>NW_025764134.1:0-498299 GCF_020536065.1 Ogataea philodendri
ATGAAAAGCTTTCAAAACTAATGTGTATTCCCTCGTTTGTCAATTCTATCCCGGAGCTGCAAAAATTGGAACATCAATTTCGCTTTGCAATTGAAGATGAAGATGACGAGTACTCTCGTATGGAGATTGAGGATATATCAAGCGATTGAAACCGTTTACTGTTGATTATATAATATGTAATTTCGTCTAGGACTCAGACATAACATTTTAAAAACGAGGCTGTGCAAAGGCTGTGCAAAATGTTATGGAAATGTAATCCTAAGACCATCTCTGTAAAAAACATCTGTCTATATTTACAAGGAGAACGCATTCCAGAACGGCGAGTCAATGCTGGTGAAAAACTGGTCGAGATTGCCATCCGTGTTAGGAAAATCTCCGAGCGGGTTGAGCTCCGTTCCCGTAAGCAGCGGTGTTTGTTCTGTTTTCATCGACTGGTCGTTGTCTTGCGTGAAAACGTTCCCGTCCATGTAGGGGTACCATTTGTTGTTGATGAGCTTGCCTATCCAACCTGAGTCGATCACCTGGTGGCCGTTGATCGAGCTGTCCGTGTCTGGAGACACCTTTGTGCTTACCGAAGTATGTGGAGTGCTATCATTTTTGTTCATCATGGTGTCAATGATACACCGGAAATCGGCAGTATTCCACTTGAGCATCGAATTGTAGTCCAGCTTGTGCATGTCCATTTTGGGCTCTTTTGCACGATTGAAGATATCCTCCAGAATCAGGGGCATGATCTTGCGGTACGCAAAAGTGTGCACTTTACAGAAGAACCAGGCATTGAAATGTGACGCTGAAAGTCTTCCTTGGAAGCGGAAACCAGAAACTACCACCTTGTTTCCCGTCTCAAGCAGCTCCTCTAATAGTTTCTCTGTGTCCGGATCCAGCTGAGCGCGCAAAAACCGGTTGTAGGAAACGTGGTGCACACGGACCAACGTAGCAAACACAATACAACGAGTACGGCCAGTAGACTCGATCAGAGTAGAAGCAAGGATGTGGTCGTTTCCGGAGCCAAAATAACTCGAAAGATCGAAAACAATTGCTCCGACAAGACGGTGGATGTTGATGACCTGAGACAATGATTTTAACAGCAAGCGCTTGGCCTTCTCGACCTGTCCCTTTTCCTCATAAAACAAGAAAATATGATAGTTCATCAGCGAGGACAGTGTCTGAACTTCAAGGTAGGAACATAGACCAGATATCTTGCGCACACGGTAAAACTTATCCTTGGAACAGAGTGATCCTGGCTTCAAAAAATCGTCAATATCGCCGGTTAGTTGTTCCTGAAGGTCTGCAATATCATTCAAAGCGTCGAGAATCTGGCTGACTTTGACCTTTCCGTCAATGTTCATTATGAGTGTCGATAAATTGGCAAACTTCTTGTTGAATTCCGTGCGGCAGTTGATTAGCGCGATGGAAGCACGCTCGTTCTCTAGTTCGCTGACATTGGCATTGGTGGCACCCAGAAAAACCGGCAATTTGGTGTTGTACTGGGAAATTCGAGGCCCAAGAGCATCGTTCGTGAACCCCCAGCCATAGTCCACACACATGACCCCGTACCAAAGTTTTCTCCATAAATTGATTCGTTTCAAGTCGTCTCCTGAGCCAAGAATACAAGGGTCCCTGTTGAGTCCAATTGTTTGACTTGAACGCAAAAGCAGACCGATCAAAGCGTCTATATCAGTATGGTCTCCTTCTTCAGGAGAGTGTTTGAATGCGATTCTTGAGTACAACAAGTTTTGGACAGTCAACAGCGTGGGTATATCTGAGATGTTACCCCAGTACCCACAGTTGAGTGCAACCTTAAGCAATTTCTCGTGTAGCGGATGCGAGACCAAAAAAGCCAGGTCTTCATTGGTTTTTGATTCTGGAATTGGTTCCATGGTGATATTGTATAGCGTAAGCTGACCGAGATAAATCAGGTACAGAACTAAAGACAGAAACACCAGTCTGCTTCGGTAAATTCCATAGATATTAATCTGGACGTCCTCTGAAGTGCGCTCGCCAATGAGATCGACAAGGCTCTCAGTGAATTCTTTCTGGTCAAGGAATGGATACAGAGGATGCCAGAACTCGAAGAATCTATCGATAAGGAGCCACACGCTCTTTTTGCTTGGCAGCGCTTCCTCAAGAACAGATCCGTTGATCTCACGAGACTCACTCGTGGAAAACGGTCCGTTTTTAGTCATAACTGGTTCCTTGACCATTTTATGAGGAAGTCTTCTTAAAACCTTCTCCTCGAACTTGTCGTCCAGTTTTGAGTTTCGGGAGCCAGAGTACCACGGCGAAGAACAATGTAGAAAATCATTGCGACCTTGTGCGTGTCTGCGAAACTCCTGTACCTTGACGTTCTCCTTGAGGAACTTCATCAACGGATCTTTCAACATGATGGAACGGGGAGTAAATAGCTCGTTCGCATGACAAACTCTGGGATCGCTTTGATGCAAATACTCCAGGCCTTTGAACATTATAAATTCATCGTCATCATCCGCAAACGCTGACTTGGTCTCGGGAGAGATCGTTGGGGGCTGGTGTAAACTGCCGGTCTGGTTGCTGTTTATCTGCTGCTCCATTTGAGCAAGTTTGTGCTTCAAGGTTTCCAATTGGTCGATTAAAATAGTATCCATGGCTGCAGTTCTCTCCCTGGTGGGAAGTAGCCCTTCGTCAGCTGACTTACTGGTCGGTGGGTTGAACACCCACTCTGGCTCCATATACTCGCACTTATCACGAAGCCCACGCTTTATACAAACCTTGGACGCGTTAGCTCGATCGAAAAGTTCTTAACTTACCAAACATGCCGGTTTTGTTCGATCGCACCGCACTTTACGCTTGCGACAGCTCACACAGGCCGATCCAAGCCTTACGCGCTTGCGGACGGTGTCCTGGTTCTCCATTCCTTTTGTTTAGTAAGGGTAATTAAAATAAATTATTTTGGTGCGGAGGGGCACCGCCTCTTTTTATTACAGTTACAAATCAATCAAATTGACTGGCTCCTGGACCTTTGGCTTCTCAAGCTCTTGCTGGGGAGCAGGCGCAGAGGGCTCCAATGCAACCTGTTCGGGAACAGCGGCAGATGCAGGGTAGAATTGCGACGGCGATGACGGAAGAGGCTCAGACCCGGTGTTATTGAGCTGCGGAAGCGGAGCGTACTGCACAGCCGGGGATCCTGAATACTGCGGCGGAATCTGGGGCGAGGCGTAAACAGGGCGCGATGTCATGCTATACTGCTGTGGTGGTGGGTATGTCTGGTACGCATACTGGGTCTGCTGTGCTCTCAATTGGAGGATCTCGTCGTACACTTTGGAAATTGCAAACGTCTTCGAGTACAGATCCTGGAACCGGTCGAGCTTAGCAAACTCCTGCCTCAGTTGGTGGTCCAACTTCGGCTTGATCTGGTTGATACTCATCGACAGATTCTTCAGCACCTGGTCGTTGGCAATGTTCTGTTTCTTCTCGGGACTGGCGTTCTTCAGGTTTTGGACCAACTGTGCAAAAAGCACAATGTTCTGGTCCTCCACCGCAGTGATCGCATTGAAATCGATGGTTTGTGGTTTAGGAGCAAGTTGGCTCGGAGCAACGACTGGCTCTGGAACAGGAGTGTAGCTTGGGGTGTAAGATTGTATGCTCTGGCTTTCTGGCAGCAAGTTGCTGTAAAGTCCCGATGGCTGTGGAGCAACCTCGGCCTTTTCCACGGGCGGACTCTTCAAGGCCTCCTGGCTTTTAAAATCGGCAAGACTGGCTGCAATGGCTGCTTTCATATCCTCATCGTCGTCATCCACAGGCAATTCCTGCGGATCAGGTTTCTTGCTGTACGAAGGTGTGTCAATTGGTACTCCAGACTCCTTCAAAGAGAGCTCGATCGCTCTTCTCAGATCGTCGTCCTTATCGTCGCCTTCAAGCACAGTCGTGTTCTTGCTTTTGCGCTTGTGCTTCTTGGCCTTCTCCTTGTGTTCCTGGTAGCACGTATCACAAACACGAACAGGGATGGTGATTCCGAGCTCCGGGAGCTCACAAGTCTTGGAAGAATGTTGACCGCAAAAGACTCCGCCACACGATCGACAGTGGTGCTTTCTGTTCAAGAACGTAAAAAGAGTAGAACACAACATGCAAGCGTCGGAATCTTCCCATTCTGGTGCCACCTTCGACTCAATTAGCGTGCTGTCAAAGGCGTCTGTTATCATTGGAAACTGGAATCCCTCTTTTTGTAACCTGTTGTACACTTGGTTCACATATCCAAGTTTAGGGTTTGTGCTGAACATGATGGACCACGACTGGATCAGTTGCAACAAATATTCCTTAACTGTATGGTTCAGGTTCTTGTCGTTCAACGTGAGAACAATGGCATCTATAAACTCTTTGGAAGAGATATCCGACAAAAAGTGCTCGCCTCCATTCTTGATACAGAAATCTATTAGTTTCAGGGACGACTTTTGCAGGTTTGGGTTTTTGTTGTTGATGAACCGTTTCTTGAGTCCCCGCATCGCATCTTTCGATGGAACTTGCTTCGACCGGATCAAATCGCTGATCTCAAGTGCTGCGGAAAAATCAATGTCTCCATTAGGAATCGACTCCGAAGTTGCCTCTGCAATCTTCTCCTCGATCGAGGTGGCTGTGCCTGATCGCCCAAACCACGACATTTCAGTGTGTTGTGTTTAGTCGATTAGCGCTGAGAAACAACAATAGTAATTGCGTAGCCTTAAAATGCCGTATCTGTGGCAAATAATTTAATATGATAAAATATGCCTCCAAGCTTTAAATAATTAAAACAACAAACCGGCGCGCCGATCGACCCTCTCTTTTATTGAAAGCTGGCTCCTCTATTTAGTTGCTGGTCACCGAGATCGTGGGACTGAGCAGGTTATGGTCAATGAAACTGGACGTGCTCTTTGTCGGTCTCAAGGTGTTGTCGCTCTGATGGGCCATTCCGTCCTCGATCGAGCATTTGATGATGTAATCCCAGTCGCTGGTAACGACAAAGTAGCTCTGGCAGCACGAAACGAAAAACAGCGCAATCACCATCCCAATCCAAAGCCCAAACAGTTCCATGTGGAACCGGAATGCAAGAACAAACGCAGCGGGTAATGCCAGACAGTAATAACTGAACAAATTGAGCCAGCCACCAATGTACTGTCTACCTTGACCTCTCAAGATTCCTCCAGTGACACACGAAACAACGTCGCTCACTTGATAAATGGCACCAAGAATCAGCACTTTGCCCGCCAATTGGATGACAACAGGATCCTGAGAGAACAATCGAGCAATATCAAATCTGAAAGTAGCCAGAATGGTAGCATTGAAGATACCAAACATGCCCGCCACGCGGAAAGCTGCTGTGGTAGCCTTTTTCGCAGCATTCCTAGACGCCGACCCAACAAACCAGGCCACTCTCGTCGATGCTGCAACAGAAATGGCAAACGGAATTTGGTAGATCGTCACAATGGTGGTGGAAACAACCGATTGTGCAGCCAACGATGCAGTGCCGAATCGTGATGATGCAACAGATAAAATTTCGAACGCTAGCCACTCCGCCTCAATCATCATCACTCCAGGAGCAGCCAGTGCGATTGCGCGTTTCCAGTTGGTAAACACCTGCATCGAAAGTCTGCAGAAGCATTTAGGTCCTTGGACAAAGTAAGCATAAAAGACCAGCATCAATGCCATACACCAGTTGGTGGCCACAACAGCTGTTGGGGCCCCGATAAATCCCATACCAATATGCTTATCCCAAACAAGAATATAGTTAAGTAGCAGATTCAATGGAGCACAGATGATCAGCACGTAAGTTGAAGCTTGGAACGCACCCTGTGCTTGTAAGAACTGTTTCACCACTTCGAATGTCATGAATCCAGGCACTCCATAGATCAGCCGTCTCAGATACAAACTGGCCAGCTCACAAAGATGCTCGTCCGGAACAATTCTGATCAGAAGTGGATACGATCCCCAGTACCAGAAAATGAATATTGGAACAAACATCACCCATAGCATCAGGTAACAGCGGAGCACGTTCAGTCCAACAGCCTCGTAGTCTTTACGTCCGTAAGCTTGAGGACACAACGTGGACAAAGATGAGGCGATTCCTTGGATGATTCCATATGAGGATATATTTGCCAGTAAGTTGGAGAGAGAGACCGCGGCAAGCTCTTGAGACCCGATACTTCCAGCACTAAACACAGAAGCGATTGTAAGCGAGTATTGTAACAAGAATGTAGCAATCAAGGGAATGGAGGTCTTGAACAGTAACAGGGTCTCTTCTTTGATCGTCGTGGACACCTCGAGAATGGTGTCCCCGCTCTTGATTGGTGTGAGTCCGAACCCGTTGAATTTGGATGACAGTAGTGACGCTCTCCGTGTTTGGATGTACGACTCCTGGTTGCTGGACGAGTAATCTCTCGGGTTTTCTGGATCCAAAAGTGGTGTTGTTTCATTACCGTGTATGGAGCACAGCGAACCGCTGTGCTTCAAGAACACCGGGCTCCCCATTTGGGTAATCGATCCTCTTCTGGGACCACCACCGGACAGAATTGCTGGCGTTCCCGCATTCAGAGTTTCGTCAAGAGACATGTCATCAAATTAATTTTAAACAACACTTTTTCCCGGCCTTATCAGTATGCGTCAAATATTTCTGTTGCACCACTCGTAAGGCTGAAAAAATGTAATTTGATCACAAATCTTGTAATGTCACAGAATTCTCACGCGCCACGAATCAAATGTCTCTCTTGACCAGTTGGGTTGTCTAGAGGCCGGTTGGCTGTGAATTGGCCGGAGTCCATAATGGAAAAATCGTCGTAACTGCCCGGAACGTGCGACGTTTCCGACCCCCTGGATGAAAGAGTCAGAGATGTGAGACGCAAGTCTTCCAAAACAGACGTTCCAGGATCACTAGCCTGTGGCCTCGAAGAAACGTGTTTTTTCTTGAAGAATTCCCGCAGATCTAGCCGTTGTCTGCTGCCCGTTGTGTCGCAGTCCGACGAGCAAGAGAGCAGCGTAGAATATTCGCTGGGCGCTGTTTCAGGCTCGGGAGCCTCTAAGGATTCAAGCATGGTCAAGGTATTATTGAACTCGGTGGCTTGCTCGGTCTCTAACTCAGACGCTGGCGGGGAATGGCTACTCAACTTTGCTTTTCTGGGTTTGAATAGCCCGCCATGGAACCACCAGTTCTGGCGTTGTTTCTTGACCAGTTCTTTCCGCTTTTGCTTGAGAGTCTTGATCTTTTCGTCAATTTCGTGTAAGTCTATGTCATCGGTGATCGGAGTTTGGGGTTTTGGTGATTCACCGATCACCGTTTCCACTGGGCTAGCAGCATCTTGGATCCCAGGCGTTGATTTGGGCGATTCAAACAGAGGACTCAGTTTAGTACCTACAAATGATGCCTTTCCAAGCTCGTCCAATTTGTCGACCTGAGGAGCTTCGCGAATCTCTTCTGGAGAGCTGGCATCAAACACTGTATCCAATGTGTGGTCAACATTTTCAGGCGTGTTGTGATCAGGTTCAAAACAAAGCCCTTCCAGTTCGGATGACTCGTCTTTAAGTTCTGCAAGTTCTTTGCTTGTTGGTCGTTGAAACAAACCAGGATTCAACAACTTGGTCTGAACTGGCCATTGCCTATAGTTTCGTTTTTTATTCCCCGGATAGACATGGATAGATGTCGCCTTGTTCATACTGTTGAGCGAGTTACTTCGAACAGAGATCTCGTCTCTAAAGGAAACCGTCTTCTTTCTAAATTGTTCTTCGTCAACCACTTTATTTGGCTTCATGATTGATTTTAGAATAGAGGAGTTCATGTTTGTATCCGGATTGGCGATCTGCTCTTTCTCTTCCTGATCTTTTCCAAACATAAATTCGTACTCCCCCAGCCCCTTCATTTCGGCAACCTTGTTATTGTCGTTTACTTGTAAAACACCCCATACATTGAACATTTGGGTAGGATTGGAAAGGGGCTTTTTACTCAAACGCAAACTTCCTGTCCGTCTCCTCCTTCTTTTGGATATTGTGGAAATACTATTAGAGATAGATGCGTCATCCATCTGGTCATATGGATTCGTCAAACTAGTCATCGTGAAAGGAAGAAGGGTAAACTCTGTTGTGCTCCTTAAATTCTAACTTGGCGCGAAAAAATAGGGCAATATATGCGTCGATCGGCGCGACGGTATATAAATCGATAAAGATAGCAACTTTACCGTCATGAAATCCAGAGTTACTCATTTCTTGACCACCAAACAGATGACTCATACTGAATGAGTCGCCATGCTTGTTATGGCCTACTATATCTACAGACAACTGAATTAACAGCCAGAGTCAAACGGCCCTGTTACCCTGTTATCTTGCCCCGTGATTTTTTTTTCTTTTGGTTTCTTTGCTCCTGTCCGGGTAACAGGTAAAGATTGGCACTATTGTTTCAGATATGACGGTAGAATGGCATTGAACGAGGAACTAGTACTCAGAGAGCTACAGTTCAACAACTAGAGAGCGTAAAAACGAATTCCGGATAGCAAATAGCGCTGCTCTATTCCACCAGGGTGTCAAACGTGTGCGTAATTTCTGGCACGCAGGACTCAAGTTTTTTTTCTGAAAAAAATTTTTTTTTCACTATATAAAGAGGAGGGATTCCCACTAGGAGAATTTTTCTGATCTTCTAATTTGTACAGTTTGCAATGGGAAAAGAAAAGACTCACGTTAACGTCGTTGTTATTGGTCACGTCGACTCTGGTAAATCTACCACTACCGGCCACTTGATCTACAAGTGTGGTGGTATCGACAAGAGAACCATCGAGAAGTTTGAAAAGGAAGCTGCTGAGCTCGGAAAGGGTTCTTTCAAGTACGCTTGGGTTTTGGACAAGTTGAAGGCTGAGAGAGAGAGAGGTATCACTATCGATATTGCTCTGTGGAAATTCGAGACTCCAAAGTACCACGTTACCGTCATCGACGCTCCAGGTCACAGAGATTTCATCAAGAACATGATCACTGGTACTTCCCAGGCTGACTGTGCTATCTTGATTATTGCTGGTGGTACCGGTGAGTTCGAGGCTGGTATCTCCAAGGATGGTCAAACCAGAGAGCACGCTTTGCTTGCTTTCACCCTTGGTGTCAGACAATTGATTGTTGCTGTCAACAAGATGGACTCTGTTCAATGGAACGAGGCCAGATTTGAGGAAATTGTCAAGGAAACCTCTAACTTCATCAAGAAGGTTGGTTACAACCCTAAGACTGTTCCATTCGTCCCAATTTCTGGTTGGAACGGTGACAACATGATTGAGGCTTCTACTAACTGCCCATGGTACAAGGGATGGCAAAAGGAGACCAAGGCTGGTGTCGTCAAGGGTAAGACTCTTTTGGAGGCTATTGACGCCATTGAGCCACCTTCCAGACCATCTGACAAGCCATTGAGATTGCCATTGCAAGATGTCTACAAGATCGGTGGTATTGGAACTGTTCCAGTCGGAAGAGTCGAGACCGGTGTCATCAAGGCTGGTATGGTTGTTACTTTCGCTCCAGCTGGTGTTACCACTGAAGTCAAGTCCGTTGAGATGCACCACGAGCAGCTTGCTGAGGGTGTTCCAGGTGACAACGTTGGTTTCAACGTCAAGAACGTTTCCGTTAAGGAAATCAGAAGAGGTAACGTCTGTGGTGACTCCAAGAACGACCCACCTCAAGGTGCTGCTTCTTTCAACGCTCAAGTCATCATCTTGAACCACCCTGGTCAAATCTCCGCTGGTTACTCTCCAGTTTTGGACTGCCACACCGCCCACATTGCTTGTAGATTCGACCAGTTGCTCGAGAAGATCGACAGAAGAACTGGTAAGAAGATGGAGGAGAACCCTAAGTTCGTCAAGTCTGGTGATGCTGCTATCGTCAAGATGATCCCATCCAAGCCAATGTGTGTTGAGACCTTCACTGAGTACCCACCTCTTGGAAGATTTGCCGTCAGAGACATGAGACAAACCGTTGCTGTTGGTGTTATCAAGTCTGTTGAGAAGGCTGCTGCTGGTGCCGGTAAGGTTACCAAGGCTGCTCAAAAGGCTGCCAAGAAATAAGTCATTTAATACCGACTTATTGAATGGTATATATTTTTAATATATAAGTCTCGACTGATTTTTAAAAAAAAATTGTAATCATGATAAAACCGTGAAAAGCTATTTGCCGACTTTTTTCTTCCTGATAAGAAATCATTTTTTATTTGCGACCATGGGATCTTCTGACGAAAACCCGCTAGCTATCATAGACATCAGTGATCTCTCTCAGTATACTGCTGATGAGCTTCTCCACGCAGCATCCAGTCAAGGTTTCTTGATGATCGAGGGCCATGGCATGACGCAGGAGCAGGTTGATAAGTTATTTGGACTGTCCAAGGACTTTTTCAATCTCTCGGCCGAGGAAAAAACCGAGTTCAAAATGCAACAGGGTACCAACTCTGGGTATGTTGGCATGTGTGTTGAGAATCTGGAGGAGGACATGAAGGATAAGCCTCTTGGTGATCCCAAAGAGGCCTTCAATTTTTCCGACATTGATATGTTGAAGGGAGATCTGAGTCCAAATATTCCTGTGCCAAAGCTGTTCCAGGAGAAGGAGAACAAGGAACTGATCACGTCCACGCTGCTTGGATTCAAGCACTCGCTTAACAACATGTTGCGTTTGATGGCTATGGGGTTGCACATTGACGAAAAAGACGGTGGAGACGATTGGTTTATTGAGCGTCATAACCCTGCAAAACCGAGCGGAACCACCTTCAGATTCCTCCATTATCCATCCCCAGTGAAGAAGGGAATGACAGAGGAGGAGCTGGACGCTTGTGGAGAGATCAATGTCGCGGGAGCACATACCGACTATGGATGTGTGACTTTGTTGCTGCAAAGACAGGACGAGGACGGACTTGAGATCCTTTCTCCTGTGAGCCGGAAATGGGAGTCGGTCCCATTTGTGCCCGCCTCGGAGAAATACCGTAAGCTGGGCCAGGCTCCGCCTTTGATTGTGAACATCGGTGACCAGCTCTGCTACTGGACCAACGGTTTGCTCAAGAGCACTGTGCACAGAGTCCGGTTCCCTCGCAAGTTGTTGCTCGAGGGTAAGTCACGGTACTCTATTGTGCTGTTCGTTCACCCGGCACACGAGACTTTGTTAGAGCCTGTTCCAGCCAAGGCCATCAGCTCGATCAGCGGCCGTGGAGCCGCTTTCCAGTTGGCCAAGCACGGAGTTTCGCTGACCGCAAGAGAACACCTGCAGAAGAGACTTGCTTCCAGTTACAATTTTGCCATTGAGAAGGTCAACTGATTTAGGGTTTAGAAATTATTTGTATCAAATTAACGTATTTATATTTTTTTTTCCTTGTTTTCACCATGAACACCTTCCATCAATTTGTTGACCCGACGACGTGTTATGGTTCGGCGTACTGCAACTTCGTAGCACCGAAAAGTCACAATCTGGTAGTGTCCAAAGGAACTGTGTTCCAACTGTTCGAAATCGTCGAGCTGGAGATACAGGACGGTGATGACGAGCAGAGTGAAGAACAGATGGATCCGGTGCTGGGTGGGTCGGAGTCGTTTCTCGACGACGGCTTATTCGGTGGCATGATCCAGGACCAACGTTACAAGCTTCTTTTGGTAGGAGAGTACAGATTGAATGGTGAAATCATCAGCATACACCCATTCAAGTCGAATGAGAACGAGTCCCTTGACTACCTGATTGTTTCCACTAAACATGCCAAGTTGTCGCTCATCAGATGGGATTCTCAGCTCCATTCCATCTCTACAGTCAGTTTGCATTTCTACGATACAGCATTGGATGCTTTGACGGTGGATAAGTTAGCTAAAACCACTGTCCACCACAGAACAGATCCCAACTCCCTGTGCACCTGTCTGCGACTCAACGAGCTGTTTACCTTCTTACCGTTTTACAGAGAATTTTTGGACGAAGAGGAGACAAAGGAAGATCAGGGTGAAGTGAAAGACGTCAAAAAGCGGAAAAAGCTCTTCAATGAAAGTTTTGTCATTAACGCTGCCACCCTCCATGGCGACATCAAAAATATCGTCGACTACCAGTTTTTGCATTCTTATAGAGACCCAACGGTGGCCATTTTGTACGCGCCCGAAACGCTTTCGTGGGCTGGCCATCTCCCCAAGGCAAAGGATAATATGAAGGTGATAGTTTTATCATTGGATCTGGAAAATAGAAAAGCTTCAACCATCATGGAGGTTACCAATCTTCCATACGATCTCGACTATATTCATCCTCTCCCAAGTCCTACAAACGGGTTTTTGTTGGTTGGGTCAAACGAAATAATTCATGTCAACTCACTTGGATCCACAAGAGGTGTCTACACTAACCAATATTTCCCAGACATCTCCAACATGAAGCTCAAAGACCACTCGGCACTCAATCTGATGCTGGAGAACTCGCGGGTGGAATTGGTCAAAGACGATCAAGCCCTGGTGATCACCGAAGCAGGAGAGCTGTTTCAATTGAACTTTGAAAAAATCGGTGGTAATTCCACAATCACTGGCTTGCACAAAATTGACACTAAAAACTACAAAGGCATAACTGCAAACCATCCAATAATGATCACGCGTATTCCAGATTTAAATCTGTTTTTCGTTTGCTGCCAAGGAGGTGACTCTTTGCTCGTTCGCATAAGTAATAAGAGTGGTATCAGCAACGATGCTCAAAAATCAAATGGAACCCAAAAGAAATCCAAAGACGATGACGATTGGTTATACGATGACGACGAACAGAAGAAGGGCAACAGTTCATTGATAAGCTCCCAATTCAGGGTGATGGACTCCATTTTGAACTGCGGTCCGCTGGTCGATTTCACTCTTGGTCGGGTGTCCACTGAACCAAAGATCATGGGGCTTCCAAATCCGAACTACAACGAAGACGTGATTGTTGGATCGTGTGGCATTGGAGCAAACAGTTGCGCTTGCGTTTATTCTCCAACCATCAAGCCGGTTGTTAAATCGACCCTAAAGTTTTCGAATGTCGACAAGGTGTGGACTTTGGCGAACAAGAATGGACAGACAAAATATTTGATCACCACGGATTTCACTAACTTCAAGACAGAGGTGTTCCAGGTGAACAAGAATTACAAAAACTTGTATTCGAAAGACTTCAACAACAAGCAGTACACGCTTCAGTTTGGAACAATCCCTACAGAATCCGAAAATAAGATCGTTCAGGTGACACCTTACAAAGTTACTATATTCTCGTTCAAATTTGCCGAAGTGGTTGCGTTAGAATACGATTTCGAGATCAACACCACCCTGATCTACGGCAACTATATCATTGTCATCATGAAGACGGGTGAGCTTGATATTTTGGAATTCAAGGACGACAAACTCGAGAAGATGGATCTTCCAGCATTGCTAAACTACCTGATCTTCACTAACGGATGGATTTGCGAATCGTCATTGCTTAATCAAACAGGAAATGGGTCAGTCAAACGTGATCATGAGGGTGTTCCTGTTGATCAGGATGATCCTTCTAAGACGGAAGTCTTATTCTGGTTGGTGACCGCAGATAACAGACTGCTTGTGTTCAAAAAAGACCACAAAGAGAAAGTTGTGGAGTTCACTGATATCCATAAGTTCCCCGAGTACTTGACCCTGAATAAGATGGATGTCAACTACGAAGCTGATGTCGATCCAATTATCAAACAAGTGATGTACACGAAACTTGGCAATGCGTCCAACTCAAAGGACTATCTTGTCACACTAACATTTGGTGGTGAGGTCTTGATCTATGAAACTTTTTTCGATCCTGTGGATAGCACTTACAAGCTGATGAAGGTGAACGAGATGTGTCAGTTCCCGATTGTTGGAGCCCCAGACAATTCTTATGCACACGCGACCAAGATTGAAAGGTACCTCATTAATGTCGACAATTTCCAGGGATACAAAGCAGTCTTGGTGACCGGTGCTAGTGCATTTGTTATCCTGAAAGAACACAACAGTTTACCAAGACTCTTGGAGTTCACGAAAAGATCGTCCTTGTATTTCTCAGAGTTCAACACAGATAAGTGTCCAAATGGAGTCATTTCGATTGATGAAACCAAGGCATGTCGTATTTGTCAGCTAGACTCGGATAACAACTTTTCAAATCGTTTGCCGATTACGAAACACAAAATTGGTGACAAAACTATCAACAAGATCAGCTACCATTCGATTTCGGGATCTTACGTTATCTCCACCTTGGAAGAAGGGAAGTACAACCCTGTCGATGAAGATGGAGAGCCTTTGCCGGGGCTGAGAGATGACAGAACTCCAAAGGCCACTACTCTAAGAGGTGTGGTTCACTTGGTGTCCCCTGCTAATTGGTCGATTATTGATACTGTTGAGCTGGAGGAGAATGAGATGGTCACATCGATTGAGGTCACAGAACTCAAGGTTTCGGAAACCATTGCTACTAAAAATGTGGTGATCATTGGAACTGCGATCTGCAGAAACGAAGATTTGGCAACACACGGTTCATGGAAGATTTTCGAGATTATTGATATCGTTCCTGAGCCAGGTAGACCCGAAGTCAAGAACAGACTCAAGTTGATGACCTCAGAAACCGCAAGAGGTCCTGTGTTGTCGATCTGCAGTGTTAGTGGCAGATTTGCAATTGTCCAAGGTCAACGTATGTTGGTTCGTACGCTCCAGAAGGACGACAATGTGGCCCCTGTCGCATTTACCGACACGTCTATATACTCCAAAGAAGTGAAGACGTTCAAAAACATGATGTTGATCGGTGACTCGTACCAGAGTGTTTCTCTGGTTGGATTCGACGCTGTTCCTTACAGAATGATTCCTTTGGGAAAGGATGAGCAAGAGGTGGACCTCAGAGCAGCTGACTTTTTGGTGCATGACGGTAACTTGCACATTTTGGTTGCTGACGAGTATTCTATTTTCCATCTCCTGCAATATGATCCTTACGATGGAAGTTCGCTGAAGGGATTGAAACTGTTGAGAAGATCTGTTTTCCGGTCGAACTGCTACGCTACCAAGATGATTTCTGTTGCCAGAGACCGCTCGCTATTCTCCATGATTGACACTTTGACTAACACTTCCGACCTGGGCTACGAAATCATCGGTAGTAACATGGATGGATCGTTCTTCAAGGTGATTCCCGTTAACGAGTACCAGTACAGACGACTGTACTCGATTCAGAACTACCTTTACGAAAAAGAACTGCATTGGCTAGGACTTAATCCAAAGTCAAACGCAATAGGAGGACTTTCGGAGTTGATGCCGTCAATTAAACGTCCATTTATCGAACTGAACATGTTTCATCGTTTCGTCAACCTGAACGATGACAAGAAGCGCCAAGTGATGCAAAAGCTTGGTAAGAACTCGTACGTCGAGGTGTACAAGGATATAATTTCGTTACAATAGATGATATATATTTTCGGGCTGTGCTAGTAAAATATCATGGACTTAAGTTCATTCAAGTTCTTTCGCAAAGGGTCGGCGAATGCAATTTATCGGTATGGCGGCAGTGATCTAGAGCTGGTGGGGAAAGTCTTGAGGCTGCGGTTAGCAGGGCAGCTATTTTGCTCCGCAGAAATTCACTCCTATATGAGAAAGTTCAGGATTTTGAGCCAGTGGATAGTTCCCAATGAGTTAGTGGAGATTGATCGAACCAAGCTTCCGATTTTGGAAACAAGCGAAATTCGGCTGCTTGATGATGATTACGGGATCCTGATGGAGAATATCCTAAAAGGTACAGAGTACGAGACGGTAGTGTTAAATAAGCACATCATTATTCATCTCGGACAACAACCACTGCTCGAATTGAAACCTAAATGGCTCTACAAGCGAACAACAGCTGTTTGTCGGAATTGTGCGCTTGCAAAGTCTCGAGGAGAATCATTTTTGAACTGTCCCCTGAGGTTGCTCACTGCTAATGGTATAGATCTATGGAGCTCCATGGTGGAACAAGAGCTCCTATTAAAACACGATAAACAGGTCAACGGTTTACGAGAAGCAATGGCTGCCAATTTGAGCCTCTTTTCAACACTTCAAGAACTCCAGAATCTGCACTATGACGTTCATGAGAAGTTAATGTCTCTCACGGGCGAGGACGATGTGGATGTGCAGCTCTGCGATGCGATGACTCTGCGCGATGTCACTGTGTTTATTGATCTGAGCACTCAGCGTGCATCTATTTGCGATATGGACAGGAAAAACACTGCCAAATGGTCCAAGTGGAAAAATCAAGAAGAGAAGTTGCACACACTTATGCAGTAACCAGCTTAGATGTGAAACACACACGGTTGTCTTTAGTGGTCATCCACAGCTTGTGTGATGTAGCTGTCAACTTCTTGGTGCATATGTTGAGCTCGCTGTCAACAAATGACGGACTCAATATTTTATATCTGAAGGAGAGCAGATCAGCGGTGGAGTGTTTTGTATGCCAATACTGCAGTGCCATTAGAATCTGCAGCGGTGCAGATACAACAATGTTCGGGTAATTCTCCTCCTCGAGCGCATAGGTAGGATTGTAATGGATTAGATGCGAATTGAACACCAGGGCACTTGCCCGAAACACCCCCACCCTGGATGGGGTAACTGTGATGCTCGAATCTGGCGCTAAATCTTCTGTGAGTGGGGGCCATTCAGTTTCGTATTTCGACTGTATGTAATATAGTCGTCGTGTTTCTGTCACAGACGGCTGCGAGTTTATGCTGTACACTCGTTTGTAGTCAATACCAATCTGCTGGAACTGCTTATACTGCTGGATCTTGGCAACAGTTTCTGTAAAAGAAACGTCATCTCCAAACCTCAATGGGTTGTTCGTGTTGTATGTGAAAGATCCTGCCACCCACATACGTCTGCGGAACAGATCCGTGTTCTCATTCGTTGGTGCGTGATAATTATCAAACCCATCCATACCCAACTCATCTTCGGTCGATATCGGGTTGCAGTATATCAATGAGTATCCATATGGAACCTTTGCACCTTTTTTGAAAGTCTGGTCGAGTCTTGGTATATCGGTCGACATTGTTCGAGCTGATGGATCAAGTATAGACTGAACCGTTGCATACAACTGTTTGGCGGGGTATGCTGCAATAGAGTCGTCATGAAGATGCCATTGGGCTTCCTTAAGTCTACTGGCAACTCTGGAATACTCTTCCGGGGTCGGTTTTGCGCGTGTCCGCAGACATCGTACAAAAGTGGTCAGTACCATTGTATTTTAACTCTATTTAGTTTTTCAATTTTTCGATTTCGTCCTCGGTCATAATTTTATCCTTGAAGTGCACCCCATTGGTGATGAGTAGCGTACGAGGACCAGAGAACTCGATCATGTAGTCTGGGTTTCCCGTAAACAGTCTGTTGAACGCTCTTTTGATCAACCCTCCGGTCTTTGCGAAGGCAGATGACAGCCAAGGGTGGACGTGCACGGGAGGAAGCTTGAGTTTGTCAGAAACGTAACTTTTGAGAGAGGACCAGGATGCAGAGGCTTTGGTGAGCCACGAAATGCCAGGGACGCCAAAGTCGACAAGGCTCTTTGGTCCTGTTGGCTGGGTGCCCGTGAATGCTACCACGCTGGACGGACTCACACTGATAGACTCTCCTTCTTGCAATGAAAGCTGAAGCGTTTGTCCTGGAGAGCTCAGCACGAACTTGCCCGATCCTTCTATGTTGACAAGTTTTCTCGATCCGTTAAGAAGCAGGTGATTGCCTGCCCATGCAACGAGATTGTCACGCTTGACCGTCCAGCCAGCGTCCGGCGTCGCCTGCACCACACTGAAGTTGGCGTTTTGGAGCTTGTTAGCCATAAGAATCGACATAGGGCCCGATCCATTCAGACATCTCTGGAACACCAGGGCTCCATCAGTTCTGCCCAATTCGACCACCAGCTCCGACACTTTACCGTTCAAGGCGATTATGCTCTGGTTTGTGTTGTTGTAGCGCAAATTAAGGATCGACGACTGTGGAAGACGAATGTTGAGCATGCCGGATGTTTTACCTAGCACCTCAAATTCTGGCGACTCCACGAACGATTCAATGTTCACAGTGGACGGAAGTGTTGCTGATGGCTGCTTGACCGTCTCAACGGCATGTCCACCTCGAAACGACGAGAGGATCGTCTTGAACGATATCTTCCTGGAAACGGTGGGTCTAAACATAAATAAAATAAGTTGGTGTGCGGAGTGGAATATATTAAGTTACTTTCGATTAGCATAAATCATCCGAAGACACAGAGCCAGACAGACGAGTCCGATGCCAACGTTCACGGTGAACACGTTGTAGTAGCAGCGGTTTCCATGCATACATGCCCGGATGATCTTACCTTGTCCATCCTCAATGTACTCGCTCTGGGAGTCGTAAGCACGGCCAAAGTAGTTGCTTAGAAGAAGGAACGCAACGACAGATCCAGTTCCGTGGACAGACCACGTAGTGGCGAAGTGGCGTGAGCCAAAGCTCTCGGCCAGAATGGCAGGCATGGCGCCGTAGATTGCCCCGTAGCATAAGCCGTACAGTCCGGAGGAAAGCGACAGTGTCTGAGGAGTGTCAAATACAAGCAACGATAACGCTGCGCAGATTCCGACGATCACAAAGACAGTAATCACCCACAGTCTCTGTAACTTAAGCTTCTTGTGAAGGAAATCGCTAACAACACCAGATACTATACGGCCCAAAAAGTTGCAAAGAGAAAGAATGGAAACTTGCAACGCTTGGTACGCAGAAATCTTGCTGCTGTAGAACCCAACAAGGGGGTTCAGCTGGGCCTTCACAATAAAACCAACTCCAAAAATGTAGACCTGTCCCGTTCCGCAATAGAGTGCAGACAGGAAAAAGTAGCAGATGAATGTCTTGTTGCTTAAAAGCCAGTATAAATGTTCTTTGGTGGTTCGTTTCTGTTTGGTCCGTTTCTTCTTGAATACTTCGGTCAACGTTTCTTGTGGAGCAGGGTCGATGGTTTCGGATTGGGCTGATTGTGGGGGAGTCTGTGTAGTGGAGCTATATGTTGTAGATCCTGGCACAATTGGTGAATCTTCATCCACTATTACTTCTTCCTTGATCGCTTTCTTCGGTACGCTACCAAACCAGCTGGAAGCTCTTGGAGAATTGCTGAGCGACGAGGTGATTCGCGAGGAGTTTGCGCGAGCCAGTGCCTGTTTGGTTTTGAAGTCGGACGGAGACGAGGACAATGGAGAGTAACTGCTTGGGCGGGAGGAGTACGGAGAGTTTGTCTTGGAGCTGTAATTGATGGCGATCGGATGGTTTGCGACGGTGGAATTCCCAGACGACATTGAGGAAACGGAAAGTGAAGAGATTTCTGAGGTGGTGGAGAACAGCGACGAGCTGGAGTCCTTTCTTGCGAGTGTGAGCTGGGCAAAAGAACCACGATGTCCCTTCAGAAGATACTTCAAACCAGGCGACTCTTCTTCGTCCTGTTCGCGTTCTGGTTCCTCTGTTTCATAAATATCGATGAAGAAGTATCCCGAGCCGATGACGACTCCTGCGAAGATACTGATAAATCTCAAAAACCCCTGTGTGTCTTCTGCGAAGAAGATGGTCGAGATAGAGGCATATAGCAATGCTGCCAATCCGTATGAGGAGACGGGACAAGCGTTGGCCACTCCTCTGTGATGGGGGAAATTGTAGGTGGACACCTTGAGGGTTGCAAAGAACGGCAACACTGACCCAAAACCCACGTTAACCATGGCAAATATGAGCATCCAGAGGTGGTGGAGTCTGTATTTGTAATTGAGGTAGAGGATAAGGAACGCGGACGATTCGAGTGCTGCACCCAGCAAGATGGCGAACTTTGGCCCAAACTTGTCAATCAGCAGTCCTGCTGCCAGGCCACCTATCGAGGATCCGGCTGTCGAGCCAAATGTGAGGAAACTGGCGTCCTCTGCTGTGAAACGACATTGGGCCATCACCTGAGGCGAGTACATTCCAAACAAGTACGGAGTGCCACTTGCCATAGCCACCAGACACGAGGACACCAGCGACACAATTTTGCGGGTGCTCTTGTCTGGACCAATGGCTGATTGCCCTGTCACAGACTCGTTGACAGCGGACATTAAATAATAATAGATAATGTAATTTTTAGTCCCCTTGTTTAGAAAAATAATCTCTGCTCAAAACATCATGCCTAAAAGAAGAAATAGTTTTGACGACTACGAGCAGGACGACGACTACGAGGAGCCGGTGCGCAAGTCGCGACGGGTGCAGACGGCTGGGACAGACGACGTGTCGGAGGACTCTGGGTCGGAGTTCGAGTCGGATTCGCCAACCCAAATACCTAATTCTCGCGACGACCTGACGTCCAGACTGTCTATCCGCGAACAACGAGTCGAAAAGCTGGTCAATGCGTTTGTCAGGGCCCTTCTTCCGTTGGAACACAAACACCAGGTCTTAAACAAAGGGCTGGTTGCCAAGATCATGGAAATGGAAGACGAAAAGGGCCATGGAGTCCAGTTCAAGAAACATCTGCTGCCAGGAATCAGATCAACGCTTGAACGCGTGTTTGGACTCGAACTCATCGAATTGCCTCCCAAAAAGGGCTCCAAATCATCATCTTCCGATGACTACATCCTGGTCAATAAATTGTCTTCTACTTTGAAAGACGAAATATACAAGTATTTCCAAACGCAATCTCGTGCGATCTCGTCGTTGGCAGACCTCAAAGAATCATCCTCGTCCTCCTCGTCACTAATGAAAACAGGTGCAACTCTGCCCAAACCCGTCAACGAACTCATAGGCCAGGGATTCAAAATGCTAATCATAGCCATCATTTTGTTGAACGATAATAATATCAACAAACAGGACCTGCTTAACATCCTCAAGACAAAATTCCAACTCAACTTCAAAGAAACAAAGTCGGTCGGTTTATTGGGAATGACAGTGCCCGAGTTTCTGTATCTGCTGGTCAAACAAGAATATCTCGAGCAATTGGACGTTTCCCAAACCAGCTCCAAAAATAAACGACGCACAGTCATCTCCAATAAGTCAACTGACGATAACATGCTCATCTATTCGATCGGCCGTCGATCCATCGCAGAACTCGACCAGGACAACTTCATCGATTTCCTTAAAAAAATGTACCCAAATTGGAACGAAGAATTGGAAAAGAGCGCACTCTATACTTTAAACAACGTTTGGAAACCTCAACAGGAGGACGCTGATCAATCTGCATAGTTAATACATTCATTCCATATCGTCCCCGAACATGTTGTTCAATGTCTTTTCCGTCAACGGATCATCCATGACGTCTTCTCCAGAGCCTTTCTTGCTCCGCCGTTGTTGAGCACTTTCGACCTGTTTCTTCCGATCTTTCATCTTTTGTTCGTCAGAATCGCCATTGTTGCTCGAGTTCTCCACCAGTTGTAACAGACAATTACGTCTTTCGCGTAGCTTCTTGCAGTTCATCAACACCATTTCGAATTGGTTCATGTCCTTGTTACTGATATCAAGACATTTCTGGAGAATCATTGCAGGATAAGAAGATTTGTATCTCAATCCCATGTACAATATAGTCAACGTGTAGGCAGCTTCTGGATGAGCGTCGACATAAAACTTGTCCACCAAAACTCCAAGTAGAGTCTCAATGACATGTTCAGATAGATATTTGTCCACTGCATCGTTGTTCAAAGAAATCAGATCCTGCGCCATATGTTTCACAATCAAAATTGCGTTGAAAGAGCATCTGGTATCTTTAAAATTGATGATATGGCACAACAGGTTTAATAGCGGGGCCAAAAGGTTCAAGTCTCCAAAGATGATCTCTCTGGTTTTCAATTGTCTCTGGTTCAAGCTTGCTGGAGCTTGTTGGCCAACAAGATCGATCAACATCCTATCAACGACGGCTGTGAGCTGACGTAGCATGTGTTCTTCCATCATTTCTTCGCTCAGCTGTTCGTCACTCTCGTTTCCTTCCAATTGGAGTCCTTTTCTGAAAACAGCATCCCATTTGGAAATCAACAACGCGTCAATTGTATTGAGCACTTGTGGAAGCAGCTCGACCATGAAAGAGCTCAGATGTGATATTGGACAGTTCTTAATCACGCTTCTGATCACCAAGTTGAGCATGTGTCTCCATGAATGAAGGGTGATGCCAACAGGCTCTCCTGTTAAAGCTTTCCATAGAAGATTGGCACAGTCAGGAATCTCGTAAAGAGTTTCCTCCAGTTCTGAAATAGAACTAATTGTAAGATATGCGTACTCTCTGGTATATCTGACAATGTGTCCAACGCTGTCAGCAAAATCTCTCAATGTGTGCATGGCTTTGACACTTTCATCCATGAAAGACTCCTTGGATTGGATAGAGACCCCTTGTTGCCAGAATCTTTCCATACAACTATGTTTCACAAAAGATTGAACTTCCGTAGGAAGTCCTTCCCAGTTAGCTGGATTGTGATAAGCTTGAATCTGATAGATCAGTTGCAAAATGTGTGGTAAAATCGGCTTGATTCTAGGCTTCCATAACTTCAAAAGATCTTGATAAGTGTCCGATTGATGGTCAAGCTTCTCTATACTGTATTGGATAAAAATTCTGGTGGCACGAATAGGGAAAACCGAAGACCAATGGTCCTTGAGCTCGATCTTCAGTTCGCGTCCTCTCTCGTCCATCTCAGCCTGCAAAAGATCGGTACTCGCAGTAATTCCGCGCGATTGGAAGTAATCCGCTATCCGAACAATGCCCAATCTTTCCATAAACCAGTGAAGCTCTAACAAGCCTTTTTCGGTGGCAGTATTAGACCATGCAACCAACTCCGGGTCAACAATGTTTGCAAACCGTTGAGCTTTGTTGTCAATGGAAGATCTTTGCGAAACCACGAGAAGGAAAGATTTGAATGCGACGGCTTCGTGGTCGCTGAGTTTCTTGGAGCTCAAAATGGATGCAATAGCAGCCTCCAGCTCTGAGAGAATGTCTTTTAATGATTCGGGCATCAAGTATGCAAGTCTGTTCAGCTCTGTACCGCCACTGGTTCTGAGGTCTCTAATCAACTCCCGTTCATCATCAGTAGCATCAACAGGATAGTCAAATGTACATGATTCCATGACTTTTTCCAACACTTTGAACATGGTTCCAGAGGCATCCTTTAATAGAGGAGTGAACTGAACCAATGTTTGGATTTGTTTGCGCAACAACATTGGGTCTTTAACTGTCATGGATAACAGCATCTTGCATAGCTCGTCCACCTGGCCGATCAGATATTCTTTCTTGCTCTCCATATCCTCATCCTGGCACCAAATCAGCCAACGAGAGATTCCTCGAACGCAAGCTTCAATGGTGACGAATTGTGCGTATCCATAAACGAACGGTTCTGAGTTTTTACCCTTGTACACCAGTTTCGAGTCATTGAGAGCTTGCGATCCAACAGGTGAGGAATAAAACTTGTTCAGTCTGTTTGCAAGCCATTGGAGTCCATCATTTGGTTTCTTGCAAATGATTATCCTCACGATGTCGTCGCTCAACTTTTTGTAATTGCTTAGGAATGTGGTTGCTTCGGACTGACTTTCAAAGTCGATTTCAAGCATTTTCTTTTCGACGCAATCTTCATCGTAGTCTGAGTAATTGATGAGACGGCTGGCTGTGGTTTCGAGAAGGTCTGGCATGATTTGTTCAAAATCAGATTTGTCACTGAGTTCATCGATTCTAAGCATTGAACACCAGAATTGTAACGATAGCCCAGAGATCACCAGAGACTGATGCTTTGTGGTTTCGAGAACGAGTTTGAAATAGTTCAAGACGTCGGCATTCTCCGGGAGTTTGAACTTACTATTTCCATCAGATAATTGGAAATACTCACTGAGCCCCACAATCATCTCGACTAGTTTTTTCAGCAAGGTGTATTCACTCTCATCGACATCGTCTGGATCTAGACGTATTTCTTCAAAGACCTTGAAAAGCATTGCCAAGCCTTCGGTTTGGAAAATTGATCCAAGAACTTCTTTGAAGTCTGCCTCTTCCGAATACGATCTGGTAAATAGGACCTGCAAACAATCAACAGTAAGGGTTTTTATTTGCACATCGTCGATTCTCAATAAACGGCTAAGTTTTTCGAGCACTCCTGCAGAGCGAAATGCTATTGGTAAGATCCAGTACAAGCTGGTTTTGAAAACCTGGAGAATCTTGACGGCGAAATTGTAAAAGCTTTTGTAAGTTTCATCAGTTGTTGATTGTGGATGATTGAGCATATAGTCGATACATTCTTCGAGAAAAGTCGACCATTTGTTGAGCCAGCCTTCACTTGATGCGGCAAATATACGGAGAGACTCGTTTGGTTCGTATTTTAACAGGAGAACTTGTTCGGATGTCACAACTTCGGGGCATAGAGACGACAAAACATTGTTTCGCTGTGACACGACAGGATCATCGAGCAAATAAACGTCCTCGAACAATGCACGGAATATGATCAAAGATAGTTCCCTGGAGATGAGGCTGTGGTTCCATAGGTCTAGTAGATTGGAGTCCATTGATGCCCAACTTTCAAGTCTTTCTTGTTCTGAGTACGACTTATCTTTGAGAGCGATTTCCTCTTCTTCTTTTGAGAGACAAAGACCCCAGCATCTCTTTGCGGTCTCGACCCAGAGAAAGGCCACTTTCTCCTTCATGTAGTGAGGGTCTTGAGGAGAAACTTTTGTGGCCAGTTCGATCACCCAGTTTCTAACGGCAACTTGTTTTTCCAAGTCCCAGGCAGAGAAATCTTTCACGATTGCATTGGAAAGTAGATTTAACCCAAAATGTCTCACTATGAAGTCGTGTTTACTGTCTGGGAGAGCGAGTAGGTAACCCCAGAACGGAGACTCAGGGATCTTTTTTATTGTTTCCAGGAACTCCTGGGCCTTGTGTCGGTCCTCATTGGTTGACTGGGGATTGTAGATAATTTGTAGAGAACCAACTATTTGGTCGACTCCATTCTGATCCATGGTGGTGAAATGATGGTGAGTCGCACTTAAAAGATATTATAATTGGAGAACTGTTGCAGTGAGTTTCGCGTTGATCCAGATGGCGTTGGATATAAAAAATCAACAGAACTTGGAATACAATGTTGGACTTCCAAACTCAATCGATTGAATTCACTTGGGGCAACTATGAAGCTTTGGGATTTAAATTGAATCTATCTCCAGATTGGTAAACAAAAGGTCTAATCACCAATAAACTTAAAAAAACTAGGAAAAAAAGTGTCAACTAAATCTTGCAAGGACAATGAATTTTGCAAAGAGTGGAGGTTTGCTTAAATTTTCTCTCCAGAAGCAGGCAAGATTTCCTGTTAGTGGGAGATCATTTGTTCGAACAGTCGCTGGAAGTTCGGGTAAACCTGAGTTCAGGTTCAAAACCAGGAAAATCAAGACTCCTGAGCAAATACGGGCAGAGGCCGAGCAGAAGAAGTTCGAGGAAGCTGTGAATTCTGGCTCCTGGATTAGAAAATACGGCGCGATCGTGGACACGTTTGAGTTCAACAAGAAGGCCACAAAGTACTATTTCGCATTGTACTTGGTGTTTTTCGTTTATGGTATCAGATACTTCAGTAAGCTGTATGAGAGAGACGTTGAGAAGAAGGATTTGTTGAATAAGAGAGATTCTGGTGCGGAACTCAGCGATTGGGAAAAGCTCAGATTACGTGAACTCAGCGGGGATCTGATCAGAACCTCTGATATGGCCAAACTCCATGCTTACCATGTTCTTAGAGAGGAATGGAAAAAGACACATGGAAAGGATGACTACTTCAATCCTGATCCCAAGGAAATTGAGGGAAAGGTGGACACAAGTTTCCAGGAATGTATTCTTCCACCAAAAGATCTGACAGAGTTCTACGACACTCTTGCAGACAAGTACGATAGCGACGTTTCCACCGAGGAAATGCTGTCGTTCATGGGTTCCAAGAGAAAGTGGCTCATGAAACACACAAAGGGAGACGTTCTGGAGATCGCATGTGGAACTGGCAGAAACATCAAGTACATGGACCCTGCAAAATTGGAGTCCTACACGTTTTTGGACACTTCGTCAAAGATGATGGAGGTGACGTACGACAAGTTCAAGAAACAGTGGCCGGCATTCAGCAAAGTCAAGTTTGTGGTCGGAAAGGCCGAAGACTTGCTAGATATGCAGGGTGAGAAGCCAATGAAGTACGATACCATCATTGAGACGTTTGGACTATGTTCTCACAAAGACCCTGTCAAGGCCCTGGAAAACATGATGAAACTGCTCAAGCCGGGCGGAAGAGTGGTTCTGCTTGAGCATGGAAGAGGCTCGTACGATTTCATCAACAAGGTGCTGGACCGTCGTGCACATAAACACTCGGAGGCATGGGGATGTCGATGGAACTTGGATATTGGCGAGCTGGTGGACAAATCCGGTTTGGAAATCACCCAGGAAAAACGGACCCATTTCGGCACGACATGGATGATTGTGGCCAAACGTCCTGGCGATGTGTTGGAGTTCGAAGAATTGGGTTTCTTCGAAAAGTACTTCACAACCAGCAAGACCAATTTCGACTCTTCACTGCCTGAAAAATAATTTATAGAGTTATTTGTATATATTTCTGGTTCTTGTACAAAGATAACATTTGATATATTCAACAAATATCAAACAAAGATGCCTCCAAAACCGAAGAAGATCAAGAAAAGAGTGTCTTTCAGCAAAATCGACTCGTTTTCAGACTCCAAAGATAAAGGAACTCCAAGTCCTGACTCGCGCTCGGTGTCTCCAGAAACTGCCGAGACCTCTGCAGATGAAATCACAGACGTGTTCAACGTTCCGAAACCGCGAACGAGTGTTTTGCTGATTCCGTTTCAGCTGCCGCTAATGGGCTACGCATTGTTCCACCAATTTCACATTAATTCGCAGGTCTTGGATGGATTATTATCCTCTCTGATTTCATTGGCGGCCTTACAATTCGTGCAAGGATCCATTCTGGTCAAGAACGTGACCAGACGCAAGAAGATCTCTCTGTTTGCGTTCCCCAACGGTGGGGAACTGATGTATCTGGTTATTTCTGCGTTCCTGACGGCCGTCGCAGCATTACCTATTTTCGTGGTACTGTTGGTGTTCGGAGCACCAATTGGCTCCCTGTCCTTGGAAACGTTCTATCTTTCGGGTCATCTGGCTTTTCTCACTGTTTTCCCGCTTCTGGCTACCTATAAGTTCACAGACTCGGATGCCGGCTCAATCTGGTACAACTTAGTCACCTTCCAGGTGCCAAACTTTTACGCAAACCAGGTGTATCTACAAGCAGTGGGGGCTATCGTTGGCTGCTGGCTGGGAGTGACGCCGATTCCGCTTGACTGGGACCGCGATTGGCAGCAGTGGCCAATCACTCTGGTAGTGGGCGCCTACGGCGGAAGTTTCGTGGCCGCTACCATTAGCTACCTCTACAATATTACAGTGCAATAAATTCGCGATTTGAAGAAAATTGTAAATAAAAACTTTCTTGGTAAATGTATCAGCCAGCGTCCAGTGCTCAGGAGTCACGCTTGACCAAGTACAAGCTGAAAGACAGCATCTACAAGGAGCCTGATTGGCTGAACTCCGGGAGTGGGGAACAGCTCAAGAAGCGAACGATCCCCACCACCTTGATCAAGAGAAGGGGGGAACTTGCAGGGGCAACTAATGAAGACACAGATGCCCTGAATCCGCCAGCTTTACCGTTCCAGTCGGATGTTCATCGCAAGCGACTTGCTGGGAAGATTTCCGAGGACCAGAGTGTTCCATTGACTGACGAGTTCCAGGACAATCCTCCTAAGATCTCTTTGTTTGATAGTGTCAAAACAGAAGACAGCTCGAGCAACGGGCTGTTGATCAACAATCCCGACTTTGGCAAGCTGGAGACTGACCCTAGTCATTACAAGAACGTTTTCAATAGAGTGCAGAGAAACAGAGTTCCTACAGAGTCGAATGAGTCGGGCAGACCAGATCTGCCGTTCGCAGTGACAAAGACAGAGACATTCAAGGACAAAGAGAAGGAAGCTGAGCCTGCGCTCCATGAGACCGCGGTGATTGTTTACGGGTACTCAGATTCACAGTTCCCATCAATTGTGAGCCAGTTCTTGAAGTACGGCACAATCCTGGAAGATTTCAACCAGCCTAGACTCTTCTACAATACGAAAAACTACCCTGTCTTTATCGGGCCGCAGTGGGTCAAGTTCACCTACGACAACTCGGCGTCTGCTGTGCGAGCTTTGCGCGAAAATAACCAGACCACCGCTTCTGGATCTACAATTGGAGTCGTTCCTTACACAAGGTCGTCGTTGGAGAAGCTCCTGGGGACGTCCATTCCGGACGAACAGGATATCGGGTGTTCTATGTCTTTGGTGAAACTTGTGAGCGATCAAAAACTACCAGACACAGAGCTATCGAGTCTATTTGTGGTTGATGGGGACAGTACAGAGGAGCGACAAGACGGGCGGTTCCGGCTGTTGGACGGCTCGAAACTCATCAATGTCCCCAAGCCGGCCAAGAAGGAGTCCGCAAGTGTTTTAGAACGCGGTTTCAACTTTGTGTTTGGAACCGGCCAGGTGTAGAATTAATTTACCAGGAAAATAAATACTGAAAATAAAATTAACACATGAAATTAATGCCGAATGGATCAATTGGAACAAGTACAAGCCCAATCCAACGCACTGATCTACAAATACGCACTTTCGCAACCAATCAAGGAGGATTGTTTGCAACTGATCAAACAGTTCGACCCGTCGCCGAGTGGCGGGGTCGATTCTGCGAGGCTCAAGGCTCTGGGAAATCGGCTATTGGATCTGTATGATCACTCGAGAGCAAACAAAGACGGATATCTAACCGCCGACGAAAAGATGAGCTGGATCTTGTCTAACAACGGCGAGTTTGTGTACCCATACGACGACAAAGTCGGCCTTTTCTTGGGAAAAGGCGATACTAGACCAATTGACTGGTCTTTGGAAGGAAGTTCCCATCTGTACCAGGAGTCTCTGGCCAATTGCTCTTTTGTTTCGTCCATGATCACAATTCTGGCACGGGGACTGGATCTGCGCACGCTATTACACCCAAACGAGAACTACACTCGTTTTGGGGTAGTGATAACTTTCAACGGCTCCAAAAGAGTGGTGGTGGTAAACTCCGAGCTTCCGAGCGATTCGTCCCGATATATCAAGAGTTCTGCCAACGCAGACCTGCTGTGGCCTGCAATGCTGGAAAAGGCATACTTGAAGATCCACCATGCCACTCATTTGACGGAACTGACCGGTTCCAATCTCGCTAACGACACTTTTATGTTAACCGGCTATTTACCGGAATATGTAATGATCCAGGACTTGACAACAACTCAATTGCGCACCATTGTTCAAGCATACAAGTCAGATCAGTTACTTTTGGGTATTGGAACCGGAAACCTGTCACCGGAGGAATGCAAGCAGTATAAACTTGCTCCGAGCCATGATTATGCGGTTCTGGACGTTTTTGAGAACGGAAAGGCCCAGTTCGGGTACTCGTTCCGGCTGAAAAACTCGTGGCTATCGGACGATCGAGAGGTCATTGTCAATGACTTGTATCCGTTTGGGACGCTGTATCTGAACTGGAACGTTGACAAATTTAAACACTTGGTCACCAAACATTTCACCGCAAGACCCGATTCAGCTGGCGTGATCGACTATGCACAGTTTCGTATTTCCAATAAGGAGACCCAGAATACAGCTTTTGTGCTGATTGAACGGCAGCTGGACCAGCCAGAAACCTATTTACGCGCTGAATGGTTTGACACCGCCGGAGAGAAGATTTGGGCCCTGGGCCAGCACCGCCGCGTGCTTTGCACTCCCAGCAACAAGTCGCGGTTCGTGCTATCCAAGCTGCACCTCAGTCCAAACCAGAAACTTACGGGAGTAGCTGTTGTTGAACCGGAAAAGAGAACAACGTACTCCGTGTACTTTTATTCGGAGCACGAGATGGAGATCACAAGAGCACCTTACAAATACAAAGCCACTCAGGAATTGACCGGTAGCTGGACACCGATGACCGGTGGAGGTAGCTGGGCCTATCCGACGTATATCGACAACCCGCAATGGGAGCTGACTGGTACTGGAAACGTGCAAATCGGGCTCTTCTCCAAACACAACGTCAATTTACTCGTTTTCAACAGTTCTGAGAGTTATGTTCAAGACTTTGACGAGAAAAAACTTGTTCCCGGGCAGAAACTCGAGTATAACGAGAACTCGTATGTGGCCAGACTAGTCTTAAAACCAGAAGCTCGGTACATCGTCGTGGCGTCTACAGATTGTCCTGGGAAGGTTGGTCCTTTCAAGCTTCTATTCAACAGCGAGAGTCCGGTAGCTGTCGCGCGCTTGTCCACCAGTTTGGGCCTTTTTACACAGAAACTGCATTTCAACGACACCGTCTACAAGCATAAGTTCAACATCGCGAGAGAGTCGCGGCTGAGTGTGCGTCTTCGCACGCAGAGCAGGTTCACCATCAGTATCTCATCTTCCGGCTTTCAGCAGGAAATTTCCAACCAACCTTCCAAGTTTGGCAACCTGTTTCAATTCGACCGCATCCAGCCTGGAACATACTCGCTCAGCGTCCGGCAGGGATTCAAAGCGGCCTCGACCATCGACATTGGCTGCTCCAACAAGCTGGACTGAAAATTTCAAACTGGGCTGTGCAAAGCACGATCAAAAATTTGAAACACTTTTGCCATGCGCAGAGGAAAAGCGGCTCAAATACGGTTTCTTGCTCGGATCATATCACGAATGGGACAGCACACGGCGAATTTCGAGGCGTTATCGTCGGTTGCGGAGCTAAACGACCGTATCGACACGTTGCGGCTCCAGGAATCTGTTTCCCAGACCGTCGAGAGCCAGATGGAGGTCGAGATGGAGGTCTTGAAACTGTATGAGGAAGTTCTGAAAGCCGGACCGGAGGGATATCCTGCTCTCAATCGAAAACGGACCTCAAAGTATGTGGAAACGTTCTTGACCCGGCCGTTACCCCCACCATTTGTGCAATTGGAAGCTTCTCAAACGTGGGTGGTTTACTGGCTAGTCAACTCAAAAGTGCTGCTAGGCGGCGAGGTCTCCGAGGAATTGCGCGAGGCAGTCGGGCAGAAGATACTGGAGTGCGTGGACCCGCGATCTGGTGCTTTAGGTGGCGGGTCTGGCCAAATCGCACACATGGCCAGCACATATGCCGGACTCCTGGCTTTGGCAGCTGCCGAGAGCTACAAAGCGTTGGAACACCTGGACAGAACACGGATCTACCACTGGCTGCTCTCCATGAAACAGCCTGATGGGTCTTTCATAATGCACAACAACGGAGAGGCCGACACACGGGCTGTGTACTGTGCGCTTTGCATTGCACAGCTGCTCAACATCATGGATGAAAAATTGGTGGAGAACACGGCGGAGTGGATTGCCAGCTGCCAAACTTACGAAGGGGGGTTTTCAGGAGCACCGGGCGACGAGGCGCACGGAGGGTACACATTTTGCGCGGTGGCAGCTCTTTCGATCCTGGACAGTCCAGAGAGCCTGGGTTCTGTGATCGATCTGGACAATCTCGTCAGTTGGACCGTACAACGCCAGTATGGAATTGAGGGGGGACTGAGTGGGCGAACCAACAAACTTGTGGATGGGTGCTACAGTCACTGGGTGGGGGGACTGAGCCCGTTTTTGGAGGTAGCCACGGGGCGCAAAGAGGTGCTGGACCGCACCCACCTGCAAAACTACATCCTGTGCTGTTGTCAGGACGACCCTGCTGGTTTGCGGGACAAACCAGGTACCCGCGCAGACTTTTACCATACCAACTACGTTCTGTGCGGACTTAGTATGACACAGCATTACCAAAATTATAAGGACGGTAAGTTCGTTGCCGATCAGATAGCCAGCACGTCCAGCTTGGTGGAACCAATCGATCCCATATACGGCGTGCGAAGCGATCTGGCGCTAAAATTGGCACAGTTGTATAGATAGAATAGGAATATTGATGAATTTGGCTTCAAGAGTGGAGGAAAAAAAAGATTGGAAAAAAAAATCACCATGGCGAGACTGGACAGAGAACAGGTAAGTTAAAAGGCGTATTGTTGGCGAACTAACGGGAAGTTCTTGAAGCAATTAAGCGCCCTGTTGGAGAAGAACGGCAACAAGTCGATTTACATCACACAGAAACGATTATCGTATAACCTCGACCAAGAGATTGAAGGACCATCCTCCACCGAATCAAACAACTACAACGTCCTGGTGAGAGTCACGGACGGAAACAAAGATAAAAGCAAGAAAATCAAGCTGAGCACGGTGGTGGAGCCAGAAAAGTTGGACGCGTTCTGGAACGAGTACACCAACGTTCTGAAAGCCGGGCTCAAGGGACTAAAGAAGAAGGACAAGAAGAAGACAAAGAAACGGAGCAAGAAATCATGAACATGTCATTATGGTTGGTTATTTAGCTCGACAATGAGGTTACCGTCCGGGAAGACCTGTTGGGAGTCGGCGATGGCGACATCGTCGTCGACGGAAACAACTTCGCGAGGGTAGACCGTGTATATTTGGAACTCGTAACGGTGTTCATACCCAATTGGACGTTCCAGAGAGTCGGAGTCGTTGATTTCGACGTCGTTCAGCTGGCAGCATTCGACGAAGGCATATATTTCTTCAATTTTGGCGGTTTTATCGAAATTTCTGCGCAACCGGCTTCCATTTGGTAGCCGGATCGCCGTGCGGGCTCCGCCAGAGCGCGGTTCTGGGAGTAACGTAGACTTTCTCCACTTGAGCCACTGGGTCTTGAGAGCGGCCAATTGTAGTTGTTCTTGGTGTGCACGCTGTTCTCTAGCTTCAGCCAGTCGGCGCAGTCTGTCTCTTTGGAGCGAGTTCTCGTAAGCCTGGTCTTGTAGCTGGCGCGTGTTGCGGTCGTGCTCCAGTCGTTCAAACTCCGCACGCAGCGTCTGCAGAGTTGGGTTGAACTTTGAGTAGCTTTTCTGGAACTTGGATATCACTTTTTCCACAGGAGTAGGGCCCTGTATCTTGCAGACCATCGACAAAACAGGACTCGACTGCTGGATTCCCGAGGCTGTTGGCGTCTCTGTCACCGTGAGACACAAAAGTCCCAAGAACGGCAGTTTGGTCACCTTGAACTGGTTAGCGACCTGGAATGCCTCGCTGTCCTTGATGTCTCCGCCCCAAACCAGCATCTGTTTGTCCTTGATATACTGCAGAAACGCAGGATTTATAAGCACATCGTCCACAAACGACTTGGTATCCTGGTTCTCCTCGCTGTGGATGTACAGAACGAGCCACCGGGCATCCTTCTTTGCGAAATGAAGAGCATGTGAGTACGCACACTCCAGAAAGTCGGGACGAGGGATCTCCATCAGCTCGTCCTGCCGAATCAGATCGCCCGTCTCTTCCTCCTGCGCGTTGTTCAAAGTCCGATTCCCAATCATATCATCAAACTCGATGATGAACCGACGGGCCATGTCTCCCGGATCAGCATGACGGCGTATCACATGATATCTGTTTGGATGTAAGCGCAAAATCAACGGCATCACTCCTCCAATCACAATCAGCAGCACAAATCCAAGCACCCGCAACAAAATATACGCAGGCACAACAACAAACAAGACCAGCCCGTCAATCAGATACTTCACAGCGTTGTTTGCCATTTGGTGCAGCTTAGATGGCTGCCGTTCCTCCACAACGGGGAAACTGCCCGGAACTAACGGCACGGTTCTCTCGTTTCGCACGAATTGAGTGAACCACTCGGGCCATTCTCTCTCGGACGCCATTATAAACAAGTTTACTTGGTATTTTCCTCTTGTGTAAAAAGTTAGGGTAACCAGATATTAATTTTAGATTTTGCATATTACGTGATCAATTATGTAGGTCAAAACAGAACTCGCACGTCGTTCTGTTGAGAGGGGTCTTGCGGTTGCTGCTGGGCAGGTTTAGACTTCGTCAGGAGTGACCAGAATCTTGACGTTTGTCTCCTTGTGTTCGATGAGCTGCTTGAATCCAAGCTCGACACCGTCTTTAAGGTTGACTTTTCCTGTGATTAGTTTGCGGGCCTTTTCAATAGGAATCAGTCCTTCGTCCAGGGCCTTGACAACGGCCTCAAAGTCCTTGACAGTGTAGCACATCGAACCGGTGGCGTATTTCTCCTGGTAGGTCAAAGACATAGGAGCAAATCCGATAGGGTGGTCACCCCAAATGGCAACGTTGACGGCCGTTCCAGATGGGCCGATTGCAACCACCGATGTTGTGAAGGTTTGAGGAATACCGGAACAGTCGAACGAGGCGTGGAAACCTTCGTTTTCCGGCACCATTGCTTTCAGAGCAGCGTTAGCATCTTCTGTCTGGGTTGGGTCGAAAACTTCTGCTCCCAGGTCTTCGGCAAATTCTCTTCTGATTTTTGCCGGCTCAGAACAGACAATTTTTCCAGCCTGGTGACCACGGAGAGCCAAAATGGTGGCCAAACCGATAGGACCTCCACCAAGAACGAGGGCGGTGTCGCCCGGTCTAAATCTTGCGCGTTCGACAGCGTGCCAGGCAACAGCAATAGGCTCGACCAGTGCACCAATATCGTCCGGAACAGATTCCGGCAACTTGACCATGTGATCCTCTCCGTAAACAACGTACTCGGCGAATCCACCGGAAGCACCTCCCAGTCCACAGAAACTGAGCGAGGTACAGCAGTTAGGAGATCCAGACTCACATGCCAAACAAAGGCCCAAGTCCTGAGCAACAGTGTCCTTGTATCTTGCTCTATCGGAGCAATGAGAAGTAGCCTCCACAGCGACTCTATCTCCCGGCTTCACGTTCTTGACGCCGGTACCGACCTCGACAACAACACCGCTGAACTCGTGGCCAGGACAAAGAGGGAGCTCGTAGCCGGAAATTTCGTTCTTAGCCCCGTTTTTCGGGAAGAAAACCGGGCCTCCAGAGTATGTGTATTCTTTCAAATCTGTTCCGCAGATTCCACAGAAGCTAACCTTTAGCTTGACATCGTTAGGATTTTGGATCTGAGGCTCTGAGACGGACTCAGAGTAGCGAATATCATTAGTACCGTAGTAAAGTAAACCTTTCATTATTAGTGAGGGGGATGGGGGTCATTGCGCTGTTTAAATATCGTCCAGCTACCTCCTAACACCTGCCGAGAAAGTTTCCTTTTTGGGCGTGTACAACTCCGGGCTATTATTACAGACAATAAAATTTACCCCGAGAGTGAGTCTCGACCGGTGGGGTATGCGGAGAACACCAGGTGGCTATTATGTGGCGTGCTTTTGTGAACATCAGCGAAATCAGCAGTTGCACAACTGGTGATTCTGGTCTGATCAAGCTGTCCATCATCAACACTCAGGCTCGACCATCTCTCAAATCACCCGACGCGCGTCTGTTGCTAATTTCACAACTTCACTAAGGGTTGCTATGGCAAGCTACAAATAGCAATAGCTGCTGTTGAGCGAAAAAAAATTCGAAAAAATTCCATCTATCGTTATCCAATAAAAAATTCTAATTTTAAAACGCCGTACATATCTTGACAATTACCCCCCGCGTCTCACTGCGCCATGATCCTGTCACGAATCAAAGACTGGTAGAAAACAACCCCAACCTCTTTGCTTGGATGTAGTACCCCTTGCTGATAAATGCCGCTGACCAAATTCTGTTGCGCAGCCTCGCATAACCAGATATCTTCCAAAGCAACCTGTCTGGCAAACTTGAAATATGCCTCGAATTCTTCGTCGTTACCGTCGAAGAAATATTCAAACTCCATGCGCGTTTTATTTCCATTAACGGGGTTCGCCCGGAAAATCCCCATTCCTCCCCCGTACTGATTCAACGTGCACGACGGGAAAAAATATAAAAATAAGCCCTCGTCTTTGGAACCCCCCACTGGGTTACAGTGGTGACGGCAGAAGTTGGTGTACGGGTCCACTTTGTAGAACTCAAACGGATAAACCTTGCTGAAGCCAGGGTGGGTGTACTGGCAATGCAGACACTCCTGGTATCCGTCGATGAAGGTCAAATAGTTGTAGTCACACTCATAAACAAGCCGTCTGCGGAGCGACCGGCTACGGAAATCTTTGCCGTCGATGAATTGGCCCAGCTCGTTACCGAAATATTCTTTGAACGATTTAGCCGGCGTCTTCTCGTGGCACACAAAAATTAGCCCGCCCTCGGTAACAACGTGGTTGACTGTTGGCAATTCGGCGATTTTTGCTGCCTTTTCTTCTTTTGTCTTGCACCCCCTAACAACGTCCTCGTACACCCCGTACCGCAGGTCAACCGAGGTAGCCTTGTACGGGTCGTCAACGTTGCAAACTCCGAAGAACGGGTTCCCAACAAAATTCAGCTGAAGCGCGTCTTCCAGCCCATCGTTCAGCTCCGGATGCATTGACAGCGCATTGATAGTGGAAACAAAGTGCCAGCCGCGGTTGTAGATTTTTTCTCTGGAAGCCTCAATAAACTTGTCGCTGGTGTACCAGGTGGCAGGAACAGTTCTAGGAAGAGAGGTCATTGTGAGATTACTGAGCAAAACAAACACCAACCTTGTTATATATACTGAGCACAAACAAGTTCGGAATCATTCCGATAAACGGTTGGTCGGTATCTGAGATCAGGATAAGGGAAAAATCCTGGAGCGAGTAAAATTCCGCACTTGAACTTCCACTTTGGGAATATCCACAGATATCAAATTGACACATTTCCGAAAGGGCGGTCGGAAATTTGCGTTATCAGATATTTCTATATGAGCATTCGAATCGCCTGGATCTGCTCTCACTGATGAGTCCAAGTGCTGGGATTTCGAAAAATGGACCCAAAACGCCCATTTACCCTACCCGTTGCCAAGCTTGCCTCTACGCCAATCAGCTGTCATTTCAAATTTAAGCGCAAACTTTTCAGCCCCCATTCCTTTTTATTTTGCTTACGTAACTTTAGTAAAAAAACCTCTTGGTATCGATTGCCGTGTGGAATAATTCCAGCAGCAGTGCTGCATTTTTGCATCCCACGCAGTCCTATACTGCATCGAAAAGTCGCTTATCGTTATCTGACCAGGCGATAAGTGATCTGGATAGCTTTGCTCAAATAAGCACAAAAGTCACAACTACTACCAAACGAGAAAACCTCTATTATGCGGTGTCTCATGTAAGTGCCAAAAAGTAGACGTCATATAAAAAGACGTACAATGGTTGAAAAATTTGAGGGGGGTCCAAAACTAGTTAGCAGAATTTTGGTCACTTGTCTCTTGACGCTTATTTATTTATCCCAACGAGATGAAGGCCTTTACCATATTTAAGGACATTTTCATCCCTGTTCCTCCCGTGAAAGCGGCTGGAAAATCCCAGGCTGGCCATACTGTCGAGGCTATCTCCTCAACAGCAGTCCCTGCAGGGGCTTCAGGCTTTGCAAAGGACGGTGACAAGGAGGCCGACATCAACTACGATGTTGTGACCGACTACTCCTCCGACCTCGACATTTACGATATTGGTCACACGCATAGACGTCTGAAAAACAGACACATCCAGCTGATTGGTATTGGTGGCACTATTGGAGTGGCCCTTTTCGTGAGTGTTTCGTCGCAGTTGCACAAGAGTGGTCCTTTGGGACTGCTTTTGGGTTGTATTATTTGGTGTATGCCGATTTTGGCTGTCACCGCAGCCTGTGCGGAGATGGTTTGTTATCTGCCGATCCCTTCGCCGTTTATTCGTTTAGCCGAGAGATGTGTTGACGAGTCGTTCAGTTTCATGACTGGTTGGAACTTTTGGGTGTTGGAGTGCTCCCTGATCCCGTTCGAGCTTACCTTGTTCAACACCTTGATCCACTACTGGAGAGACGACTATTCTGCGGCCATCCCTATTGCCGTGGAACTGGCACTTTATTTCCTCATCAACGTGAGTGCTGTCAAATATTATGGAGAGGCGGAGTTCTGGCTCTCTCTCGGTAAAGTCATTTTGGCTGTTGGCCTGATGGTGTTCACCTTCATCACCATGGTTGGAGGTAACCCTCTCCACGACGTGTACGGCTTCCGCAACTGGCAGCCTCCGATGGCTGAGTATATCCACACAGGTAATCTTGGTCGGTTCCAGGGTCTGCTCGGTGCCATGATCACCTACTCGTTCCTCATTGCTGGTCCGGAATATGTGTCCATGTCCGCCGGAGAGGTTATCAACCCAAGAATTATTCTTCCTTCGGCTTATAAACAGGTGGCATACAGACTGACAATTTTCTTTGTTGGCGGTGCTCTGGCCATGGGAACCGTTTGTTTCTGGAACGACCCTGGCCTCGCTGCGGCAATCGAGGAGGGAAAACCGGGTGCAGGTTCGTCGGCTTATATTGTCGCCATGAACAACATGAAGGTGAAGATTCTGCCCGACATTGTGAACGTGATGCTCTTAACCTCGGCATTTTCCGCAGGTAACTCATACACCTTCTGTTCGTCCAGAAGTTTGTATGGAATGGCTCTTGAAGGTAAGGCTCCACGTTTGTTCTCGCACTGTAATAAGGCAGGTGTGCCGATCTACGCCGTTCTGCTGTCTACCGCGTGGGGATTACTTGCGTTCCTGCAATTAAGTGAGAGTTCTGCTACCGTTTTGAACTGGATTGTCAACCTGGTTACTGCCTCGCAAATGATCAACTTTGTCTCGATCTTGATCACCTACTTACACTTTAGACGTGCGGTTCTCCAACAGGGAATCGATAGAAGCGCTTTCCGGTTCAAAGCTTGGGGTCAGCCTTACATCAGTATTGCTGCTGCCATTGCCATCATTTGTATGATTGGTGTGCAGGGATACGAGGTGTTTTTACCAGGAGGATGGTCTGTTGAGACGTTCCTGTTCTCCTACTTGATGGTCTTCATCGACATTGCCTTATTTGTGGGTTGGAAGCTGCTCAAACGTACCAAGTACATCAACCCAATGGACGTTGACCTTGTCAGCGGCCTGGACGAAATCGAGGCCCACGAAAAATTGTTGGCTCACGAACGTTCATTGTACGGCAGAGAGAAGGAGCCTTGGTATAATAGGGTGGTGGACTTCATTTTTGGAAACCCGGATCAATCGTAAAAGCTTTTTAAATATATATATTCAATCGAGATGTTTTTTTGTGCCCGTGATAAATTTTTCCCTTTTAGGTAGTTTTCGTACAATTGTTCCTTATCAGTTTTCTCCAGACCAACTTTATAGCTTATGCCTCAAGAAAAGCACAAACCAACAAGGAAGCGCCAGAAGTACTCAAGAAACGGGTGTCTGGCATGCAAGAAACGCAAGGTCAAGTGCGACGAGGCGCTCCCCACCTGTGGCCGATGTGCGAAAATCAACTCCGAATGTATTTATTATCGAGTTTTCAAGTTTCAAAGTCTCAACGTTTCGGATAAAAAGGCCCCCTCTCCTGTTCCCGAACCCACTTTAGAATCATCACCTCACGAAGAATCTTCTCAATCGGTTACAGAAGGTCTTTCCAATTTGTTGGAGCATCAGGAGCTGCTATTTGGTGACATAGCAGGACTCCCTGATTACTTCAAGAACGATGCAAATCCCGACGAGCTCCAGCTACTGCTGCCGGACTACGGTTTTCCTGCTCCGAAGACAAACAATGTGTCCTCTTCGAGCCGATCTCACCGTGCGTCAATGGAGTTCCTGGAAGAGTACCAGTATCTATTGAATCTGAGCAAAAGTTTCAACGAGCTAGATCTCAACAGAATCGCCGATTCGCTCGACATCAACTACTCTGAGTCGATGCATCTTCAATCGTTTGTCAAGAACGTTCATCTGATTTTGTTCCCGCTTGCTACCTCATATATGAGCTCTCCGTTCATTGTCACGTTTCTGGAGGAAGCAAAAAAGAGTAACTATTTGTTGAACGCCATGTTGGCCTCGGGAGCACGGTTCCTTACCGAGAAGGCCCGCATTGACCAGGAAACCTATCTTTCGACCACTTCCGGAAAGAGGGACCGCACATATCTGGACTCGCTAGAGAGCCAGATCGAGCTCAACGACAAGTACCGTGTTCACTATTTATCCAACTGTTTCCAGTCTCTCAAAGAGATCCTCGAAAATATGGACGACACCACGCAAAAAGTCGAGCCGGCCCTGTTGACCAGTCTGATTCTCGCTGCAGATCTCTCGTCAAACAAGGATTACAAGTGGTCGCTGCACCTGCGCGGGGCCAAACAGTTTTTGAGCAAATTTGATGGAGAGCAAAACTTACATTCTAACTCTCTGATTTTGGCTCGTTATTTATTCTCATCGCTGGAGATCAGCTCTGGAATGGCATCCACTGGTGGCAGCAGTTTGGACCTGGAGGAACTGGCCACATGGATCCCCATTCCGCTAAATCACGGACCAGTTCCTAAACTGAGCCAGATGGGAATGGTGATAGACGGACACACCAAAGACTCGTACTCGGTGGGGGGTTTCAAAATGTACATGGGATACAGCGATGGGGTGATGGAGGTTGCCAAGGAGATCGTTCTTGCCAAGAGAAACAAGATGGTTGACCCGTTCACCACCGCGCATATTTTCTCCGTCATTGATAAGGCCAGAGATTTTTACGTTGTAACCAACAAAAAGCCCTACATGATCCCAGTGGAGTCGCGGTTCCATCCTCTGTACGAAGGGGCCGACAAGGCCAAATTGACCTTATCTGGTTACTACCACCTAACCAATCCAAAACTAAGGGAGTTTGTCATCGGGACCAACAACCCAGATCTGGACGAAGAATCTTATTGTTGGTACTCCTTCTTCGACTTCACCCAGAACTTGCGTCTGGAGACGCTGTACATGTATGTCTTGACATCTGGCCAGTTTCTGGGCAGCAAAGTGGACAGTGCAGCGGTGCAACGACTGCTGAAGGTGTCTCTGGAGTCGTGCTCGTTTATGGTGCAACTGAACTACAAAGAGCTTGTGGACGCTGATTTGGAGAAACTCGAGATGTTGTACAATTCACCGATCTTGGTTGAAGAAGAAGACTTGAAGGTGGAGGTGAACTTAGAATCAAACACGTTTTGTGCTTCGACACAGGATCTGGAAGATTTCTGCTCCGAGTACATAACCACGGCTCCCAATTTGGAGTTTCGCAAGTATTTGAACTTTGATCTGGACCATAGAATCAGCATGATCCAGTGGTGCACCATCATGTGCGGCTACTGTTGTATCGATGCCACCGACAAGCTGATAGTGGACTGCTTGCTGAACAATCTGCTATCGTTTGGGCTCAAGAGTGCAAAGATGTATATTAAGAAAGTGAAGCAGATCTGGACACAAAGACGGCTTCGTTACAAGCACTCGTCCGGAACGATCATGGCGCTGGACCAGGCGGTGGATCAGCGTTTTTTCACGGTGGTGGATTATTCGTTCCCGTTTACTTAATATTGTGCTACGCGAAAATATATTATTTACTTTTATTTCATGTCTACAGAATCCATCAGCGTGATAGTGCGTTGCCGCGGCCGCAATGAGCGCGAACTGCACATGAAGAGTCCCGTGGTGGTACGTATTCCCGGCCAGAACGGCGCAAACCAGGTGAGCGTCAACACGTCGCAGGACATCACCACGAGCCAGGTCGCGGATACTCGAGTGTACACTGTTGACCAGTCGTTTGGGCCTGCGGCGGACCAGGGCGTGTTTTTCCGCGATGTGGGACTTCCCTTGGTGAACGAGTTCCTCAAGGGCTACAATTGCACGATCCTGGCGTACGGCCAGACTGGATCGGGTAAAACATACACCATGTGTGGAGACATCAGCGACAAATCAGCTTCCAGAGACTCGGGACTTGTGCCGCGCATTCTTTGCAAGCTGTTTGAGTTTCCAGACGCCGAGTTCATGGTTAAGTGCTCGTTCGTTGAGATCTACAACGAAGAGCTTAAAGATCTGCTCGCCGACACGAAAAACCAGCGTTTGAGAATCTACGACCGCAAACGGTCGTCAGGCACAGAAATCCACATCGAGGGTCTCGAAGAATTCCATATCAAGACCGCGAAGGAAGGATTGGAGCTGCTGAAACAGGGTCTCCAGCGTCGACAGACGGCAGCAACCAAAATGAACGATCTATCCAGTAGATCCCATACCATTTTCAGTATCAACTTGCTACAAAAGAAGAACGACTCCGAATACCAGTTTGCTAAGATGAACCTTGTTGATCTGGCTGGCTCAGAGAATATCAGTCGTTCGGGCGCAATCAATCAACGAGCAAAAGAAGCAGGAAGCATTAACCAGTCTCTGTTGACTTTGGGCAGAGTAATCAACGCCTTGGTGGACAAAAACAGCTACATCCCATACAGAGAGTCCAAGCTGACACGGCTACTACAAGACTCGCTTGGGGGAAAAACGAAGACCGTCCTGGTGGCCAATATTTCTCCCTCCAGCCTCGACACTCAGGCCACCACAAGCACTTTGGAGTATGCCACCAAAGCCAAAGACATCCGCAATACCGCGCAGATCGGGCCTCTTGTTTCCGACAAGGTGCTTCTGAAGGAGCTCGTAGACGAGAATCACAGGCTCAAACTCGACCTGAAGGCCACGAGGACGAAAGAGGGGGTGTACTTGAACGAGGCCAATTACAACGAACTGATGATCAACTACAGAAACCTGACCAACGAAACAGAGGAGCTGAAACGTCAGAACGAGCAGCTGTCAACCCAAGCCAGAGAGAGCTCCGAAGACCTGAACAACGAGCGTAGAGAGAAACAGAAGAGCATTGAAAGCATGAAACTCATGGAGTCTCGTCTGACCCAGCTGGAAAACAATCTCGAGCTTCAGCGGTCACGTGAGCACAAGTTGGTGAGTCTTACGCAGAAGGTTGTTGAGCATTGCCACGAAGAGAGCGAGCAGCTTGTGAAGAGCCAAAGCCAAAACCAGCTGAAGCTGACGGAAAAAATTGAGCAACTGGTCGCTCCTGTGATCCAACAAATCTCGAGCAAAAGCTTTACTGAGCCGAGCGTGGATTTTGGCGGTCTCGGAGACCTAATTTTCAACGAACTGCGAAAGGTCAGGGATGAACAGACCGAATTGGGAAACCGGATATTGGAAAAGACTGATGAGCTACGCGCGTTCCGCAAAGAGTTGGAAGCTGTTTTTGGCGGAGTGAAAACCCAGATTGGGTTGCTACGTTCGGGAATTAACGAAAATTATAATAATGATAGCAGGTTCGATAAATTCCTCGCAACGGTGTTTCAAGAACCCCACATTGCAAAGAAGGCGGCTTCCGAATCCGAGAAATTGGTGGACGAAATGAGAAAACAATTGCAGACGCAGTTCTCGCAATTTTCCAAGCAGCTCACAGAGATAACCGTGGAAAGCGTTTTAAACTCCACCAGGGAGAAAATTTCCGCGGAGCAGCAAAAATGGGCCTTGCGCAACACCACCATCAACAGCTCGCTTTCCGACCGCCATGGAGAGTTATCTTCTTCGTTCAACGAGTGCTCATCCACGGTCCAGTCGCATCTCGAAGCTAGCGTGGGGCATTTGAACTACCAAAGGGCCAAACTCTCAAATATCAATGCCTCTGTTGGTACAACTGTCTCCAATTTGGAGAAACAATCTGAAAAACAAACCCAGTTGGCATCGTCGTACGCATCGCTCAAACAATCTCACGAGGGATTGGAATCAACCATGAATCACGTCAAGCAAAGTCTAACAGGACTCCAGGGAACCATCAAACCTGTCCAGTCACAAAAGCCAGACCCTGCTTTGCAAGAGTTGCAAAAACTAATCGATCAGCCATTGCGGGACGCTGCAAACCGCAGTGAACCCAACAAATCTCCGCTTAAACGACCTGCACTACAGTCATCGCCTTCCAAACGCAGGAATGTATACCACAACCAGAATTAATGTATAATATATATGTTTGATCGTCATGGAAACCATGTCAGTCCAAGTTATCTGTCATTGTGGTCACTGATGCTCTTTCTAAACATCTCTAGCGATGAAGTAGTGGTTCTGCTGCTGGTGCTGCTACTGGAACGTCTTCTTTGTTTCCGTGCAATTGACGGCTCCACATGCTCTTTGCCAAGTGTCTTGGCCAAAAGCGACAGAATGTCGGTCAACGAAAGCACACCAACAAGCTTGCCGGAAGTTCTGGCCTCTCCGGCGTCTGCTCCTTGAGAAGATTGCGAGATCAAAGGAACAGACGATGGACCCGAAATTGATCCACTCTTTGGCTCTGATGGAGAGGGCTGGGTTGGAGAAATAGAGGATATCGATCCCTGGTGGTCCGGCTTCACAATCCACAAACGATGGGATTGTGTTGCCACGAGCTTGGCCATGGTACGGCCAAGTGACGACGAGGATGTAACATGGAAGATTGGGAACGAGTCTTTGCCGTTCTCCAAGCCCCTAGAATTCAAAATCACAGAGATAAAGTGCAAGCACGATTTGTAGAGCAAATCACTCTTGGAAGACTTCGACACCAGTCTCACGTCAGTGACAGAAATATTACCCAATAAATTGTTATTTCTGTCGACAACGGCAAGAGAAGATATCATCAAATCATGCATTTTCACAAGACCTTCAATGAGTAGTTGGTCTCCATAAATACTGATCACATTAGAAGATCCAATATTCAGACTCTGAATTGAAGAGCTGAGAAGTGGCTCCATGGAGGGAAACCGTCTAGCATTTTCCCATAGGTACTTGACCAACCGTCTTTGGGAAAGGATTCCAGTGATTTGGTTTTCTTTGGTAATGGCCACCCGATGAACTCCGGTACCCAAAATCTCAACAACAGTCGATAAAGTGTCTTGCTCGTTCAACTTAATAAATGGGTTTTTGTTGGTCAGGCGAATAACAAATGAGACAGGGACTTGATCCCCTCGTTGGGCACGTTTGATCAGCTCTGGGATCTCGTCGCGCGGTTCGTAATTGATTTGAAGTAGCGAGTCGGGTTTCAATTTGTTCAAAACTAGTAATAAATACGAGTTCAAATCTGTGTAATCGAATGTTAGGCAATTGATATCTTTAGGGAATTCTTCAACTGGAACAGATGTGAGGCCGTTATCTACAAGCGTATCAAACGCTTGTTCAACAGAAACCTTAGAGCTAATTGTTATCAACTTGTTCTGCTCAACAAGTTCACTCAACGTAACATGCTGCCACTCACCGCAGGTTCCGCCCATGAAGGTGGAATTTGAGGATGACATGGATGCATTTCTTGATAGAGACGATTGGATACTGGACTGTGGCTGGAGATGGTATAAGTTGGAACCATGACTTCCTGGAGAACCCGGAGTCGAGATAGAGCTATCAATCGACCCCAACTCCAAATGTTCGATAGGAGGTGGAGTCGACAGCATCTCCACTATGGATGTCTGCCTGGACTGGATTGTAGGAGATCCCGGGGTCCTAATTGTAGGAGATCCAGGAAACTTGCTGTTGGGCATGATAATAACCTTAAAATATGTTTTCTAAAGATTTTTGTCTTGACTCACCTCATGTGCGCTTTTCCGCAGCAGCGCATGTGGCTAGTGGGGAGGGGGCAAAAAATTTTCGGTAGCGCAAGCATAGTCTGTCAAGGCGATTCGTTGATAGGGGTGCATGGGATGTCAAAGTTTCCTCCTTTCACCCAATAGCAAAACATCACGCACCCTTTTTAATGCAATTGTGGGGTGACGGACTAGTGAGCAACACTAAAAAAAGTTAAGATGCTCTCGGCGAGAATCGAACACGCGATCTTCAGATTATGAGACTGACGCCTTAACCGACTGGGCCACGAGAGCATTAAACAGCCAAATTTGCAGGGGTTGCTTCCAAGTTGAGAAATTCTTCAAAGTCACGACGAGACCACTTCCTCAGCTCCGAACGAGGGATGTTCAGAAAGCGGGTCACATGGTAGTTGGAAACATCCAATTGAAGCAATCCGTGGTTGGTGTGTAGCTTTTTCTTTCCGTGTTTTCGTGAACTATCTGATTTTAAATTCTTATCGTTCTTAAACTCTTGGAAGCCAACCTTTTTAGTTGATTTCGAACCTGTTTGCCCAAATTTGGAAAGGAATTTCACAAACTGTGGTTCCGCTGTCAAACTCAGGTCTGATATCTCTGGGAGTTCTTGAATTGGAGCCTGGTACGGGGTAGAGGTGACAGACAAGTTGTTTTCGTTCAATATGGAGCTGGAGCTGTACACTAGCATGGGAGGAGTGTTGGCCCCCGGAAGGATATCTAGCGTAGACTGACCGATTACCTTGGAAGTTTCAGGAGATGCTGGATTAAACTTTTTAGGAATTGGAGCTATGATGTTGGTTGACTTTGGCTTCAAAACATTGTGTTTCCGTTTGTAGACTACGTTAGTGACTAGCAAACCAATACTCACCTCTCTTGGGTCTTGTTGAGTCTCGAAATACTGTTGTCATTGAAAAGAAAGATAATCAAGGAGACAAGGAAAAAAAGGGTCAGGGATATATTTACTTTATTTTGTTCACGGATTTAATATGCTACACCCACTTATTTCGTCTCGCGCTTAATCACTTGATCATCGAAATTGATCAAATAAACCGTTCTACCAGCGAATCCCTCCACCGGGACGGTATGTGCAGTGACCTCGCATTTGAAAAATGCCGAATCCAAAACCCCTTCCACTATTCCGGCCACGAAGGCTTCGCAGTTTAGTCCCTCGTACTCCTTCGGAACGGACACGAATTGCATCAGTAGTGGCGCGTTATCAATGATCATATACTGTGAAGCGGATTCTGAACTCTTCTCCAAATTGTCTGCCGGCTTTCCAAACAAACTGGGCCAAATTGTTGATGTTATGAAATGAAGAATCTCCAAAACTTTGATATTTCGTTTGGACATGTTAGATTTACCCGAGGAAGTGAGGTTGTTGTTGAAGTTTTCACGTAATGAGGCCAGCTCAAGCATCTTCAAACCAATCGAGTATCCCAGATTGTTTAATTTTCGTTCCAACTCCATCAAGCTCTTGGACTGATTCAGATTCATCGACACCATTTCCATAAACAAGAAACTCAAGCTGGACAAGCTGATGCTATGTCTTGCGCGGTGGAGATTGCGGTCATACACTGAAACACGAGCTTTCGTGGTCGAAACCGTGCCTGTGGTGCGCGGACCCATCATAGGATCGTATCCCGATGCCAGCCTGGACATAATTTATAATGGAATTTTTTAGTTATTTTTTTCTCAAAATCCATGGCTATCACCATCAGACAGGCGACAATTGAGGATCTTGAGGGCATGCAAAATGCCAACCTCACGAACCTACCAGAGAACTATACGATGAAGTACTACCTTTACCACCTGCTGTCGTGGCCACAGGCTTCGTTTGTTGCCACAACAACGGATCCAGAACTTAGTCATCAAGATAAACCATCAATACATTACGTGAAGCAAGATATGCAATACACTGGCCGCGGAGAGAAGATTGTTGGATACGTGCTTGGAAAAATGGACGACGACCCAGATGCAGAAGATAAAACCCCACACGGCCATGTTACATCATTGTCGGTCATGCGTACATACAGAAGGATGGGTCTTGCCGACAAGTTGATGAGACAGTGTCTTTACAGCTTGTGCGAAACCTACCAGGCGAAATACGTGTCCTTGCACGTGAGAAAGAGCAACAGAGCAGCATTACACCTGTACAGAGATACCCTGAAGTTTGAAGTTTTAAGCATAGAAAAATCCTACTACCAGGATAAAGAAGACGCATATTATATGAAAAAAGACCTTGTTCTCTCCGAGTTGGTGCCAAGCTCTTTCCAAGGTGGAATAGAAGACAATCTGGAAGATGATCTTTTGGAAAGCATACTAGAAGAAGGTGTCGACAAGCTAAATTAGCCAAGTCAACCATGTTCTACAAAGTCAGGAAACAATGGAAAGATTAACACGGTTCAGACAAAGTTAGTTAGGTAGCGTGTTTTTTTCCACATCAACAGAGCCAGTCGACACAACGTCTCCTGGTTCGTCTCGAGCCAAATGCACTCAAGTCATCATAATGGTGTTTTAATCTTTCCATTGGTCTCCTGACAAATATAAAGATGAATAAAAGTGTAAAAAATTTTCGCCCGAGATTTTTCATTTATGGAGGAGCTTGGACAATTTACTATTGATTAAATAGTAGCAGATATTTTATTTCATTATTAACCGTCTCATTCCTGTTCCTCCTTGCGATATGTAATTTTGTCAACTTTTACGTCACCATCGATCAATGTGTATAGATACAAGGTACACACTGATCCTTGAATATCTAATAGACAGAAACTAGGCACGGGATCCATGTATTCTTCGATTTCCAGGGTATTTTCGTCGTTTGGTTTCTCTTCCTTTTCCTCCTCCTGGTCCTTTTTTTCCGTCTCCTCGGGCGCGGCATCTGTGGATTCCTTCTTTGTATCTTTAACTTTGTGTTCTTCGATAAAAGCTTCAACCGTGTCTAAGTCTTCTTGATCCATATTACTGCTGGAGAAAGCACCGGTGGCACTACCCGGATTCACAAAGAACCTTCCGTCTAAAGTGTATGCCTCAACCTTGTGAGTCGACCCGTAAATAAGGATATCAACATCCATCAGTCTTGCTTGAGCCAAGAGGCTTAGAGGATCAGCTTTAGGCACAATTTGGAAACCGTTAACCAATCCAACTCTGAGTTTGTCGTATGTGAACACTAAAGAGAGTGGGAGATTCAGATCTCGGTCAAATTCGCCCTTCACTATCTGGAAGTCCAAAGATAACGACTTTAAGAATTCAACGGTGGATTGGGAGTTTGTCACATTCCCCAAACACAACACTTGCTCAATTCTCCCCGAAGGTTGCAGAAGCTTCTTGAACTTGTGCGGTATATCCACCGCTCTTTCAGGAATATGTAAATCTCCAATGGCTAGAATAAGCATTTTGGATAAAAAAATAACTGACACCCAAACTGCTGTTAATTTGGGGGAGATGGGGGGTGCAAGTGGGGGAGCACAAATTTTGGGATCCATGGCAACGGGATATTATCCATTAAGCGCCCACACTTCCTGCAGCTACCGAGCAAATCTACGCTATCGTGCCGTTCGTTACACGTAAAATAAGATGTATTTATCCATGTATTCTAGTTATTTATTCATGATCTACTCTTGCTTCTCGGATGCAAGGAAGTCACTGGCGTTAGTAATAGACGAGCAATATACTTACTTGATTGCCTTCTCAACATCGAGTTCTGGCTCAGAGGATTGAGCTGGGGCCGGAGAAGCTGCTGGAGCAGCTGCCGGTGGAGCAGAGGACAAGTACTTTGGACCGGTAATTCCTCCAACAACGGTCAAAATGGTGCCAATGGCAAGCTTTGAATTAGAGTTCAACACGTATGTCAACTTACCCAATGTGGTGGGACTTTTGCGCCAAAAATAACGTATGGGGCTGCCATCTGGAAATATCGATTCTCTAAATAGATTATTTTGGTTGGCTCGGATTCTTCAATAAGTCATCGATTACGTAATATTCGAACATTTGGGGTGATTAATAAAGCATGAAAGGATGAAAAATTCGAGAAAAATTATCGAGAAAATGGTAAGTCATCCCCGCAAATCGTGCTAACAAAGTAGTCCTTCCTCAAGTCTGCTAAGTCCATCATTCCTACTCTTGACAGAGTGCTTGTGCAAAGAATCAAGCCAGCCCAGAAGACGGCTTCTGGTATTTATATTCCTGAAAAGAATCAGGAAAAGCTCAACATTGCCAACGTCATTGCAGTCGGCCCTGGTATCCAAAACGCTCAAGGTGATCTTGTCAAATTGAGTGTCAATGCAGGTGACAAGGTGATTATCCCAGCTTTTGGTGGCTCTAACGTCAAGGTTGGCGAGGAGGAGTACCTCATCCTGAGAGATAGTGATCTGCTTGCTAAGGTTGAAGAGTAACTGTAAATAGAACACCATTCAAGACCTGATTATAGCGGCTTTCGCTTGGATCCAATAATTGTCCAATCTGAACTTGGCCAGTAGTGATAGGATGTCTTCCTCGTCTGTGAAGTTGTACATTGTCCATTTCGAGAAATGTAGATCGGCTAACTGCCCTTCCCACAGTAGCTCGAAATGGCTATCCCAATGAATCCGATGAAGGATCAAACGTTTGTACTTGTTAACCGAACGTTCTCCTCCTTCCACAATGACTAAACTAGGTCCGTCGCTCATATTCAGACACATTCCTCTAAGATCGAGTTGTTTTGCATTGATGTCAACTTTGTATCGGTTTTGTGTTTCTCCCAACTCTTGAATAACAAACACAGCAGTATAATAACCCTTTTCAAGGTCACTTGCGTGTTTTCTGGCAAGCTTTTCTGCTTTGTCTTCCTTTGTAGCTTTTCGTTCCAAATTGGTGGCTTCGTGGACTAAACGGCGTTCCTCTATTTCTCTCCTCACTCTAGCCTCAACTTCAGTAGGATTCTTAATTGCATCGTTCGTGAGAACGTTCATGAGATTTTTCAATTTCACTTTAGGGGCAGGAGTTGGATCTAACCCTAATTTCATCCTGTCCTGCTTCTCTTTTATCTTCTCCATTCGATCGTTTTTCCGTAGCCTTTTGATTTCCTTTTTGGTCAAATAAAGCGACATCGCTGGCTTCACGTGTTTCTCCCACGGTGCCATTATAGGAACGGGATGCTGGATATACTCTGTGATTGGATTTTTGACATCTGCTCGGTCAGTGTAGGTGAGCTTCGTTAAGTCAGCATACCGGCGGCCGTTCAACAAAGGCTGATCCCACCACTCAATCGCAGGCGGACGACTAGGGAGGAAAAATTGCTCGCCTAAGCTCTCATCGGGAGTCAAGCCTTGATCAGCTAGCTCTTTTATCTCTTCTTTCTCTTTTCTCTCCTCCTCCATTCGACGACGGATTTCATTTGCGCGCTCAATGAACTTTCCTTTCTCATTCAGATGGAACTCCCTTCGCGGACGAGAATACTTGATGTCGCTCTGGTCGATGTAAGGGTTCACAACAAATCCTTCTCTTTTGCGCGTATTCTTTAAAGGATTGACACTAGTCGGGATGGGACTGCCATTTCGTAAAAGGGGATGAATAGCAATTTTATCAAGCACAGTAGGAGGGGGAGAAGGGCGTTTCTCCCGTTTCAGACGTTCATTATCGCCGTCAGATGTATTTCGTCTTTTAGACATTAAAATAAATATTTTATTGTTTTTCGTACGTAATTTTCATCCGACTAGGCAAACCCAAATCCTTCATGACCCTCCATAATAGCTAAAAGGAGCGAGCCACGTAGCTTGTCGTAGCTCTCGTATTCTGGCAAATCAATCTGGTTGAAACAGGTGTGCGAAGACGGAAGACGGTCCGTTGAACCGTAGACTCTGTGAATGCTGAATTTCGAGACTCCAGACATACCAGCCAGTTCTTTGAACCCATTCAAAGGAACTTTACTGGTACCTGTAGAAAATTGAAGCAACTTAGCTTTCTCTTCTGCATCGAATGACTTGACAGCACGCCAGAACCATTGAATTTGAGGGGAAGATGCTGAGTAGTTTTGATAGATAGTGTTATTCTTCCAATCATCAACATCAATATCAGGAAGTCCAGAAATAAGTAGTTCCAGCTCCTGATCATCAAAGATAGCAATAAGATCCTTTGGAATGATCTCATAGAATCCTTGTAAGAAATTCTCCATTTGCTCTTGAACACTGGTCTTCAAACGGTATTCAACAATAGATTTGACATATTCTTGCTTGTTCTCCTCTGTCACCTGGATGTCACGGCCGTTAGGTCTCAAATCAATAACCTTTTCTTCTCCATAATCATTGGTCTCAACAGAAAAAGTTTCCACGATGATGTCTGTGATGTCGTTACCAAGCATCCAAACTAAAGACTTGTAATAATCAAGATCCAAAGATTCAATGTCTTTCAACGAGACAGGGCGGCCTAAAATTCGCTTGTAAACCGCACGGCTGAAGTGACAATCCAACATACACCCATCGTAAACGGCCTTACCGATAATCAATCCAACAAACTTGAAGAAAGACAAATGCTCCGGATTGACCCATGAGGTTCTGTTAGGATGGAATGTAGTCTTATCAGATGCAACAGGTGTGAAAAGTGCGTAGTCTGGATTGAACATTTGTCTCGATAGAACCTGATACCATTCTCTGGTCAGTCCACCTGCGTCAACACCTTGTTCACCTCTGAATTGGATATCCAGTTTAGACTTCCGAATATCTTGAGGAGATTTGAAGAACAAGGCCCTATACGAATCCAAGAACACTTGATCTCTCTTCACATTCACAGGTAGAGTTGGTCTTTCTTCATCTTCATTGTGAAGCTGATGGTCGAAGTATATTCTCTTGTTGTCAAACTCCAAAACCTTTGGATTTCTGATCAGCACAGAGAATGGGCCGCTCATCAGTTTCGGATTGTTTCTGATCATTTGATTCAAAATCTTCTTGTGCTCCTCGGTAAATGAAAAGAACAAACTTTCAATAGGTTCATTGGCAAAATCATACACCTTCTCCTGATACTTGAGAACATCACGAACAGGTAGATCTTCAACCTTGCTGTGTTTGCAGACAACCATCAATGCTTCGATCAGTGGAGATAGGATAGTTGCGATATGTGCAAGGCGTGGAGTGTCTCTCAAAATACACAGACAGTCACTCAATGCACCCCATAAAGGTCCAAGAGCGCTATTCTTGTACAACTGTTTCAGTTCATCCACTTCAGAGAATTCTTGTGCTCCATTCTGTTTAGATTGGAACAAGTAGTCAAGCGCAGTCAGAACACGAAGCAGTTTTGCCTGGTCAGATGATGCATTCGCAAAGCTAGCTAGAATTGGAATGTCATCGGACTCATCAGTACTTTGCATTTCATTGATCAGTGAGCGAAGGTCCTCGGAAATCTTCTGACTCAGATGAGTTGCTTTCTTTGAAAGCTCCCGAGGGAAAACGACCTTTGCATTTTCTATCAAAGAGAGGTTTTGAATCGAAGCAATTGTTTGTTGGAAAACTTTGCTTGCACATTCATCCGCAACCAAAATATTGATGATCTGCTTCAAGTTTCTATCTGGAATAACAGGCAATTGTGGGATCTTGGATTGTTTTTTGTCTGGATCATCCAACTCGTTCAGCTTAGCACGAATGGCTTGTAATGGACGGGTTGCAATTTGGAACGTTCTGGAGAGAATATCCATTAGATTAGTATCCTCCTTGATCAAGTTATTGTCCAACAGGTTCAGAAGAATGTTGATAGGATAACGGTAGCTGTTATCTTTCATCTTATGCTTCTTTGCAAGCTTTTTCAAAAGAGGATTGCTCTCTTGATCCATTAGGAAGTGGAACCGCATATGATTCTCGTTCTCCAAAAGATACTGAATAACATCTATCGCTTGTGTTGCAACAGTGAGAATTGTACAACCTGTTGGGAAACTAGAGCTTTTTGAGGAAGAGGCTGTTCCTGTTGTATGAGCGGATTTAGCAGGAGAACCGAGATGATCTGCTTGCAATTGTGACCTTTGACATAACTGTTGGTAGCTAGCTTCCAAAGAAATCTGATCATTGATTCCTTCTTGCAGGACATACAACAACATAGACACAATCTCGCTTCTTGTCTGCTTGTTGTAACAGAAGTATCCCAAAGTTCTAAAAAAGCTCTCACGCTTGTAGTACAACTGCGGGAGATAAATCATTTTCATCAACGCAGAAACACCAGCTTTATCGACCATTGGAGAAAAGAAAATCTTTTGACGTTTCTTGTCTTTAGATTCTTTAGCATCCTCTTCTTCATCATCAGCCCCCTCAACTTCATCATCATCATCATCATCTTCGAACTCATCATCTCTATCACCAAGAGAGCGCATAATACGGCTTTCAAAAGATGCACGGTACTCGTCCCTCATGATTTCGTTTCGCAACTCATCTGGCAATGCAGCCATAAATGCCGGGTCAATTTCAGGAATCTGGTCGCCGCTAGTGGTGGCTTCAGCCCTTCTCTCACGAACGTGCTGTGCAAAAACCTCCTCACGAAGGTCCTCTGGAAGAGCCTGAAGATATTCCGGATCGATATCAGTCTCACTGATGTCAACTTCGCGACCAGCAATGGTGACGTAAATTGGATCATGAACAACATCATCCTCTTGTTGCTGTTCGGCTCTAGCTTTTGCAGCAAGTTCTTCTTCCTCTCTCCGCTTGGCCTCCTTTTCTTCAGCAGCCTTACGAATCTTTTCTTGCTTCTCTTCCTCCTTACGCTTTTCCTCAGCTGCGATCTTCATACTCTTGTCGAATATACGATTCACAATAGATGGAATCACACGACAAGCATACTTTGTCGCGTTCTTGCCATAGAACAAAGCAACAGTCTCTGTCCAGCGCTGGACCGTGGACTTGATGTAAATGTTTGGAACCTGCTGGTGCTTCTTCGACGATTGTGTTGAGGAGTGCCCATTCAAAGCACGTAATATATCCGTTAAACGTCCACCATGGACTGGCAGAAGTTGGGCCCTACCACTTCCTTGTCTAGGGAAGATCCAGTGATGGAAGAACACGGACCCTGAACGATCACCAGACTCCCGCAAGCTTTCACTTTGCGGAATTATCGAGTTGCTACTCAATATCTGGAGCTCAGGGGTATCACTTCCACCAGTCTCAAACGGATTAGAATGGAATCTCTGGAAGATATCATCCTCTTCTTCTTCATTCGACAAGTCACCATCTGTGAAGAAGTCATTTCTAGTGGCGCGGATGTTAGATTGGCGAGCAAGGGATCCACGTCTGTGTCTTTCGCTGTTTTCGTGTTCAGTGATCCATTCCTCCAAAATCGCACTGTCGTCATCACTATTATTGAGGTCTTCGTCATCTTCATCTTCATTATCAAAATCGTCCTCCTCTTCAATGAGCTCAAATTCTTGTTCAGGATAGTCTCCATATTCGTCTTCTTGATCGAGCTCTGAGTCACTCATGTCTTCATCAGAACCACTAACGATGTCGATGACAAACTGTCCGCGGTCCAAAAGTTCATCAACGGACCCATCATCATTACTGTCATCGCTGTCATCGTCTCGATTATCATCGTCATCGTCAGCGACCTCCTCTTCAAAGACTTCGATATCAGAATCCATCATCTCGTCTTCATCTTCTTCGTCTCCTTCGGGATCATCGTTGTCTTCATCTTCTGAGTAAACAATTTCAATATCCTCTTCATCAAGGAAGTCATCTTCAACGTCTTCGTCCTCTTCATTCTCGACATCCTCAAGATCGTACATTCCTAAAGTGGAGTTTCGAAGCAAATCAGGAGTCTCTTCACGCTCGTAAAGCTCTTCCTCATCAAGATCTTCCTCTTCCACCTCACCTGAACCATGTTCACGGAAAAGTTCTTGCTTAGAAACCTTGATAGATCCCAAAGACGAAAGACAACGCATTATTCCACCAGATATCATTTCAGTAGCTGGAAAATTGACGTCCAGATCAGACAGGATGTTAGTCAAAGCAGAAGGAAGCTTCTTGTCCAGTAATTCACGGGCAAAGAAATAAGAGTCAAATTGAGTGACAGTTTTGTCAACGGCGGAAGAAACACTTAGTTCAAACTTCTCACCAAGTAGTTTGCAAATCAAATCGAGTATATCCACAATCTTACCGTAACGGTTGAAAGCATTTTCAGCGCCGGTGTTGGCTTCCTTGATTACCTTGATCAGTATATCAGCAGTGAACTTTCTGACAAATGACATATCAGGGTCAACAATCTTTGGATCATCATAATTAATTCCCTTGATCGGAACTGAGGACACCAAGGCAACAATACAGACGCTGGCCAATAATGTGATAAGACGGCGTCTCTTGACCTCAGCCGATGTCGTAGAATTGAAAGGATCCGAGGATATGAATTGATGAATCAAGAGATTTAGAGCAGTACTTCTAGGTTTCTCTTTGGTGGCAGAATCATTTTGCTTTTTGGAAAAGGTGAGGAACTCTGTCTTTGCTGGCCTATAAGAAAACAAGAGTTCGGCAATAGTCTGGAGCAAAAAGCACGCATACGCACACTCTGTATTCTTAAACATGACCTGCTTGGAATAAATGTCCGTGATATCGCCCTTCTTTTTCTCTTTATCTTGAGCGTCTGGAGTTTCATCTTCAGGGGAGGAGACAAAGTCCTTCTTAGCAACGCCCATCAGCTCACTCAGTAAGATCTGCATAAGTCCGGTTGAAGAACGCACGCTTTCGGTCTCTGCCTCTTTCATGATAACATCATTTCCAGTCAAGAACTTGCGCTGCTCTGGTGTCAAACTGCAAATGTTCAAGGTCTTGATTGGCGAAGTACACTGATGGAGAATGCACATTTCGGTGATTAAATCAACAAAGACCTGATCGGAGCGCATCACCATTGGAGAGTTTTCTTTTAACAGGCCAGCAAGCTCTCTGATTTTTGGTTTTGACGTTGATGAAAATTGCGACTTGCGAGCGTGCAAAAGTCTATCGAGCTCTTTCGAGAATTGAGCTTCGATGATTTCTCTAGACTCCATACAGCGTCTGACCAACGTGATGACTAGCGCTTGAAGATTAGAATCCGTGTCAGGATATTCCCTGATGGACTGGATCAAAGGACGTATAACTTTCGACTTACTGATCAGCAGGCCGCTCTCATCTGAGTCGCAGAATAAGATCAAGATCTTGGCAATTGCCAGACCAGTTTCGATTTTTTCAATGTGATCCACTTCAAGAACAGATTGAAACACTCCATTTAAGATATCTTGATCAACCGAGTACACCGGCGAGAAGTTGAATGGCGGCGTGATTGTGAATTTTGGCTCAAATGGCTCAACAGTAGGAGCCATCGGAATGCGTGAGAAAGTCATGACTTTTTCAAACACCAAAAGCGCACTTGGGAACCAAACAGTATTGGCAGCATCCTTGGTAATTTCACCACCAATCATTGAAAGAATGTTGTCCATGACTTCTGAATATGAATTAATACAGTGCTCATCGAGAAGTAATGCCAATAAGTTAAGCATGCTTGCCAACTTCTCAAAACTCGATTCGTTTCCAGAACCGAAACCAAATGAACAAATGCTCATGAACACAGAGTTCAGAATTTCTGAGTAGTCCATGGTCTCACCATACGATGACTTTGAAACAACAGTGCTCAAAAGGTCTGACACACGAAAAACAGCCTTCGGGAAAAGTTGACAAATCTGCAACCAGTATTCAATGAAATTACTTTCGTTTGCACCACGGAGGAAGTTGAGATCATCCAAGGTGCAAACATGCAAATACTGTGGTGCAACTGGATTAAATTCCACCCCCTGGTACTTTTGGGCATTGGCTCGAGTACTGACGATTTCCCAGCTGGTCTCGTCTCCATCGCTGATATTAGCCGAATCTGGGCTCTCAAACTGCTCATATAGTTCATCAACATCTTCAGAGTAGAGAACGTCAAGACTATTTCTGTAGAATGTTAAGAAATCTAGAGCTTTAGCTTCAGAGACTCCCAAATTCTTGAGATATTCAAGTTTTCCTGTCGAGGGAGAAACTTGTTCATAGGAAAGTGGATAAAGTCTTCCGTCAAAGGTAGGAGACTGTGATGTCGAAACCGAGCAGTAGAAATTCTTACTGATTGCAATCAACTTCTCAATTATGTTGAGAGGGATATTTTCTGCCTTGGTCTCTAAAATGCTCAGGTGCTCTGCATTGAGAAGTTCATTCAAAAGACCAAAACTTGCCAAAGAGGTTTGAATGAGAACAGAATTTGAAAGCTCGCGATAATAAGGATAACCGTTTTTGAACAAATCTGGGTACAGTTTTTCTTGAGATGGGATTGGAGCAATCATGGTTTTTGTCGCGATCGAGGTGTAAATGCTGAGTATTTGATTCAGCAGCTTGATAGTCGTGCAGCATGGATCAATGTCAATATAATCGAGCTCATCATTCTTCCTGATATCTTCTTTAGAAAATGATTGAAGGTACTTGAAATAGTTGAGAGCTAGTTCGCGTAAAGTTGTAATGCCTCCATTTTGAAGTAAGCATATAACCATCATCGTGTTGACCTGCTCAGTACTTCTTGACCTCATGTACAGAGTGGAGTACATCAAATTGACAATGACGAGGTAGTATCCAGTCTTGATCTCAAGATTGTCGGTCCAGATATTACGCAATACCTCAACCATAATGTCGGAAAATTCGACAACGACACGGGCAGCGTTCTTTGGAACCATTCCAAATCTAGTATCTTGTCTTTTGTCCGTACTGATTCGGCACAGAGAATTGAAAATATAACGGAGCCAGGATTGACAGCGAGCAAAGTGGAAGCACATGACCGATAAATTTTTGAATTTGGCACTTGATCCTTCCCAGTCACCGCTCTTCTCATTGGGTTTTCCAATTCTGATTTGGAAAGGCGAGAAATCGTTGCTGACAGCAGAAACCTCTTTGCAAGCGTCGGCCGGCGTTCTGGTGTGAATGATGATTTCCTCAAGTGTGATTCTTCTGTAGAACTTAGACAATTCTTTCAGTAAAACAACTCCTTTTTCTGATGCAAAGTAGGCAGACAGTTGCTGCATGCTACTAGCAGTCAGTTTGTTTGCCGATCCGTAATGGTCACTGAAGACATACAACAGACAGTTTAGAATTCCAAGCTTCGAGAACACTTTTCCACCTTCAAGTGCTGCTTCTTCGCTGTTCTTATCATATTGGTCGAAGAACGAAGCTTCATCGTTGTCAAATGAAATGAATTCTTTCAAATCAGCTAATGACTTAGATATAGCAGTCATGAGATCCTCAAGTGCAAAAGCTGGACGCTCGTGGTCCACAAACTTGATTATTGAGGTCAAAGAAAATAGGGCATTTGAAAAAACATAATCAAATGTCACATTTGGAATGCAAATGTACTTCAGGCAATCTTTCATCTCTATCAAAGATGCAACTTGCTTCCAATGCGAGCTATTTTCGAGCAGAGATCCGAGGAAAATTAATGCGCACTCTAACAAATCTCCCTGCGTACTCGATTCCCAAATATCTAGTTCGGATCCATTTTCCTCAAACTTGCAAATATCTTCAGTTTTGGAACGATAGAGAGAACCCTTGGGAGATTGATGGAATTTCAGTGGGGCAAATTTGACTAAATCCGGGGTGTTTTGTAAAAGAAGCAGCAGCTGCTTTTTCACCTGAGGTTCAAGCTCAGGGTGATGTCTTGCAAGTTCATCAAACATGAATCCCAGTGGAGATGCATTCTCCTCACGCAACAGCTCCTTGCAAAGAGCCGCTTGTTTGAAAATTCCAAAGAATCTTCCAATCAGGTCTTCGGACTTGACTCTTTGCAATCCCTCCTTGTTTAGGGATATTGCTCCAATAGCATCTGGTATAGTCAAAAGCAGCTCTGCAGATCTTCCCAAAAGTCCATCGAATTCGTCAAAGAATGCGTTGATGAAGCCTGCCTCATTGAGGATGGCATATGCTGTTGGCTCATTGTTGATGATTCCCGTCATGATGTTGATTGTGTCTGTAAGTAACTCGTAACCAAAGACTGTCGGGTTTTTGATAATCTTGATCAAGCTTTTCAGAATTGGCGAATCGTACAAATTGCGCATGCGGTCGCCTTGGTGGTGAATAATCAAGTGGAAGAAAAGTTTCAGTAGTGAGTTTATCGTTTTCACTTGACGGACACTGATTTTATGAGAGACAATAACATCTTTAGGAGCTCCACCATCATAGTCCAGATTATCCAACGCAAAATCCACTTCGTACGCAAGAAGATCAGTCATGATTGTAAACCCATTGCTGGCAATGAAGCTGTCTAGAATGTCTGGCAACGACTTCAGGAAAAGGTCAATCAATTGCAATGGCCCTGATCTGGTCATTCTAAAGGAGTTCTTGAGTGGTAAAAACTCTAGAAGGATGCCCATCAATCCAGCAGTACGTAGATGAGCCACCAAATTCTTATTGTCGATTAAGTTTGCAATCAAATTAAAGAAATAGTTGAGATATGAATGGTCCATATCTGTTCTATCCTCCTTTGCAGCCTTCAAAACCGAGCGCAAGATATGAAATAAAAGTCCGTGATTGACATTACCTCCCAGTGCTCTCATTAGATCACTGCCACCATTCTTTTTGGCAGAAATGCTCACAAAAGCACGTAGTGCAGCATAAGATGGCTCGAAAGGCACGATATTATCTGGATTGATCAAATCAGCCATGTAACTAAGCAAATACGGTTCTTCATCAAAAACAGAACTTGCCATGACCGAGTAGAAACAGCAGCACGAAGCCGCAGCCACAGATAAACATTTCATGGTGACAAGGCTTTGTCTCAATTGCACACTTTCGTAGGATTTGTTATTAAATGCTTTCGCAATATGCACTGCAAGAACGAAATCAAATTGGTTGTCTTTAGGAATCACATTGACTGCTTTATCGTATATTTGCTGATATGAGAGCTTCTTGATCGTATCTTCGTTAAGGATAAAATGATGCAAGCCTTCTTCCTCGCTTGCCAGATTTGAACTTTCATTTTTAGATCTCTTTGTCTGTGTGTTGAAAATCTGTTTAGATTTCTTCTTCGACGGACTTTCTTGACTTGGGGCTGTCTGGGACAAAGCTTGTGTTGGTCTCTTCTTCTTTGTATCTGGCGAGACGTTGTAATATTTGAAATCCAAAATTTTCCACTTTGATGGCAATTGGGACTCCACGTTGATACAGTCCAAGAGACTGATATGGACCAAGGAGGAGCTGTGATCTTTCTCCTTTTTGTGTTTTTTGTGACCATGAGTATCGATTCGTAATGGTGACGAGTACATTGGGGCCACTAGGGGCGGGAACGAAGTAGCGAGCTTCAAGAGGGCGTTTCTGACCCGTGCCGGTGGGGAGAATTTACTATTCTGAACAATTGCAAATCTCTCGCACAGCAAGCAAGTCAGTCTCAGAGCAGTGACTCTGACGACCATCGAGCATGAGAAAATGAGCTCAAAAACATGGGAAGCAGAGTTGTAAATCTCCTTATTGGAACAATGCTCGAGTAAAGAGTATGTATAGTTCAAAACGGAGCAAACAAGTTTCTCGTCGGCCGAGTTGACCATCAACAGTTTCGGATACTCCTTATCAAGATCGTACTTCTTGACATGTTGTTCCAAAAGCTCGTCCATTCTGTTCAAGAGGGGAATATAATGATACAGATCGATTCTGAGGCCATTCCAAAGCTCCTTTGATTTGGAATCAGCCGCCAGAATAAACTCGTCCAAACTGCAGTTGGTGAGCTTCTCGATCATCTCCTTCACCTGAGGTGAAAGTTCCTGTTTCTCGAGGTATGATTTCTTCGAAATGATCATGACCGCTGAGTGTCTTGTTTTCCCATAATTTTTTACTAATGCCAATCTGTACGTGGGTGGTTCAGGGGTGTACGGATGTTTGGGAAGACCAATTTTTTTTGTGTTTGGTGGGAGATGCAAGAGAAATAATAGAAAGGCAAACATAGAGTATTTTTCGTGTTTTACAAAAGAAAAGCCTAATGATCAGAAGCTTTGCTCTATGAGCCTTTTTTTGAGAAAGATACGCATGAACCCTATCAACAGATTGGATTCATCCATAGAGCAGCTAACAAGGGCTGGACTGAGTTCAGGTTCTCAGGAGCGTGTTCCTAAGATATCATCTGCTGATCTCAACTATTCCTTCACACAAGAGGCCGAAGAGGAGGAAGGAGTCATTTCTATAGAGGAGATTGATGTTCAGGAGTGTCCTAATTCAACTCCGACACATCAGAGCGCGTCGTCGGTCGCGGATTCGTCTCCCGTGGATCATCGCACGCGAGTTCTGTATCCGGAGCTCAAAAGAAGACAGCGCGATTCTCCCCATTGGACTCAAGGAACGCACGCGGGAGTCACTCTAGACCATATCAGAGAGTACTTGACGTGGTTTGGAACGCTATCTCCCTCTAACAAACATGTTGCTGAGACCACGGTGACAAAGATTCAAAAGTATTTTGAAAAGACCAAAGACTGCACCGATAATAAGGGAACCGTGGATATCTCATCGGATAAAAGCCCGGGTTCCATTTTTTCAGACCCCAGATCCAAGGCGATCATGGATACGCCGATCAAAAGAGAACGCAACGCCAATACTGGCATCAAGCTAGAATCCATCCACACTATGCCCCTGAACCAAAACACGTCGCTTGTGAACAAACCGCTTGAGGTGAAACGGATGATGAGCACGTCGGTTTCAAGAAATGCAAAGTTGGAGCTTCTCACTCAGAAGGAGAATCTGCTGAACGATTCGAAATCGGCGCCAGAGCTCGCTGCAAAGAAGCCAACAGAAGAAAAAAGGGTGCAAGCAATCACCCTTAGTGAAGAACAGAACCAAGTGATTGACTTAGCCCGGCAGGGACACAATCTGTTCTACACAGGGTCCGCAGGTACCGGAAAGTCTCTTTTACTTCGATCGCTAATCAAGGCTTTGAAAGCACAGCACAGTAACGGAACCGTTGGAGTCACGGCCTCTACAGGACTCGCCGCGTGTAATGTTGGTGGCCAAACACTTCATTCGTTCACGGGAATCGGATTAGGCGAGGCCAGCGTGGATATTTTGGTGAGAAGAGTGAAACGCAACCCAAGAATGAAACGCAGGTGGAAAGAGCTTGAAGTGCTGATTATTGATGAGATTTCTATGATTGAGGCAGAATTGTTTGACAAACTTGATCAAATCGCTCGCCAGGTTCGGTCAAATGATAAGCCATTTGGAGGTATTCAGCTAGTGATTTGTGGCGATTTTTACCAGCTGCCACCAGTCACAAAAGGTCGCGAACCGTCTTTTGCTTTCGACTCTCATGCGTGGAAGAGGGCAATCAAATACACTATTGTGCTCACAAAAGTTTACAGACAGCAATCTGACCGCGACTTCATTGACATGCTGAACGAGGTTAGAAATGGTAATGTTTCGTTTGCCACCACCAAGAAGTTTAGAGCTTTATCCCGGCCATTGGCTTCCAAGGAAGGCGTGACTCCGGCCCAATTATTTCCTACGCGTCGTGAGGTCGATTCTGCAAATAGTACGATGCTAAGACAGCTTCCCGGTGCCGAGATCGTTTTCAGGGCCTTTGACTCGGGATACCTGGAAGACGAGGAACAGAAGGAGAGATTGCTAGCCAATTTCTTGGCACCGGAGCGTATTGCGCTCAAGAAGAACGCTCAAGTGATGCTGATTAAGAATATGGACGAGACGTTGGTGAACGGATCGTTGGGCAAGGTTGTGGACTTCATCGACCCTGACACGTATGCACATTACCGTACGCTCGAGTCCGGAGAGTTTGACATTGACGAGGTGCAGAGAAAGTCCGAGTCCAACAAGGCGATGTCGGAAGACAACCAAGAGGATAAGAATCTGATTGAAAATTACAACGACATGGACAACGATCTTGACGAGGATGTGTTTTCTTTTCTTAAAGAGATGAAGCCTCGAGAAGGAGAAGAGTTCCCTGCGTCGGTCACTGAAAACATCGAACGAAAGACACAGCTGCTTAACAGGTTGTATCGGAACTCCAAGGACCGTCGAATGCCGCTTGTTCGGTTCATTCAAGCCGACGGAACCACGAGAGAAGTGCTGATCGAGCCCGAGCATTTCAGCATGGAAGACGAGTTTGACAAGCCCATTGTTGCCCGCACGCAGATTCCACTTATTCTTGCATGGTCGCTGAGTATCCACAAGTCCCAAGGGCAGACCCTGCCGTTTGTTCGGATTAATCTGCGGAACATTTTTGAACGCGGCCAAGCATATGTTGCCCTTTCCAGAGCCACTCACAGACGCGGTCTGCAGGTGATGAATTTCAATCCGTCCCGGATCCTAACGCACGAGCGTGTTGTCAAGTTCTACGAGAGTCTACAGACGATCGAACAGATCAAGTCCAACGAGGAGCAGACAAAAGAGCAGCGCAAATCGGAGTACGTGTCCGACACACAGCTGGACAAGCTAGAGAACCTTGCCGAGCTTGCTGCCGACCCCAACGATTTTATGCAGGGCCACAAGAACGTGGTTGACGAGTTCGACTCGATTTGGGCGAAAAACTGATGATATTATGCACATATGTACGGAACCTAGTTGAATTATTTAGCTCCCACGATCCACCCAATGATATTTTTACCGAGATCAATTGGCTGCTCTGTTTTTTCTTGGCTGGCCGCAGGTTTCTCTGCAACCACCAAGTCCCGAGCAGAGTTGAGCAGCTGCCATTGTTCCAGAACGTTGGTGTTGAACTCTGTAGGCACAATCAGCATCAGTCGCTGGAGAAGGTCGAGTTTCTGCGCCAGTTGCTCGTGCTCTTCTGGCTGCGGGTAATCTGTCTTCACCAATTGGAAGATTGAGAACCATTTGTCCTGGATGATATGGAACAGCTCTGGGTTCGCAGTCTTGTTCGAGGTCGCAAGCTGGATTAACGACGTGGCCAGCTCTAGCGAGTAGACAAAGTCGCAGGCAATTGCAAAGTCAAGGCACACAAGCTGGAGCTTTACGTGAGCCAGCTCGTCGTTCACTTCAAGACCAACCAGAAGGTGTTTCAATACAGACTCTAGCTGGTCGGACTCGAGATACGCATGCTCGTTAAGCTCAAGCACCTTGGAAATGATGGTGAAGGGATCCTTAATCTCGATAATATCAGAAGGTGTGACAGGAACACCCGGCTTGAAGTACAGTTTCCAATGGAGCAATTCTGAGTTGGCAAGGATAAGCTCGTCTAATTGAACAGACTTGGTCGCAGCAAGAGCTGCGCACTGTTGCGCGCTTTTCAGGTGTCCTATATTGGAGTCGCAGTTGGTTGCGCTGTTGTAAAATTTCCAAGCAGCAGCCATTACAATACGGTCAAACTCCTCAGTGCTCAGAGTGCAATATTTGGGGACAAACACCTTGGAAACAGTGCTGAACTTGCCCTGGTTCAATAGCGTGTTCAAGACCAGTTCGTCTACAAACGAGAGAGTCACCTTGTTCAAGACCGAGGTGTTGCGCAGAATCCAGTACACAGAACTCAGAAGATGCTCCCAGTCTCTCTCTGACGACAAGTATGCGGACTCTGTATGGACAAACCGTTCTAGCTGCTCCAATTGCTCTGACGCATTGAGATTAGGCAGTCCTGCAACCTGGCCCAGTGAAAGATTGTTTGAGAAAAGACGTTCTCCAATTTCCACAAACTGGATAAGATTTTGAACCGAGCTGGGGCTTGCAACCACAGAGTCGGCCATCCGATCAAGCGACGATTGACGCACAAACGTGTACTCTGTGTTTGGTTGTAATCTTTTTGGGTCAATTGTATTCAAATAGACGAGCAGTTCTTTCATCTTGACGTACAATTGGATAGAGATCTCCGAACACATGTAGACCGTAGCCAACAGGATGCTTACGAGTCGCTGGAGAGAGGCATCGGGCATCTGGTGGAGCAGGTCGTTACTGGTGACGAGTGTCACGAGCAAGTCGAATTTGGACTTGACCAGTTCGGGAGTTGACTCGGTAGAGACTATGGTGTTTGCCATGGCCAAGACGTAGTCATTAAAGGCCCAGAAATCCGCGTCCTGGTATTTCAAGTAGCTCAACAACGCCCTGACTACGTCATCGGCGTTTGAACCGCTCAACTTGGACACAAACAAATCAATTTGTTCCCCTGCAGAATAGTAGTCAACGAAATCCATGAGAGACGGAATCTCGCCAAACGATCCAAGATTGCTCATAGGAACGAGGAACCCGTTCCACCAAGCTGCCAGCGGCTCAGATGCGTGCGAGGAGTTCAGGATCAGATCCTGCACAGTTTCCAGATCCGGTAGGTCGCCTGTGTAGTAATTGGTCTTGAGTATTCTCGCTTGGACGAACTGGGCAAAGAGGTCTTTCTCTTGGTCAAAGTGCCATCTTGCGGCCTGTTGCCGGATATAATCCACCGATTTTGTCACCGAGCTGGAAATCAGAGCGGTGGGGAGTTCAAGCTCGGCCGGAAGTTCCAGCGTCTGCGTAGACTCGGTGGGTTCAAGAAGTTGATCCGCAGCAATGACAGCTTGTTCCAACGGGATAAACTCTGGCAGATCCACCAAGAGGATCTCGAGCGAGGTGGTGGGGGAGAGTACGTATGCAACGCCGCGCAAGTCCTGCGGGAACTTGGCGGCTCCAAACGCGGCCCTCAATGCCAAATGGGTGCGCTCTTTGCTGGACATGCAAATCGATATTGAATTATTTTGTTTTGTTAAGTCAAAGAAGTAAGAAGTAAAGAAATTAGTATTACATAAGCAAGGTTCAAATCGTTGCATATCCTGCGATTAGGACGGTGGCTCTTCGGCAGTGCCGACAGAGAACCTCATCAATAAAGGAACGGCAATAAGGACAGTAATCCGGCGGCAATAAAGGAATATCCACAAACGCAATTCCCGACAAAGTCATGCATTGGATCAATAACCAAAACAAACGCAAGAGAAGCCAGTTGCATTTACTTACATAGCTGTTGTGAGACTTACTCTGGACTTCAAAATGCGATCTGGTCGGAGAATACCTTCATGTGAGAATACTCAACAATTCGCAAATAACTCCTAGTGATTGGCTTGGGTGTGCTGCGGAATGCCCGCTACGGTAATGTTATCACTTGGCACACTGTGATGACAAATGCAATCAATTTCAGTAGTCCCGGATAATGAGACATTGTTCCACCACAGAAAGAAAGTAAGCTTTCCGTAACGAGCAGATTCCGGAATTTTTCACCGCAGCAACCAAGGTTAGATTGCCGCCAGAACAGCTTTCAGAAGTTGCGATTAATGTAAGCTGGATACATGCTACGGTAAGCCCAGCGAAACAGGCAGCGCCACCCGGGGGTATCAGATACCACACCCGGTTACGGAACAATTGTGACTAAAAGGTGGTGTCTAGCATACTTTATTTTCAACTTGTTGTAGTTGTCTATATAACAGCACGTACGCAGTCCTCTGCTGCCGTAGCCGTGCCTCTATGTCCTCTTGGGAGCGTATCCTTCGTTGGATTCTGAGCGGCGAGGAGCATTGGGGCTCTCTGCATTGGACGAGGTCCCCAAATATGTGAGCTCGTCACTGGGGTTTCGTGCCGGAGACATGTTCAGCGGAGGGTCGGACGGCCCTCTTGTATAAGGCTGGAAATGCGGTACCCCCATGTGAGGAGGTGGGGGGAGAGAGGGGCCCGGATACGGGATTCTGGAATGCTCCAGATGTGAATATGGAAATGGTGGGGGCAAAGTCCCCATATTAGCTGGATAATGCAATTGAGGATGATGCTGCGTGGCATGTCCTCCATGAAGCTGCGGCGGGGGAACCGAAGGTGTCACATTCATTCTTATTAGTTGGTTATGCAATTGGCTCGCATAACCCTTCACAGACTCAAGATCGGTAGATAAAACGCTGTTTTCGTGCTGTAAAGTCTCTATGTATTCGGACGCCTTGCTGAGGACCTGGGCTTTGGAGTCGGTCTGGGGTTTCACGCTTGGAATTAACCCTCGTAGCTTTTGGAAGCCGTCAATGATTCTTCCTCGACGTCTCTGTTCGGATTTAATGTGTAGGTGTTTGCGAAGATCCGGAGACACTGGATCCTGTTTAAAAGAGGGGCTTTTGTTCAGATCGGGTTGATTGGTCGAATCTCCTTCATCGGTCTCGTGTATCAGAGATGGAAGCTCCATCAGTCAAAAGGTTACAAGATGGCATTGAAGCCGCTGGATGGGCGACACTAACTAGAAGAACAAATAGTGAAATGCCTCCTGGAAATTTGTACTTTTTATATAGGTAGCCAAGGCTTCTGCCTGAATATTGTTGGGCTGCAAGACGCAGTATGCACACGCGCAATCATACGAATTACAAGCTGCACACCATGTGGAACCGACTGGCAGTGTGTAGGCAAGTTCCCAAAGGGATTGCAAGAACAGCGTGCTTAGTGCTTAGCATGCCCATTAGCTGAGCTCATTGGAGTGGTTGGAGAGCTCTTAGAATTTCCCTCAGATGCACGTTGCATGGTGTGAGGATTTTTTGTGTGCCAATTCCTTCTCTCGATGGGAATATACGCTAGTTTCCTGCAGAGTATTTACGACCGCCTTGCAGATGCATGTCGTCTCGCAAAATATAATTAATTACGTTATTGGAACAGGCCCAAATTATCCAATAATGCAGATATTATTTTCTCTCAACGCAACTCACCTGCAGTGCACATCTGCTCCAATTGATGAAAGAACAATTTATACCGTCGTTTACAAAGCATCGCATCAACACCGTAGGAATTTACTCAAAGCCGCATCGCGCCGCACCCAAACTCTTGTTTCAGTCCCAGAATCCTCGATGATCGCTCAATATCGCTTGTTCCATCTCGGGGACTGGGCCAATCACCTCAATTGCCTTTTGTCCCGATCCTACAACCGTCCTGCAGTCTAATGACATCGTCATGTTCTCCTCGGCAGACCCCGTGAGCCCCAATAAAACTTCTTCGGATGCCCCATACAGAATCCGCCCTATGTTGGCCCAATAAACTGAACCTGCACACATGCAGCACGGCTCGAAGTTTGTAACCAATGTGCAACCCCACAAGAAGTCTGAGGAAAATTTGGCAGCCGCCTCTCTGCACAAGGTTGATTCCGCGTGATTGAACGTATCTATGTTCCCTTGCCTGAGCAGAATTTCATCATTAGGGCCTATTAAGACACACCCAAACGGATGCTTGCCATTCAGTTTCGCCTCATGAGCAACCTTCACACTCTCTTCCAGGTACTTCACAATTGACTGTTTCGTTAGTCCCGAGCTTTCGGTCTCCATATCCAGAAAATTCACTAGCGTATGAAATTTTCTCAGTGCCCGGTGCAAGGTTGCGTCCCTAGTTCAAAAAATTTATCTTGTTTACGCGTCTTGCTCAGATGTCCCCTCGGTACAACGTTTTATGGCGGAAACAAACGCAGCGGAAGAACAAAACATGGGACGGGGACGGTAAGCTTGTGATAGAGGACGACATGGGGGTTGTCCGCGACGAAGCAGGGAATTTTCTTGCTAGGGTCAAGAACTGCTCCAAAGTGATCCACAATGGGGTTTTTAGGGGAGGAAGCTTCGAATTCGAGCTCGATGGGGAAGATACAGATGGCGAACCCATCATTCCAGCAAAAAGGGCTGCCTCTTCTCCACAACTTGTGGTTGCTCCTAAGATTCCAAAGATCCGCAGCGTGGGGCTACTCAAACGACCTCGACTGGCTACCAAAAGTGTTTCTGATCTAATCAGCAAACCAGTCAAGCCAGTTTCCACGATTAGAAAGAACACCACTCCGCTATTTGATCCAAAGGAGGAAAATGCCCTTGTGATGCCGCGGCCACCAAACTGTGACCCCGAGTCTGTTCGAGATGTTGTGGTGGATCCTATTTTGGTGGAGAAATTACGCCCCCACCAAAGAAACGGAGTGACTTTTCTGTACGAGTGTCTGATGGGGTTCCGCAGTTTTGAGGGTCATGGAGCCCTTTTAGCTGACGGTATGGGGCTTGGAAAAACGTTGCAAACTATCACCTTATTGTGGACTCTTCTGAAGCAGAACCCAAAACCCGGAAACCAGCCTGTTGCTCGTAAGATTCTAATCTGCTGTCCTGTCACTCTGGTGATGAACTGGAAGAAAGAGTTCCGCAAATGGCTGGGTCCTCATCGCGTTAGCATTCTTGCACTAAACGGCTCCTCGGGAAACGATAAGCAAAACATCCGCGGATTTGCCAACACCAACGTCTACCACGTGATGATAATCGGGTATGAGAAGATGCTGACCGTTGCTGACGAGCTTGAGCAGATCAAATTCGACGTGGTTGTCTGCGACGAGGGCCACAGACTTAAAAGCGGCAGCAACAAAGTTTTAAAAGTTTTGGAGACACTGAATATCCGGCACCGGGTACTGCTTTCCGGGACGCCAATCCAGAACGACCTTACAGAGTTCTACAACGTTGCTAACTTTGTTAATCCTGGTGTTCTGGGTGATTTCAAAGGGTTCCAAAAAAACTACATTAAGCCCATCTACCGTGCTCGCGAGGCGAACTGTACGAATGAGCTGGTGCTGCAGCAAGGAGAAACCATCTCACGGCAACTGATAGATCTGACCAAACAGTTTGTGTTGCGGCGCACAATCGAGGAAATCACGGCATTCCTTCCCCCGCGATCAGACTACATTTTGTTCGCACCACCAACAAAGCTCCAGACCAAACTGTTTGAGTCGCTGCAAAAGACCGCCCAATTCTCTCGTATACTTAATGCCGCTCCTGCAAACGACTCTTTGCAGCTGATCACAACGTTCCGAAAAATATGCAACTCGCCTGCGCTATTGACCGACGATGCGTTATTTTCCGGGCTGTGTGATATAGACGATTTGCGTGGAGAGCTCAGCAGCAAGGTGCGGAGTGCGAAGATCATCTTGCTGGTGAAGCTACTGAAGCAGATATACCGTCTCCAAGATGAGAAGGTGGTACTTGTGTCCAACTATACCCAGACTTTGGACGTTTTGGAAAAACTCATGAATGTTTTGGAGCTACCGTTCACACGCCTCGACGGTGCTACGCCTGCAAATTTGAGAGACAAGATTGTCTCCGATTTTAATAAGGCGTCCTGGGACTCAAGCTTTGTGTTTCTGCTGAGTGCCAAGTCGGGTGGAATGGGCCTTAATTTGGTGGGGGCATCTCGTCTTATCCTATTTGACAACGACTGGAACCCATCAGTCGACCTTCAAGCTATGGCTAGAGTACACAGAGATGGTCAAAAACGTCCTGTACATATATATCGACTGTTGACTGCCGGGTGCATTGACGAGAAGATATTCCAACGGCAACTGATCAAAACAAACTTGAGTGATAAGTTTCTGGACGACTATAACGACACGAATGAAAATTTCTTCGACACCAGTGACCTGAAAGACTTATTCACTGTGAGCGACATCAACTCTAATACCCACCATCTTCTTGATTGCAAATGCGCTGGAGATGGACAAGACCTAGAGTATGCGGAGCCAGCCAAAATTTCGAGAGAACTGAGCTTTATCTCTGCGCTCAACTACCAGGACCCTAACTTGGAAGGAGAGAAAAAGAAGCAACAGATCAGAAGATGTTTGATGGATTACCGACATTTCGATCCACTCATCGGCTCACGTACTGGAGATGCTGTAATCGATGGAATACTCGATTCGCAGGATAAAGACAAACCGGCAGTGTCTTACATTTTCATGAAGAATTAGTCTATTAAGCTACTTGTTAGCTAACCGTGCCTCTGCCGCGCGCGCGCGCTGTTCTCTCATCACCTTCATCCGCTGTTCTGGCGTCAGCGTACTCAAGTTCTGCTGCTCGGTATTACCTAAAATGCTGCCGCGCCCAAACTTTCGAGTGTGCTCTTGCTCGGTTTCTTGTTTGGACAGCTCAAGCTGCTCTTGGATAAGCTTTTGAGATGATTCTTGGTCTTCCTGTTTCTGCTTGTTTAGCAGATCGTCGACCTGCTCTCTGGTCATTGGTTCCTTGATATGGGTTTTCGTCCAATTGCAATAATCCTCCCCGAGTATTTGCCGTGCAACCTGAAAGGTATATTTTGTCTGCAGCGGAGCCAGTTCAAAAGCGGTACGGCCATTCTTATTCTGCAAACTGGCATCTGCCTTCAGGTTCACCATGAGCACCTGACACATATGACTTAATTTATTCGCAGCAGCATAGTGCAACATTGTTGGAGTATTACCAAACTCTGTATCTGGTTGCAAATGCATATTGACATCCACATTATTCTTCTTCAAAAAGGCAATCAGGGCAGGAGCTTTGGACCGCTTCAGCAGACTAACCAATTCCCTTGAAAGTCCAACTTCGGCCGACTCTTTTTTCACCACGGTCTGTTTTTGGATTTTGCTTCTTGCCAAAGCTTCTTGTTGTTTGTGCTCCTTTTCAAGCTCGTCTTTTCGTGTTTTGGGGAGATCAAGAATTTTCAAATGACTCAACTCAAGCCAAGCACGTTTCAACTCTGCAGATGTTGGTCTTTTGGTAACAAACGGGAAGTAGCGAATCCGTGGATCGGAGCCAACCAACGGGGAGTCGGCGAACCCGATCATCGTCTTGTGCGAAGCCGGTCCACTAGCTCTTATAAAAATATATTCGCATTCAGCCAATTCAGATTTCCATTGTAGAAGCAGATCCCGAACATCTTGCTGCAACGCCTGTTCGTTGTATCTTCTCAAAGTAGATCCGGCACTTTTGGCCTTTCCCTTAGCATTGTCGCTTGCATTTTGAGATCCTCCCTGCTTCCGTCTAGTTGTGTATCGATGAAATGTTTTGTGATGCAGCACACGGACACTTTGTAATGCAAGCTCCTCAGGTGATCCATGGTTTCCTTTGGTAGGGATCTGCTCGTGGGAAATAATGGCTCCAGCAAAGTGACCACCACCAATCATGAATAATGCACTCTTGCCTTTGCCCAGAGTTCCCAACTTTCGAAGATTTTCCAGCGGATCTTCGTTCTGGGCATTTAGTACAGACTTGTAAGCTCCAAAACATAGCCCAGCATCCAACAGAGGACTGCTGAATAGAATAAATGGAGACTGGGTATTCAAATAGCTTACATTGGAGTCTTCGTCCTCAGATTCGCTTTCCGAGCCGGATATACTCAGTTGGTCCATCATGTCCTCGAACTGCTCTTCGCTGACGGTGCTCAAGCCGGCCGATGACCGCTTGCGGTTGAATCTCTCGAAATCGTCCTCGGGTTTCCCAGTCTCCTGCTTTTGATGGGGCTGCGAGATCCTCAACGGCTCCTTGTCCTTGCTTTTCTGCTCGAGCGTCTGTGAATCAAAATACAGCAGTTCCAAGGTGCTGATGATCGCCGGATCGGGCTTAAATAGGTACAAGCTAGTCTGAGAAACGGAATGCGTCATGATTGCAAATGAAATAGAAAAACCGTTTGCACAGCCGTCGAAATAATGGGTGTTTTCTGATTACCAACAGGTGAAAAATAAATTACACAGCCATACGATTACACCATGAGACTTGGACGTCTGCTATATTGGGCCTGCACCGCTGTTGCACTCCCTTTCAATATCAATCTTAATGTCAACACGAACGTGAACCTCAATATTGACGGCGATGAAATGCCATTGGGCGTTCAGACGCAGGAATTGGGACTGTTTCCGCTCCACAAAAAACTCGTGCAAACAGAGAGTCTGAGTTTCCATGAACAGGAAGTCTCTGACTTCTTGGTGGACTATCTTCAGACTCTTGGTTTGACCGTTGAGACCATCAATTCTAACGGAAGAAACAATATTTACGCTTACTTCGGAACTACCAGAGATAATACCGTGCTTCTTACCAGTCATATCGACACTGTTCCTCCGTATATCGGTTACTATGACGACGGCGAGCGTATTTACGGACGTGGATCTTGTGATGCAAAGGCTTCGGTTGCCGCACAAATCACAGCGTTTTCGGAACTCTTCCAAGAACAGCTTATTCATGAAGGAGATGTTGCTCTCCTGTTTGTTGTTGGCGAGGAAACTGGCGGAGACGGAATGCAAGCGGTCGACGAGAGCATCAAGGCCAGCTGGAAACATGTCGTCTTTGGTGAACCAACCGAGAACAAGCTTGCTATCGGCCACAAGGGTGTTTACTACTTTAAACTTAAAGTTCATGGCGTGTCTTCCCATTCTGGATATCCAGAACTCGGCCAGGACGCAAACAACCTGCTCATCAAGTTGATGTACCAACTCTCCACCACCAACTGGCCGCGCGATGATCTGCTGGGCGTGACAAACGTCAACATCGGCCTTATTAATGGAGGAACCGCAGCCAACGTGATCTCGCCTATTGCAGAATGCGAGGTTCTTATGCGTTTGAGCGTCAACGCTGACCAGGTTGAGAAAATTGTGGACGATATTATCACGAACTATCAGAACGTCGACATCACTGTGGTTCAAAAAGCAGACCCTACGTATCTGGATTACGATGTGCCGGGATTCGATACCATGCTTGCCTCCTATTTCACCGACATTCCTAACCTGACCCAAAACGGATTCAAGCGGTATTTGTACGGCCCAGGTTCGATTCTAGTCGCCCACGGAGACAATGAATACGTCACTTACGAAAGTCTAAAGGAGGCCGTCAATGGTTACAAACGGCTCGTTACCTATGGACTTAATTGATGTGTTCCATTTCTATATCCGTAAAAAGTAAGTATCTCTTAAGGGACTCAAACCAGGAAATTGCTCTTGCAACGTCAATCCATGAATGTAGAGTTTAGGATGTCAGTTGCGTTCGAAGTGAAGTTTTTTCTTGGTTAATTTTTCATCTTATATGTGAGGTTTGCACAGCCGTGTTCTGGACGGAAAGCGGGCAGGTTGCGAGGAGGATTCGAGCTCGGAAGAGGTATCAGATTACGGTGTGAGTGAGTAACTATAATTGTTGAGCGCTTAGGAATAGGTAAAGAAAAAATGTGAAAACCTAAGTGGGGGTGGAAACTCCAACCTGGGTTGTGGGGGCAGGTGAAGAACTTTAAGCTATTTTCTAGTGATAATTTTTTTGGAATTTTTTTATGTCTGAACCAGCTTGGAAACGATTGGGGCTGAAGATTAAGGAGACAGTGGAGACTGATCCGCTGTATCTTACGAAGGTCAACGTCTCACGCAAGCGAAAGGTCGAGCCAAGTGAAAATACAGAGAAGAAGCCTCCTAAACGGAAGAAGCTCCCTAAAAGTGAGAGGCCTGCTCCACCAGAGAAGGACCAACTCAAGTATTTACGCCAATATAACGAAGATAGAGAGAACTGGAAGTTTTCAAAGGCAAAACAAGCCTGGATCTTGAGAAATATCAAGCATATTCCTGCTGAATATGAGGAGTCATTGATGATTTACGTTAATAGCATTCAAGGAGGATCCAAAGATCGACTCAAGGATGATATGGTGGCCGTGATAGAAAAGTGGAATACTGCCGCTAATACAGTTGAAAACTCCAAGAGCGATGTGACGGGAGAAGAAGCCAATGAGGGGTCCAGTGGGGAACCCAAAGAGACTGATCAAGAGAAGAAAAGTTCAATAGCTGACGATAAAGACATTCCCGACTTCAACTACGTTATGCTTGCTAAAAAGATATACGAGATGTTAACGGGCACGAAGATTGACGTTGCTGGAGCAGTTGAGGAAGAGAAGCAGGAAGAACAGGAGGAGCATCCTTTGATTGTGGAAGAAGTGGATGTAGAGGAGTATCTCGATGACAACGACAACGAATTAGTCGATGCAAAACAGTCGGACTCTGAGCTGGCCACGAAGAAACCGCCAAAAAAGCATAAGGATAAGAAATCCAAGTCCAAGAAGGAGAAAAAATCAAGTGGGGTGTCTTCGTAAAACTGTATAGATTCGATCGCCACAAATAAAAAAAACTATGCGCTTTTTCGTTGAAGACCTCTTCACACAAACCAAGGACACTGACCCGGATTTACGGTTTATGGCCCTCAATGATCTCGAGAAAGAGATCATTGCCAGCCCAGACTCTTTTTCGAGCGAGGCTCGAGTCCATTATGCCAAGATCCTCTTACACTGTCTGGACGACGAATTTGCTGAAGTGCGTACACAGGCCCTAAAATGCTTTGAAACTTTGACCCCACGGTTAGGTGGGTATGTCACCAATGTTGTCACGGCGTTAGGAAGGAAGAAACCCGAGAAAATCTCCATTACTTCAACTATATATACTATGGCCTTGCACAACGTGTTTAAGAACTTTGTGGCCAACGAGTCTGTTGCTCGCGATGTGGCCAACACGGTCCTGAGCGACGTGTTTGATGCTGGTCAGGAGGCGTTCTACACCAGAATTGACTATATCGAGATCCTCACCGACCTTGTGGAGCATTTGGGTATTTACCTTACGTCTGCGCAGTTGAACAACTTAGGGGAGCTTCTTTCAAAAGCTTGCTACGAGGCCGATATTGTGATCGCAAAGAAGTCTGTTTTTGCATGTGGCTTGGTTGCTCGTAACTTCACTTCTGTGGAGCAAATGAACAAACTGCTTTCCCAGACAAACAGGTTTTCGACACTTAAAGAGCAAAACACAACCTTGAACATCGTCACGAACCTTGTGCGCTCGAACACAAAACTTATGAGCTCACTTGTGGGATCAATTTATCCACTCGTGCTGAAAGCTTTGTATCTGGACTCTCTGGCACAGCCAGACGACGATTTCGATGCACAGCAGGAGCTGGAAGAAACGCGTGCAGAAGCTCTTGGGTGTCTGATTGCCATGTTTGAGTCTCTGCAGATTGAAGAGTACGTGAACGAGTCTCTGGAGTTAGCATCTCGATTCATCAATTACAATCCATATAAAGACGATGATGAGGAAGAGATGGACGAGGAAGACGATTATGAACTTTCTGATCTTGATGACGAGGACGATGATGATGGATCTGGTGTTTCCTGGAAATTAAGACGTGAAGCTGCTCGATTAGTCAGTGTGATTCCCGAGCATCATCCGCTTTCATTGCCTGCTTTGTTGCGGATAGATTTGGACCCTCTGACCATTCAACTTGGGGACGATAATACTACTGTTGTCACAGAAACATTACGCACTTTGACCAAAATTTTCAGATACAGCGTGACAGAAGGTCCTTATTACACTTTGAAGTTTTTCAATTCTTTGAATGACTTCGCTAGTGGAAGAAGAGGTTCTGATGTTAGCATGCAGAACGATGATGATCCAACCATTATGCTCACCAACAGGGAGTCAACGATCCTAGACGCGTTCAGCAAACTTTTGGTCCCACAAAACTCTACCAAGCTGTCTCTGTTGTACGATTTCTTTGTTGAATATTCTAACGCTACAGATGGGTGTGACCCACAATATACGTCATCAATTGTCAGCAAGCTGCTGGATCTGCGTGAGTCAAGTCTTACCTCTGAAGTTGTCAAATTCTATGCTGCTCTTTTGAAGAAGTACACATTTGTTGATTTGGGAGCATCTTCCGACCGTTTGGTTGCAGACATTGTGCAGTGTGTTTCGTCATCATCGAACCATGAGCTGGTTCTTGAAAGTATGAATTTGTTGATCGAGATGCTAGAGAACGAATCAGGTGCTCAGTTCCCAGCTGTTGAAGACGCTCTGATTGACAAAGCATCCAATAAAAACTACTCTACCGAGATTCGTCAAAAGGCTTTGATATGCCTTAGGGCGTTGGTCACCAAATCAGACCCAACTGATTTGAACAAGGCACTTGATGTTTTCGCACACACAATTACAATTGAGTTTCTGGTTTCCGTCACTTTACAATGTGTTTCTTCTATTGTCCAACAGATCCCAGACCGAGTTCCGATCCAATGGCTGGAGAAACTGGTGGCCAGGCTGGTGGAACATTTCACGATTCCAGAACTTCAAACTCAAAGTTTAAAGACATTGGATTCCATCTCTCTTCTCCTCGACGAAACAAATGCCAGAATCGTGTACCAGAAGTTGGTTTCTGCTAGTGAAGCGGGAAAGATTGTCCCAGACAATGCGGTTCTTGTTTGCGATATCTTCAATAAAACCCTGTCCAAGATCGTTGTCTCAGACGTTGACGTTACCATTCGACTGCTAGTGCAGTTCTCAAAAGCAGCCTCATTTGATTCCGACGCTCTTTCGCAGCTAACAAACACCATTCTTCGCCAAAAAGATGCCAGTGACTTTATCTCGGTGGTGTCGAGTTTAGCAAGCCAGTCAGAGCCAAACGTTTCCAAGATTCTAGGAATCGTTTCCGTGCAAGATGAAAGCTCTGCAAATCTCGACCAAGTGCTGGAGAATCTCAAACATGGTAAGCAAGTGTTGTTCTCCATTTCGTTCATTGAACAGTATTCGAAGTCTTTCAAATTGGATATCAGTTTGGAGCCTTTGTTTGAGCAACTGGGTGGAGAGGAGGAGATCAAGAACGCAGCAGTGCATGCGATTGCAACAGTTGTAACCGGAAATCCTGATAGATATCTATCTGAACTTGTTCAAGAATTGGAAGAAAGTATCACGGTTCCTTTGTTGCAAGTTCTCAAACTTGTTTTACAAAAGATTCAACCGGACTTGGCATCTTCACGTCACCAGTTTGATCTTTTGGTGAATTCGCAAATTGAGAAAGCCGATGCTATTGAGACTGCTGCAGAAATTGTCTCCTTCCTAGCAGTGCGGAATTTGTTCTTGGAAGATATTTGCACCATTCTGTCTTCCGGTCCAACACATACACAAAGACTTTTACTTGGAACTACAGTCAAATATACGTTTGTGGACCCAGCTTTGGATGCCGACTTGGTGGAACTTTCCAAATATCTGGAACTGACGTCTACAGACGACTTTATATTTGGTTCCTCGCTCGAATTGAAGCAACTTGGCCTCAACAACTTAATTTTTGCATTGCATAAGAAGCCATTGGTTGCTCTGCCGTTGTGCTCTCGCATCATGCCCCAAGTGTTGGACACGGAACTTGAGCAAAAGAAAGAGTACGTTGAGATCGTTCGTATTGGTCCCTTCAAGCACAAGTTGGACAATGGACTCAATTTCCGAAAGGGTGTTTACGAATTAGTTTACTCGCTGTTGACCACACTGGAGTCGAATCCAAAGCTCTTGGTCATCAGTCACATTGACTGGAACCTCGTGTTTGAAAGATTCATCGCCAGAGCATTTAAGGACGACCCTACGGTGATATTTATCTGTCTGCTGACTCTTGTAAAGATCATCAACCTGAAGCCATCCATTTTTGCGGGCTCTCAAACCCTGGACAATTTCATCGCTGCTAGCACAAAGGTGTTGGATAAAAAGCTGAAAGAGGACGCTCCCAAACAGGACATCGAGAAACGCAATGACACCATCAAGGCAGTCCTTCGGTGTTGCAAGAAGATCAATAACATGGTCGAATCAGGACAAGTGAAGCTGGAAGGTTACACCAGTTGGGCAAACTTCATCAACACTTTACGCACGAAGTACCCTATATTTGAAGTTGAGGAATGACTGTTCCTTATTTCATAACAATTGCAATATAAAATGTTCATCTAGCTACCAAACGCTTCCAAGGCCTTATCGAAACCTTGTTCCCATTCCCAAATGAAACCGCTGTTTCCACGGGAAGAGATGTGCTGCTGACGTCTAGCAGCTTTCCATGCTGCGCGACGGCCGATTCTAGAGTTGTCGAATTTGGCGAACTCCAAGCTGTCGTTCCATGCGGTCTCGAACCCTTCCTTGTATCTCCAGTGTTCGTACTTTTCATTTGGATTCTGCTGGTTCCAGTAATTTTCGTGGCCAGACAGGTTTTCGTTCAGGATTCTGTTTTTATCGTCGTCAGAAGGGACGTGCGGATCTGTGGATCTGGCCGGAATGCATCCGGAATCCACCATCGGTCTGAATCCCCACTCCCCACCGTCTCCATGCTGAAACTTGTAAGTCCAAAAGTAGTATCCTGCGCCGGCACGCTGCTGGAAAAGCCTTGCCTGCTCGTTTCCATACTTGCGCACGCAATCGCCTCTGTCGTAAGAGCCCTTGCCCCACGATGAGCCGTCAAGAACGCACGAGTACTCGCCAATCAAAAAGTCTGCTTGTCCAGAAAGTCCTGTCAGAACAGATCCCTCGAGATCAGAGATGATCTGGTCAATTCCCTTATTCTTATCGTCATCACTGAAACATCTGTAGATGTGGTCGTCGATAACCACTCCCAAGTCTCCGTTCTTGGAATTCTCGTTCACAAATTGCACCCACTGATCTGCCCACCATCCATCACTGATCACAATTGGAATATCTTTATTCACCGAACGGATGGCCTTGATTGCTTCAGAGTAGTACTTCTTTTGACCTGAGGCTTTGTCGTCAAACACAGACTCGTTCACCACTTGGAGACCGGATATGTTCTCAAAAGAAGACAATTCCTCAGCCATATACTTCACCGTCTCGACTGCAAGTCCAATCGACTTGGAACTGCTCCAAAAGCCGGCCTGGTCGAAGTGCTCTCCAGAGTGGTCTCCGGTGTTAGCTCCGCGAGGCACAGCATGCAAATCAACCAGCACGGAAATGTTGTAATTTGCGGCTTTCTGGATCAATTGCTTGATGATTGACCACGCATTCTCGTACACGCCAGCAACAGACTCGAAAGAGGTGCCCTTGGCAAACTTCCCCGAGTTGACCTCCCAATAGCCAATTGGTAGCCGGATGGACTGGACTCCTTTGGATTTCAGCCAATTCCAATCATCGTCGGTGGCGTATCCTGTCCAATGGGCCTCAAAGTCCTTCCTTGTCTGGTCGAGGCCTTTCTCCTTCACGCTCTTCTTCACAGCATCGAGCTCGTACTGGGTGTCTGAAAAGAGCGAGTCAAATATGTATTTTTCCAGCACAAACACCGAACCAAAGTTCACACCGAAGTTCTGGCGGTATTGGTAAATCGTCTTGCGGTCAATCCCAGATGGGATTGTTGCAGCAGGCAGATCTCCCGATAATTTCGATTTCAGCTTATCAAACATGTGCAAGTTAAAATTATAAGAATGTATTTCATCTACTTATTGCTTTATCGACCCGTCGCTCGACGCCTGTTTTTGAGCCGCATTCTCAAGAACAACTTGCTCGACCGTGTTCTGGGCAGAAAGTAATAGAGGCTTTTCGGCCTCCTCGCGGCCAGTTATCACCCTGAAGATCTTGGCAGCAACCTCCCGACTCTCCCAGAGCGGATAGAATATAATGAAACATGCTGCCAGCAGCAACCAGATCATAATTATCACTATCCATGCCCGGAAGAACTTTTTGCTGTAGATGTAGTGTTGTCCATACATTGGCATTGGGATCAGGAAAATCACAATAAAAAAGAAAGCCCAAGCCATTATTTGCGCAATTAGTGAGTAGCGTTTGAGCTCTTTGGACGTGTCGTTCTCCTCCAGCTCCATGGCCTTTGCTTCCTTGACGGTAGCATCGTCTCCGGCGATGAAGTGGGAGTCCAGCGTTCCAAAGTCGTAGTCCTCTTTGTTAGGCTTGATGTAGCTGATAGCAACAATGAAAATTAGGGAGCCAAACAATCCAACAAAGTTTCCAACCGCGCACGAGTACTCGTCTCCAAGAGTGTCCTTGTTGACTGCTCCGTAAAGAGACTTTGCAGAAGCACACCATCCAATAATGGCAATGACGGTAGCAAGTGGCGGTCCAACGATGATGCTCAGTGGTGTCATCTTCTTCCAGAACAGAGTCAGCGTGAAAGCAAACACACCAGGTCCAAGAGCAATACCGATAAAGGTGATGATCCAGGAAATGGTGATACCGATGTAGTTGAACACAACGGTAAGCGCACCCATAGCAACAGCAAATACAGTAACGCACAAGTGCGAGACTCTAATAAGCTGTTTTCCGGAGGCATTTGGGTTCAGGTAAGCTCTGTAGATGTCGTAAGTAACAACGGAGGAGAATCCGATCAACTCGGCACTGGTGGCAGAAGTGGCCGCAAGCCACACCATCAACATCCCTGCAGCTGCTCCAGACTTACCCAAAATCTGGTACAGACCGTACAACATAGGGATACCCTCGTTGACGAGCTCTGTTGGGATTGGGTTTGGGTAAGTTGGAGAAGATGGATCGTGCATAAGAGCAAGAGACGACATGGCCGTGCACGAAGACAGTGCAAGTGGGATAATCAACCAACACAGTCCGCCAAAGAAGTATCCCCACATACTGCTCCGTGGAGAGGCAGCAAGGGCCTTTTGACTGTAACTTGGGTCGGTGAAGACGGTAGCAAAGCCACCCACAACGATGTTCCAACCGTTGAAAAGAGCGGTTTTGTTATCCCAGGTCAAGTAGCTGCCCTTGAAACCGGCCGAAGGGTTGTACTTAGCGGTTTCCTGCAGTAATTCGTACATCTTGTCAATCGAGCCAATCTTCTCGCTGTGAGTGTACGTGGTGAACAGAGCAACCAGAATAACGACATAAATGATCACAGTGTGGATCCAGTCCGACAGGAAGGTAGACTTGAGACCACCGGTCACAGTATATGCCCAGACACCAACAGGAAGCAGCATGGCAGCGGCCACAACGTGCATTCCAGTGATAGCACTGATAGCCTGGCATCCACCAAGCAACAGCATAGCAGAAATAATCACGTTTGTGCCCATTCCGTAGAAAAGACACACCCAGTGGGCCACAGGCCCAAATCTGGCGCGAACGATCTCGAGCACAGTGTGTGCTCCAGGAGCCTTACGCTTGATTTCAAGCGCAACAACGGCGAAAAAAGTAATTTGGATGGTGAATGCAAATGCATACCACGCACCCGGGATCCCATACTCATAGGTCATGCCAGAACTAGTAAGTACGGTGCCTCGGCCATGTCCAACTCGACACGACGGCCGAGGCGACCAAACCGGTCTTGACGTTTCTGGACGCGGTGGTGAAGTGTTCCGAGTCTTGGACCTCTCCAGCGTATTTTTGCAAAGCCTTAGTGATGGCAATCATCAAAGCTGCAAAGACAGCTCCGAGGGCTAAGATGTAGCAGTATCCGTATGCTTGATTGAGAATTGGTTCGACCATTGTGAATGACAAGATTGATAGCCATTTACCACGTTTAAGTAGGGAAAACCCCGTACCGAGATGCTTATTGTTAGCTGATAAGAGAGAACACTCGAGGGGGTGTAATTCCGTGATAAGACCGGTATTGTTAACGGTTGGCTCGCTAAAGTTTATTGCGCGGTACCTTCTAGATTTGTCGAAAATAGATCGACCCTATTGAGAATCTAGGTACCTTATCTATTTCCTAAAATAGTAACCGTAGCGTATCGAGCGGAACTAATTTCTTGGAGCTGCATGAAAACAAAGCAATTTAGAAACGGCCCGCAATAGCGGCGCGAATGACGGCGCACCCGCACGGCGCCCCTACGGCGACAGTTTAACCGTTGATACGATATTATACGGTGCTGGGGTTATCTATTTTTTTATATACCCCAGTGATTAACCGATTTGAGTCAATCTGATAAGCAATCATGAGCAGCAAGTACGGCAACCTTGTTGAAACCTTAGTCACCATCGATCTGGAGAAACCCGCCTGGGAGCAGGAGGGGATGCACAACAGATGGCATCCAGACATCCCTAGCTACAAGACAATGAAGCAGAACAAGGCTTACAAGATCGAGTGCTACGACTGGACAGGTGGCCAGGTTGGTAATAACGATTCCGCAGACGATATCAAGTACTGTGACCTTACTAAGATTCATTATCTATCTGGACCATTTGACATCGAAGGGGCAGAGACAGGAGACGTGCTTGTTGTTGATATACAGGACGTTCAGCCGTTGGAGAGACAACCATGGGGGTATTGTGGAATATTTGCCAAAGAGAACGGGGGAGGTTTCCTCGACAAGCATTATCCAAAGGCTGCTAAGGCAGTGTTTGACTTTGAGGGTATCAACTGTTCTTCCAGACACATTCCTGGTGTGCGTTTTGCTGGTCTTGTTCACCCGGGAATCATTGGAGTTGCTCCAAGTCAGCCGGTGTTGGAGGAGTGGACCAGACGAGAGCAGGAGCTGGTCGACTCCAACCCGGACGCAGACTTTGTGATGGCCAACCTGCCAACTGCTAAAGGCGCTTATGCAGGAACAGGCGTCTCCACCGCGCTAGCCAAGAAGCTTGCTGACGGTTGCAGAACTATTCCTGGAAGACCAGAAAACGGAGGTAACTGTGACATCAAGAACCTGTCGCGGGGCTCCAAAGTTTACCTTCCAGTCCACCTTGACGGCGCCAAGCTTAGTGTGGGGGACCTCCACTTCTCGCAAGGAGACGGAGAAATCTCGTTTTGCGGAGCAATCGAGATGTGCGGTTCCATCACTCTGAAATGCTCAGTCATCAAACAGGGAATGTTCAAGCTCAACCTCAAGAGTCCAATGTATCTTCCCGGTCCTGTCGAGAACCACTACGGTCCAGGCAGATACCTCACCTTTGAAGGGTTCTCTGTTGACGAATCCGGCAAACAGTTGTGCTTGGACACCACCGTGGCCTACAGACAAACCTGTTTGAGAGTCATCGAGTATCTCAGAAGATACGGATACAACGACTACCAGATCTACTTGCTGTTGTCGTCCGCCCCTATTCAGGGCCACATTGCTGGTATTGTCGACGTTCCAAACTCTTGTACTACTATTGGTCTTCCAATGGACATTTTTGAGTTCGACATTGCTCCAGAAAAGGACGCTGTGAAAACAGATCGTGGCAACTGTGCTTTTGCCCAGGACGACCTCGAAAAAGGTTTTCCTCTCACCGACGAGTTACCAAATTTCCTATTGGATATAATTACCAAACACTAATATACTAGCGGTCAAACGTAAGATACCAGTTCGAGTTAGCCCAGTAGCCGTTCTTTTTCTCATGGATGGAATTTTTCGCTATCAGCCAATCAAGTATTGGTTTGAGCTCAAACGGCTCGTAAAGCGGACTAAAACGTAGACACAATCGTTCAAATGTCACACCAGGCCGGAACACAATACACCTGATCAAAGAGCAGACGGTTTTCAGCCAGATCTCCATGTTGAAATCACCGTTCAGATCTATCCACAGATGGGAACAAGGCGCACCTCCTGGAGGCGGTACTGTTTTCAGGTCAACAAAATTCTTCATGTTGTGAAGAATAAAGTCGCTCTCGAGCTTCGTCTTATCTTGACTTTTTGTCGAGTAGTTATCCACCAAGACTGGAGGCTTCTGGTCGATCCTCGTGACCTTGATGTGGTTCTCTGCCATGAGATTAATTAGCGGCGCAAAACAGCTGTCCGGTGATTGTGGCGAAAGTATCACACCCTTGTTGTTGAGTGTGGCAGACTCCATCATTTCCACAAACCCTGAGCACTGGTCAAAGAAAGACCGAGTGAACTTCCAGTCGATCAGAAACATGATCTTCTCCGTCAAGGTGAACTTGATAGGTGAATCTTCTCCCAAATAGGCAATAACCTTATCATCCTCTAATTCGCTCAAAGCCTTGGAGTAAACTTCCTTTTCAGTAGAAGAAAACACTTTTTTAGCCTTAGCGGACGAAAACTTCTCTGGACCAGTCGCAAACAGAGCTTTGAGCATTACCTTCGCTTCCTGAACACGTGTAGGTGCTTGGAGTTCTGGCTGTGGCTTGGCTGCAGGATAGGTGAATGATATGCGAGCATACTGTTCCTCACGTTCAATGATAGAGGTTCCTTCCTTGAAGACATCTGCCCCTCTCAGGCTGATATCAGGTCTAAACTGTTGTTCTTTGAAGTTCTCATCGTAATCACGGTAGAGCACTATGTCGTGCGTGTTTTCAAAGGACTCTGCATCCATAGATCTCCAAAGTTGAATCATCTCGGCCAAGTCGTAATCCACGAGCTGCTTCTCTGTGATCTCACCGCTGGACACAGCACTCATTAGGATCCGTTCCCATGTCTTGCGCGACAAGTGAAGCGCTCTCATTCCAATGACACGTTTGTGGCGGGGCCACTGACGTCTCAAAATCTCCGCCGTGTATTTATCGTCAAAAAGAGCAGAAACTCTGCTCCAATCGATGTTGTTTGCGGATGACAGCGATTGCGAGATGATGATTGCCCGGATAAGCAGTAAGACATCCCTGCTGGACAAACGAGTGTTGTTGCGAGCACGTTTCGTCGATTTCGATGTTGTTTGTTGAGACTTTGTGCGGCTAGAAACCTTCTTCCGTTTACGCGACTCCATCAACGGGCCAAGTAAGTCTTCTTCTTTGGGAGCGAACGACCGTTTCTTCTTTGATTCTCCAGAGCGTCCAGCAGCCTTGAGACGGTTTTCGGCGTGTTTGCTCGTGTTCAGTCCTCGTTTGCCATCAGAAGAGCGAAGAGTGGACACCAACTGAGGAGGCATCTGGAAGAAGTGAGAGTCATTGGCCTTGAAAACGGGTTGTGTAGGTGCCGTAATAAGAAGCGGGTTAACTCTTGTAGACGGGCGCGAAACCGAATGCGACAGTTGGTCAATATCGTTTTCCGTTGGAGGAGTACTGGTAGAGCATAAAACAATATGTGTAGCTGATCGCACGCTACTCTCGACTTGTCTCACCTCGATCAGGTTCTCCTTCTCCAAAATGGTAGCATCCTTCTTCACCGTTCTGCGGTCAACCAAATAGCTAACGTTCAGCTTGTCGGATATCTTCTTCATCAGATCCATGTTGAGAATCACGCATTTCTCTGCATTGACAATTTGAACGAGCGCAGACCGCCGTTTCCCTGGACCAAAGTCGATCTCCGCTGGATGTGTGGCCTCTTCTATTTTTACTTCGGTCTCTGTCTTTGTAAGCACACTTGATGGCCCGCTTCTTTTATGAATGTCCCCTGTAAACTCATCAAAATTACCACCCAAAATTGTTTTTGGTTCTCCTGACAGCTCGATCTTTTTGCTAACAAGAATGCTGAAAGAGTCGTCCACCACCAGTTTCTTGATCAGTCCCGGCTTATTAACCAGACTTTTCAAAAGTGGGCCCGAGTAGCCAAACCAATAGAACTTGAAGCTCTGATTTGGGAGCAAAATCAAGGAAACCCGTTTTGAAAACGGTTCAACATATAACCTTGTGCTCAGCTCCACTATGGACTGAGTATTTGGTAACACAGGCAAAAAGCCGGCTTCCTGCTCTGGTATATCGGTTCCCTGCTGCCGTAAAAAGTCGTTCTGTGTCATATGACTATAATACCTAGCCTTACCATCATACTGGAGATATCGTATAATGGTGTTCTGTTCAGATCCAGGACTCTCGAGTACATACGCTGTAAGATAGTTAGAAAACGATTTCACTGACAGCGCTCCCGTTATGGATGTGTTTAATTTCTTTGTGGATATTCCTGGATTGTTTTTGACGGTATCGTAGATTTGATTCTGGAGCGGGAAAAACGGATTGAAGGTGGGAGATTCGTCCTCGCTGGACTCAAAGACAGAATTGAATAGCTCGTCTTGCTCGTCATCTCTGTCCTGGCCAATATCTGCCAACTGTGCTTTCAGTTGTTGTTTCTCGGCAGCAGATTTTGGGAACTCCTTGACCAGTTGCAATCCAATGAACTTGCGACCTGAAGATTCGTGTTGGACATTGATCTTGGTAGCGTAACCTAAAATAACGAGATTGCGCACCGCTTTCGAGAATGTGCGCCTTTCTCTTTTCGCAGTGAGTTTCTGTTCGCGAGCAAGATCTGACGGCACGCGAACTCCATTGGGAGCCTCTTCCAATGACTTCATAATCACTCCCATCAAATCAAAAGCGGTCTTCACATTTGTGAAAAGAAACTGGTCTTCATACTTGGTGCTGACTATGATGTAGGAGTTTGCAGAGTCAATAATGGCAGGAAACTTCTTCACCAAACCCAGGTCTTCCAAAGTCTGGAGACGGGAGGTCAAACTACGTCGATCCTGTCCCGACTGTTGGATTAGCTCGGTGGACGATATGCCCTTTTGTTTGGATTTCGTAATATAGCGCAGGAGCTCGTATGGGAAGTATCCGAGCGTGTTGTTTTCTTTGGTCACTCCTAGAAGGAACAGCGATTGTTTATCTTCTGATACCCCAACACGCAAATTTGCTTCTCCGTATTGGTCGATCAGTTCCAGTAGGCTGCTAGAATCATCGATTATTTGTCGATCATATGTCTTCTTGCCATTTTTGTCGGTCTTTGTAGATTCAATAGTAAACACAATGAAGTCTTCTTCTGAGGTAAGCCAACTCCAAACAAGAGTCTTTTCAAAAGCACCAAAGCGAGCGAACTTTGATCCAATGCTCTCCCACACCTCTCCCACACTCAGTCCGTTCTCCTCCACACAGAGAATATCCGAAATATGGCTAACCACCTCGTCCGGAGAAGTAACAGACATGTAAATAAATAATATGAATTATTTCGATTAGAAAATAAATAAATCCTCTATTAAAAGCTGCCTGATTTATTTAGCCAGTATTCACGCTTGGTCATCTTATCAAGTTTGGAAACCCGTCCATCCTTTTTCTCCTCGCTGTTATTTTCACACTCACTTTCGTCCTGTACTCCCATCAGCTCCTCTACGCGTTTGTCTGACTTCTTAGTGATTGAGCTCTTGGTAGCCAAAACCTCAGTCTTGGTCTTTTTGGCAGTGACCTCTCGTTTGCTCTGGGACTCGTTGTATATTTTCTCGAGATGTTTCTCGTACTCGGACTCAGACTCACTGTCGGAAATGATGGTGTATTGCTCGCTTGGAAGAGGCGGGAGAGAAGTGGCTCGACTGGTCTCACCACTGACAAATGCAAATGCCTCGTTTTGAACATGTTCTCTGGCGTCCTCGAAATCACGCTGCTTCCCCTTATACTTGATAATGTCTCCGAGCACAGATTGGCCCAGTCTTTCCTTGTATGTGGCCTGGTTCATGTCGTAGCATTTGTTAACAAGCAACTCGAACGCTCCGCCAAAAGCCCGCTTAATATCACGTAGATTGAATGTTCCCCTTGAAATATTATTGTTTTTGTCGTGAGGATCTTGGATTGCGAGCGTGAATGGATTACGGTTTTGGAACGCCGCATTGCTATTCTTGGAAACATAGTATGGGTCCCCATCTTCATCAAAGGCCACAACGGTGTTGTCGTATCCAAAATTGTAGCCATAAAGTTCGAAAAACTCTATCAACAGCACGCCCAAATTTTCTAGCGGATCTATCGAACGCGTGGCCATTCTTGGATGAAGTTTGAGGAAAGATCTCACCAAACAAATGGTTGCAAATCCACCTAAACCTCCTGTATGAACAACATTCAATCTTCTGACGGCCAAAAACTGTTTCACAATAAGAACCAGTTCCCGAAGTCCTGGGGTATCTTTGATCCAAGAGATAATTAACTCTGCTGCCTTGATACCGTTTGTTCGCTCGAATGAAATGTCTATGTGAATTTTAGTTGCAGGGTCAACAAACTTGATAATGGGAACCTTAGCTTTTGCAATGGTCTCCACGTTGATTCCAAGTTTGTTGTTTCTAATGTATGATGATAGCTGGTACAACGAGGACCGGTTGTCGTACTTGTTGTTTCTTGCCTTGGAAACCACCACCATGTCGATATCGGATCCAGGCAGATACAAGTCTGTTGCAAACGATCCAAAACAGTGAACCTCGGCGTCGGGCCACATGCCAGTGATGCATTCTCGAAGACGACCAACGGTATTGTTACGAGCTTGGATCTCTTCGGCGGATGGAGAAATGTATTTGATGAAATCTTTGATCTCCATAGTCAGCCAGTCACTTATCTCGATCTGCTTGGAATGGTCGTTGTTGCGGATCCAGGGATATCGTGGATTGTTGTTTCCTGTCTTGAAATCGAGAGATTTTGTATGGTAAACGGTCTCGTCGTTGCTGAGGTACTCGTTTTCGCTATCTGAGCTCTTTGATTGGTTCGAATTGTCAAACTCATCATTCTCTGCATTTTCACCCTCCGAAGATGACTCAAACCCAATGAAATCTTGGTTTGTCAAAACCTCGTCTTTCGGAGCACCTGCTTCTTTTTCGGTCTTTTGTCTCTTAGGAGGCCGCGAACTCGAATCACTCTCGCTGCCCGAAGACACCATTACTAGTTCGTCTTCCATCTGCTCAAGTTTCTCAAAAGAATTACTAGCACGCACAAATCCAGGCTTCGAACGACCTTGTTTTCTCCTGGGCATAATTTTTAGTTATTTTTTTTTGTGACTTAGAGAGCAAGGGAGCACGAAGGAAAACTAGCGACAATTCTAGTCACCACTTGCTCGATATCGAGTATTAACCCGCGCTGTGTAACAAGGGAATAAACTCTACAAGTAAATGTTTGTTTTGAGCGCCAAACTTTTAACATCTATTTTCCCCCACACGTCGCACTGTCCCACAACCACCCACCGTGTGCTACATTATTTTTCAACTCTATATTTTTTATTTTTTATTTCAGTGGCAAACATGGCGGACAGATATTCGTTTTCGCTAACCACTTTTTCGCCAAGGTAAGTAGCTTCAAAGGTGCGTTCTAACATGTAAGCGGGAAGTTAAAGCAAATTGAGCATGCGTTGGCCGCTGTGAAGCAGGGTGTCACGTCTTTGGGAATTAAGGCCACCAACGGGATTGTGTTGGCAACCGAGCGTAAATCGTCTTCTGTGCTTGTGCAATCCGACTTTGTCGACAAGATCGTGAATATTACTCCAGACATAGGAATGACATACGCCGGAATGGGCCCGGACTTCAGAGTTCTCACAGATAAGTCAAGAAAAGTGGCACACACAAACTACAAGAGAATATACAACGAGAACCCACCGACAAAGATCCTTGTTTCTGAAGTCGCTAAGATCATGCAAGATGCCACTCAAAGTGCCGGTGTTCGTCCATACGGAGTGTCGTTGCTGCTAGGTGGTTACGACGAGAACAACGGATTCATGTTGTACCAAGTGGATCCTTCAGGATCTTATTTCCCATGGAAGGCTACCGCAATTGGTAAAGGATCTAACGCCGCTAAAACATTCTTGGAGAAACGTTGGAACGAGGAATTGGAACTCGAGGACGCCATCCACATTGCTCTTCTCACTCTCAAGGAAAGTATCGAGGGCGAGATGAACGGAGACACCGTCGAGATCTCGGTGATTGGTTCTGAGAACGTCGACCTTTTGGGTTTCCAGGGAGTTTCGAACGTGAGCGGTCCTCGCTTCAGAAAGCTCTCTAAACAGGAAATTAACGATAGATTGGAAACTTTATAGTGGAATGTAATCTGCCACTTTTTTTCTCTTGTTAAATTTGTCATGTCTTTGTACGCTCAAGAATTTGTTGATTTTGTCAACGCTTCTCCAACTCCTTATCATGTGGTCAACACTGTGAAGTCCAAGCTTGATGCTGATGGATTTGTCCAGCTCTCTGAGAGAGACAACTGGGCCGGAAAGGTGAAGAAGAACTCTAAGTATTATGTTACCAGAAACAGTTCCTCCATTATTGCGTTCACCGTGGGTGGAGAATATACGCCAGGTAATGGGATTGCCATTGTGGGTGGTCACACAGACTCCCCAGTGTTGCGTATCAAGCCAATCTCAGATCAGAAGAGAGAAGGATACGTCCAAGTTGGTGTGGAGACCTACGGTGGAGGAATCTGGCACACCTGGTTCGACAGAGATTTGAGTGTTGCCGGTCGGGTTTTCGTGAATGAGGGTGGAAAATTCGTCTCGAAGTTGGTCAAGCTGGATAAACCTATTTTGAGAATCCCTACACTTGCCATTCACCTTACCAAAGATCGGTACGTCAAGTTTGAGTTCAATAAGGAAACTCAATTCCGTCCTATTGCTGGGCAAACTGCAGAGGAGAGTTCTGGATGCTGCAAGGGAGAAGAACTGACTGAATCGGAATTCCAGTCTGTCAAGAGCGTCGTTGAAAGACACAGCAAGAAACTGTTGGATTTAATCGCTCAAGAGCTTTCTGTTGAAGTTTCCCAGATCGAGGACTTTGAGCTCATTCTGTACGACACGCAGAAGTCGACCATCGGTGGACTCAACGACGAGTTCATTTTCAGTCCTCGTCTTGACAATCAGGTGACTTGCTACACTGCCACCACTGGTCTGATCAAATCCACCAAGCAGCTAGCTACGCAAACAGGAATCCAGCTGATTTCTTTATTCGACCACGAAGAGATTGGTTCTCAGTCTGCACAGGGAGCAGACTCGTCGTTCCTGCCAAATATTCTCGAGCGTATCACCAAACTGACTGCTAATCCTGAGGTCGATCTGAAGTCGGAGCTTGGCTCATCGTACTTCCTCACCACCATGTCTAAATCGTTCATTTTGTCGTCCGATATGGCACACGGTGTGCATCCTAATTACGGAGAGAACTACGAGAGCTTGAACAGACCGCAATTGAACCAAGGTCCTGTGATCAAGATCAACGCCAACCAACGGTATGTGACCAACTCTGCGGGAATTGTGTTGCTCAAACAGATCGGTGCACTTGCTAAGGTTCCACAACAGCTGTTTGTGGTCAGAAACGACTCGCCTTGCGGATCAACCATTGGTCCCATGATTAGTGCCAAGCTCGGTGTGAGAACGCTTGACCTGGGTAACCCGCAATTGTCCATGCACTCGATCAGAGAGACCTGTGGTTCGCATGACATCGAGAAGCTCGTGTTGCTGTTTGAAAGCTACTTCGAGCACTTTGCCGAGTTGGAGCAAAAAATAGTGGTCTAAGCATGGTGGTCCGTTTGATAGAGGTGTGTTATAAATATAGTTGAATCAAGTATAAATTATTTTTCCATGATTGTCAGATTGACTGTTCTACTGTTGGCGGGTATTTGCCTTGCGAAGAGCACGTTTCCGGCAATTATCTCATCCAGCAAGCTCATTCCAGGACTGAAACCGTCGCTCGGTCATAGCGAGCAGCTCCCGTTCGATTTCAACGAGGCCACGTTTGTGATTGAACGTGTTTTTGAACAGTGTTCTTCAGATGCGTACATATTGGTGAACGTTCCAGGACTGAAGGTCGAGGACTTCCACCACTTTGAGAAGTTTCACCATCTTCGATCGCAGCTCGCCCAAGCCAGCACCATAGTGTCATTGCCAAATGTTGTGGTGGATGACGAGCGATTGGATTTCCAGAGCTTGGAAAGATACCTGCGAATCCACTGCGATACGTACACGCACACCGTTTGGAACGAGAACTCCGATGAGGTTTCTAAGTACATCGATGTCCACAAGCGGACGATTGTACTAGATCTTGTCGGATTGAACGACGAAATGACAGAGGAAGAACGACTAGACAAGCTAGGCGAGTATGACGATCTGTTGCGGGAAGTCATGCGCAAACTGCCTTCGCCACTATTCACCATCTTATTCACAACCACTACAGCATCTCCATACACAGCCACTAACGACAAGGTTCTTGAATTTGATGACATTCCTGATGACCCGCACGACTTAGGAGCAGAGATCCAACGCCAGGTAAAGGAGGCTCAAAATATGATTTTTCCCGATATCACGGTCTTCGACAAGACACGGTTTCTAGAGTTTGAGAGAAACGACAAGGGCGAGCGCCCAGCGTATGGCGAGGACATCCCAGACGGAATGTGGGCCAAGGACGTTCTTGGAAAGGATGAAACGTGGCTCGAAAAGAAGACCAAGGAAGTCAAGAAAGATAGCTCCGATATTCGGTTTGGAGAGGATCAGTCGGACATTCCTGTGATCTTTGATCACGACTTCCTTGTCAAGAATGGTCCTATCCTCATTGGCGGTCTATTTACAATCATTTCTCTAATTTTGTTGGACCTTCTTCTTGGAATTGGCCGTCGGGTGGCTAATTTGTTCGTCAATCAAAAAACCATAAAGAAAGATTAAATAAAGTGCTATTTTAAATAAACAATCTGATAAGGTTGAAAAATTATATTAATTTTGTTCCAAAATCATGCTTCGTAATGTTAAGCGCTCAATCACACTAGCGCGCGCGTACTCGGTTCAGGTGACATCGGAGATTGCCGATTGTGTCAAGCAGAAGGGCCCGGTGGTGGCCTTGGAGAGCACAATCATCACCCATGGTCTGCCGTACCCGGCCAACATTGAGATGGCCCAGTCCGTGGAACAACTGATTCGCGAGAATGGTGCTGTTCCAGCGACCGTTGGGTTTGTTGAGGGAGTGCCAAAAGTGGGACTTTCGGTTGCAGATCTGGAATCTATGTCTGTTCCAGGGGATAAGTATAAAGTTTCTCGTCGAGACATTCCGTTTGTGATGGCCAAGAAACTGACTGGGGGAACCACAATCGCCTCCACCATGATTCTGGCCCACGCCGCGGGGATCGATCTGTTTGCAACCGGCGGATTGGGCGGTGTCTCGCGTCCTTTTGACTTGATGGACGTCAGCGCAGATTTAGACGAGCTGTCCAAGACTCCGGTGGGTGTGATCTGTTCAGGACCCAAGTCGATTTTAGATGTTCCAAGAACTATGGAGTATCTCGAAACAAAGGGCGTACCTGTGGCCACATTTCGAGACGGTCAAGAGAAGGTGAACATCCCTGGTTTCTACACTAGAGACTCGGGTGTTGCATCTCCTTTCGCGGTGGAGTCGATTCAGGACGCAGTCCAGATGGTCTATCATGGAAAGGACGCTATGAATTTGCAAAACGGTTACGTCTTTTGTGTGCCACCACCAGAGAACATTGCTCTTGCTCCTGAATACATTACAAGAATCATTCAGGAAACACAACAGGAAGCTCTGGACCGTGGCGTCCGAGGAAAACAGCTCACACCGTTCATGCTGGGTAGAATCAATGAGAGAACTGATGGAATGAGCGTCAAGTGCAACATTGAGTTCGTGCGGAACAACGCCGTGATTGCTGCGAAAATGGCATGTGAATTATCCAAGCTCCGTGGAAACACCATATTTCAGCCACAGCAAGTCGTCTCGCCTTCTAAGACCACTCCCAAGACAGCCAACGCGCTTGTTGTTGGATCCGTTGCTTTGGATTCCACCAACACCCTGCAAAAAGTGGACCTGAACGATTCGTGTCCAGGAAAAACCGAGTACTCAGTGGGGGGAGTTGGATTCAACGTGGCGTTTGCTGCTTCCTCAGTCGGTGACCCACAACAAGTCGTTCTGGTCTCTGGAATTAACAAGTCTGATGTCGCTGGAAAGACTATTTTGGATAAGTTTGCAGAAGTCGGCATGAGAACCGACGGCTTGCTCGAAATGAAGGGCCGCACTGCCCAGTACACGTCTATTCACGACTCTAAAGGAGAACTAGTGATTGCTTGCGCAGATATGGATATTATAGAGACCATAACTGCTGACCAAGTGGTGGCCAAGATCGACCAATTATCACCAAACTACATTCTGTTGGACACAAACGTTTCCGTTGAAGTGATTGAAGCTGTGCTTGCAAAAGCCAACGGATCTATCAAAGTTGTTGTTGAGCCAACCAGTGGGGCAAAAGTCAAGAAACTAGTGTCCACCCACCTTGGCTGTTTCCCAGACCACACTGTCAACTTAATTACCCCCACCGTTTTGGAGCTGGAACAATTATACGACAGCTTCTACTCGAAGGGGAAGTTTGAAGACATTTCCACGTGGTTCAATATCCTAGACTCCTTGAACATCAACTCTGTGTTGCGTGGTAAGCTGGAAAAACACCCTCTGCTCCGCAAATACCTGGCTGGCGGCGTTTTCCAACAAGCTTTCCAGCTGCTCCCATACTTCCCGGCCATTTTGGTTAAAGATGGAGAACACGGGGTCGTTTTGATAGAAATTGTCGGAATGGAACAACAAACCCCATCGAAAGCGGACTTCAGCATTCTCCACAAAGGAAGAAACGGCTTGGCCCTGCTGATCAGCCATTACCGCGCCCCAACTATAGATCCCGACGCGAAAATTAGCGTTACCGGGGCAGGGGACACGCTCGCAGGCTACCTGCTTGCAAAACTGTCTCCGACAAAACAGATCCCCTTTTCCAACAACCGCGACAGTCTCGTGACCAATTCCCAGCACGCGGCAGCCACCAGCCTGCACTGCCCGTCTGCAGTTAACCACCAAGCATTGATTGGATTACGTAATCGCGACTAAATATAATTCTGTGCAAAATAATGTCAAGCACCAGAAAATTGGTGTTTACGATTGGGCAGGAATACGGGATCCGACAAGTCGAGCAGATTCGTGCTAATTTATAATGAATAATCCCAAAGGCCGTGCCGAGACATTGACGGACGAGCAGTCGCTGGTGCTGAAACAGGTTTGGAGACACTATCTGCAAGCGAACGGTTATTCCGTGGGCGAAGTTGGGGCCAAGATCAGTCGGCATAACACGTTAAGTTCGGTGAAATCGAGCGAGAGCGTGCACAAGAACAAGAAGAAAGGTCTATTAGGACGGTTTAAAAGGGGAAATTCAAACAAGAAGGCCGTGGAGCAGGAACTGAGTACCCAACTGAGTAATGAACAAGGCAGGGTCCACTCTGCGTTGGAAGGACTAGACGACGATAGTCGCGGCGCGTTTTGGGAATTTTTGCGTCATGATACCCCAGACAATCTGATCTTGCGGTTTGTGCGCGCCAGAAAGTGGGATGTGGATAAATCGCTTGCAATGATTGCTCACACGATGACTTGGCGGAGTAAAGAGTTTGGTGTTGAGAAATTGTTACGCGAGGGAGAGCTCGGATTGCTCGAGGATGGTCGTAAAGGTGTTATCAAACAGTTTGAGACCGGCAAGTGCTACATCAGAGGGTTTGACAAGACCGGAAGACCGATCGTGTTTATCCGGCCAAGATTCCATTTTCCAAGCGAGCAGACCGAGGAGGAGGTTGAGATGTTCACTATTCTGGTGATCGAGTACGCTCGGCTGATTCTAAACGAGCCCGTGGACTCATGTTCGGTTGTGTTCGATCTGACTGGGTTTACCATGGGTAACATGGATTACACCTCGGTTAAATTCATCATCAAGGCCTTTGAGGCTCACTACCCAGAATCCTTGGGAGTCCTGTTCATTCACAGCGCTCCATGGATTTTTGGTGGTATCTGGAACATTGTCAAGAACTGGCTTGATCCAGTGGTTGCTTCCAAAATCGTATTTGCCAAAAAATACGAAGACTTACTCAAGGTGATCGATGCCAAGCACCTTCCAAAGGACCTGGGTGGAGAAGACACTTTCGAATGGAAGTACCTGGAGCCAACGAAAACCGATAACGGAAAACTGCACACAGACCCTGCCAAAAAGAAAGAACTAGAGGAGGAAAGATCCAAGCTCATCGAGAACTTTGTGCTTAAAACAATCGAATGGATAGAATGTCACGAGACCGAAAAGAGCCGCGCTTTAATGACCGAGCGACTGGCTCTTGGCAAACAACTCTCAGAGAACTACAAGCTCCTGGACGGCTACATCCGTAACCGCGGAATCTATGACCGTCTTGGATACATAAAATTTGAATAATCGTATATAGATGATCTTTATTTGGTCCTACCAATGTCCTTCATCGGACCCTTTCTTCCACTGTCCCGCAAGACCAATTGTATCGGACTCAGACTCGGAGGCTCGTGTCACGGGCTTGGCTTTGTAGGTCAACAGACGCTTACCCCAGCTGCCAGCAGCCGTGCTTCCGGTTTCATCTCTGCACTGTTTCAAAAATGGTAGCAAGGCAGTTCCACCCGTTCCCCTGATGTCCTTCTTGTTCGATTTCGATTTTGCAAGTCCTGCGCGCAACGTGCTTGTCGTTTCGGAACCCATGTTACGGGCTTTTTGGGATTGGATGATGATATAGCGGGTGACGATCTGGATGTGCTTATCTCTGAAGCATTTGAGCATAGCGACACATGCATCATACGAAAGCACCAGTTCTGGAGCTTCGTCTGCGTGTCGGTGCACGTAGTCATTCAGGATGTTGATTTTGGAGAGATGAGTAAGGAAATCAGCGTGCTTTCCTGGCATGTAGTATCTCATCTCGGCCATAAATGGGTTCTCGTCGGCACCTGATTTGGAGTTTTGCTCCTCGCCAACGGAGTGGTGCTCCACATTGAGCAGCAGGTCCAGGGCCTGGATCAACGATGATTGAGCATTCGAGCCACCACTGTATTTTCTAGGGGTCTTTTCGTTTCCATAGTAAACTCCTTCCTCAAGACCAGCATCTTTCATGTTCTTCCATCCAGCAAGATATGGACGTAGACGGAAGTAAAAAACATGCGGATCGCACATCTCCTCCATGCGCATCAACACAGTTCCTAGATAATCAATCTCCTCTGCGAGCTGTTGCAAACATGCCACGACTTCCTGCGTACGGCCTTCGCGGGCAAACTTGATAGCGTCCAAGCCTGTCTTCAACGAGGCCGCTCCTTTGTACTCGAAGAAAACACTCACGAGGTAAAACCAACTCTCGTCCACAGCTCCGGTAAAGGTGTTGATGGTCTGGATGTTGTCGAGGAGTTCAGTGTCCGAGTCGGGCAGGATCAAACGGAAATTCCATAGACACAGACCGGCATATGTTGCAATTGGAGGAAGTCTCAAATGTTCGGATATAGCGATCCATGGCTCAGCCAGAGCCTCAGGCAGTCTATTTGTCGGTTCAGCCACACCCCAGATGTAGGAGTGGGCAAGAAATCCCAATATGGAGTAAGCTCTTCTGTATTCCGCTTCCGACTGGAGATGCGACACGGAAAGTACAGGCAAGGCGTCCACAACAGATCTCACCCGTTTCGTCAACACAAGGGCCGGGAGAACACGGGCGATCCTTTCCCAAGGCTCATAGTATGGACCAAGAGACTCCAGAGGCATCTCCTCGGGCAAAAACCCAGTCTTTTCGGAAACGTCGTACTCTTTCAGGTCCGGCAATGGATACGTGTAAGACATCTAGAAAAAGACAAATTGGGGATGACAATAATTAGTAAAGAAATTATTTTCCTCTATTTTTTCATCTCAAGTTTCCCCATTTAGGGAGACCAGTTAACAGGGAATGGATATCGACAGATTTCTGTGTTTGGGGGAGACTGGCGGAAAAGTGGCACGATTTCATGTGATCGGATGATAGTTCGCTTAAGTTCCCGGAACAAGGACTTCAGTCGGAGCAGTTAGGATGGCCACAATTCACTTGCATGTCGTCTACACCGCGGTGGGGTCGAGTGGGGAGAGGGGGCGATTTCTTATAGCAGTTTTTAAGATTATGTCAGCAACAAGAAAAAGTTCAACTTTTTGTTTATGACGTCCGATACAGAAACGGCGGCAACTGACCCTTCAGAGGCGTACCGTCTGATTCCACCAGAGCCAACTACTGACGAGCAATTCAGCTATGCGCAGATAACGTCAGGATGCAAAGTTTATGCCACCAAGGACGATGAATGGCGGTTGGCAGAAGTGATTGCCCTCCAGAGAAAAAAGGGAAAGCTGGTCTTTTATGTGCACTATGCTGAGTTCAACAAGCGTTTGGACGAGTGGATTGACGAAACAAAGATCGACAACCACCGTCCGATGTATCTTCCAAAACCTCAGAAGGATAAAAACAAGAAGCAAAATCGCAAAAAAGTGATCAAGAAGACTTCACAAAAGGCCGACACCGACACTCCTGAGCCGCAGCGCGCAACGAGCGAGCCCAAGGACGATGAAATGGATCTGGACAACTTGAATGTGCAGGGTCTGGTGAAGGAAGGAGAAGAATTGAGTCGTGAGGACGAAATTGAGAAACTTAGAACAAGTGGTTCTATGGCTCAGACCTCTACACACGAGCTCGCCAAGATCCGTAACTTCAGCAAAGTCATTATTGGAAACCACGAGGTCGAGCCGTGGTATTTTTCGCCATACCCGGTCGAACTCACCGAAGAAGACTGTCTATACATCTGTGACTTTTCCTTGAATTATTTTGGTTCCCGGAAACAGTTTGAACGGTTCAGATCGAAATGCACATTAAGCCACCCGCCAGGAAACGAGATCTATCGCGATGATTACGTTTCATTTTTTGAGATCGACGGACGTAAGCAGCGCACATGGTGCAGAAACGTTTGTTTGTTGTCGAAATTGTTTCTTGATCACAAGACTTTATACTACGACGTGGATCCTTTCCTGTTCTACTGTATGACCAGAAGAGATGAGATGGGGCACCACCTGGTGGGATACTTTTCGAAGGAAAAAGAATGTGCCGATAACTACAATGTGGCCTGTATTCTGACCTTGCCACAGTACCAAAGACACGGTTACGGTAAGCTGCTGATTCAATTTTCGTATGAACTGTCCAAAATTGAGGGTAAAATAGGATCACCAGAAAAACCACTTTCAGACTTGGGTCTGTTGTCGTACAGAGCTTATTGGGCAGAAACAATTTCCACGCTGCTGATCGAGAATGGATCGACAGACATAAGCATTGACGAAATCTCACAGATAACATCCATGACAACCACTGATATTCTCCATACTCTGCAGACACTCAATATGCTGAGATATTACAAGGGACAACATATCATTGTTTTGACGAACCAAATCATGGAGAGTTACGAAAAGCTGCAGCGCAAGAAACGTCACAAGCTCGATCCCGCAAAACTTGTCTGGAAGCCACCTGTCTTTACTGCCTCCCAGCTCCGGTTCGGATGGTAATCAATCGAATGGAATATGGTGTTTGGACATGGCACTTGCTGCAGCCGCGCTAGGAACTTTGATTCCACAGCAGTCACCCCATGTCGAATGATTGTGTCCAACATGCTCGTCGTCACCACCATCTGTATAACTGGGGATACCTTCTGGACATTTCAGAATGCTTCCGAAAAGGAAGTGTTGAACCACAGGCAGTTTTCCAAGGACTTCTGCTTTGTACATTTTGATCATACCTTCTTCGATTTTTGCCCATGTTTTAACACCACTGATATCGTCAAGCATTGGCGAGTGCCATCTAAGCGACTCAGCGCCCGTTTTCACCTGATTGATGAATGCGATACATCCAAAGTAAAGGTATTTATCTTTGAACTCCTCGACGTAGTCTTTATTGTGAATAGTCAACGGCCGTGGACGCGTGAATGGAGCCAATTGCGCTGCTCCAAACAGGAATGGGAGAAAATGGTAATCATCCAGCCCCCAAACGCCGTGCGATCCGGCCGGTTCGAGCCAGTATAACAGCTGAAGCCGTCTCATCAATTGCAGGTATCTTTTGAACACTTTAAGAACGATCCATTTAAAGTCGTCCTTCGTAAAGATTTCAAGCTTGTACAGACACAGCAAGAAACATGCAAAGTTCAACTCGTGACCCGACCCGTAATCGATTCTTGTTCTGTCTCCAAACGAGTTCAAAATGTATGCACTTAATTCCTGGGCGTTATCCTGGTCAACGTACTTCTCCACCCAGGGCACCAGTTTTTCTGCGAGCTCATCGTAGAAATCGCGGAACTCGACCTTTCCAAATCTGCTTGTGGTTTCCTTCACGACCGGATGATGGTCGACAATCGAATTGATATTCTCCAAAAGCTCCAGTACCTGGTTGATCTCTTTACTGACAACGCCTTCGGAATATCCGAGTTCCAACCCGTGCACAGATGCTGCCAGCTCGGTAACAAATGTCACCAGGTCATTATAGACAGGGCTGGACTGGAATATCTTCAGGTCTTCGGGAGTTTTTAGTCTCTTTGTAGGAACCACCATTGATTTAAACTTAGAAATAGTAAATTCCTGGCTGTGCTGAGTAATCCGAATTTATCTCTCGGATTCACGTAGCAGCTGACGAACGTATCTAAGCGCGTTGATCTGGTTTTTGGACATGATGGATTTCATGACTACTTTTGTACCTTTGTAAATCCATCCATTTGAGGTGGGTACCGATTGTTTCTTGAGATCGCCAATCTGGGCTTGTAGCTTAACGATCTGGGCGTTGCTGTTGCGCAGCTTGATCTCCCAGTCCTGCTGGAGTTTTTCTAGCCCGTATTCCAATGATCGATCCTGAATGCTGGCAGTATGCTGTCTGCGGAGAAATCCGAGTTTGAGACTGTTAATTTCGGTCTCAATGTCCTGTAATCGGAGCTCCATGACGGAAGAAATTTCTCCCCGCTGAACTTCGGTGGGGTCCATGTCCACCACCCACACGATAACTAGCGGTAACAAGAAATACAGAAATCGCGTCTCATTGCAAATAAGCGCGCTCACCACTAAGATCAACATGACAATATGTAGGATGCCAAGTCTGACAAGGGAGAATACCCGCCCCAATTTGGTGAGCAGCGCGCCAATCTTGTGTGCCAATCGCCCACTATCCAGCGGTAAACTCTGATAGTAGAGGTATAGTAAACTCCCCACCGAGCACAAAATAAGAAGGTTGACGCTGAACGGATTGGTAAGGGACACATGAAGGTGGTTCTTGATAGCAAATGAGATCAGCACGGACGTAAGCAGAACCAGGCCATTGACCGCGCCACGGTTTTCTCGTCGGTCCAAATGCACTGTGGAATCCTCCATCGGGCCCAAGGAGCTAGAACTGCTAAGAGACATGCGGAAAGAATTAGGGATGCCTGCTCCCTTATTTTTTAGGTAAGGATTATGGGGTATAATCATCACGTGATACAATGGCGAGACTTGCAAGCCCTATCTTAAATTTAATGAAAAATTTTTAGAGGCAAATTAATTTATCAAAATGGTTTTAGTTCAGGACCTGTTGCATCCAAGTGCCGCCTCCGAGGCCAAGAAACACAAGCTCAAGACTCTCGTGCAAGAGCCAAGATCATTTTTCATGGACGTCAAGTGTCCAGGATGCCTCCAAATTACCACAGTGTTCTCCCACGCCCAAACTGCCGTGACCTGCGATTCGTGCACCACCGTGTTGTGCACCCCAACTGGAGGTAAGGCTAAGTTGTCGGAGGGATGTGCGTTCAGAAGAAAGTAAGCAAAGCATAATAATCAGGGGGCGATGTGTATTTATTCATAGCTAGAAGCAATGGATTACGATATAAATTGACACCAACTCAGTACGGCCACAAATTCTCACACTTACAACACGGATCTATAGTGAATCGATGTTGAATGGTATGATTTAGGACTGCCAGTCTGATTTTTCACGCGTAGTTGTAGCCTATGTCAGGTCTTGTGATCTGACTTTTAACTTTTTGCTTTCATTTCTGTGTACGGATGTTATGTCTCTTACTACCGTGGTGATCGACAACGCGACCGAATTGCGGCCAGTCGAAGCTCCTCGTGTGCTCACAGTGGCAGGATCTGATCCCAGCGGTGGGGCAGGCATCGAGGCGGATCTAAAGACCATTTCTGCACATGGATGTTATGGACTGACGTCCATCGACATGCTCACTATACAAAATACATTGGGCGTTACAGGCAAGTTGGAGACCTCATACTCCACAATGGAACAATTACTGAGTGCCAATTTTGCAAATGATACCATTTGCGCCGTCAAGATTGGCGTGTTGTCCCGTTCTGCGCTCAGCACTCTCGTTCCCTACCTGGAGAGGTACCGGCCGATTCTTGTCGTTGATACAGTGATCAGTTCGACCTCTGGCTTCAACCTTGCAAAGCGCAAGCTCGTTGAGGACTCAATTGCGCAATTGTACCCCAAGGCCACCATATTGACGCCCAATTACGACGAGGCTACAACCATCTACAACCTGCTAGTTCCGGACGTCCAGGTCGGAGAACCTTCCGTAACCGGATGCGAATTTCTTGCAAAGAACATAGCACTCAGGGTGGGGTGCGAAGCGGTTCTCGTGAAAGGGGGACACGTGCCTGCTGTTGCAGACAAAATAGTGGACGTTCTGTACGAGCGCGGTACAAACAGGTACACCCACTTCGCCCACCCAAAAATCTACAACTCGAAAAACACCCACGGAACAGGTTGCACTCTCAGCTCTGCTATTGCAAGCAATCTCGCCAAAAAGCAACCCGTCCAACAGGCCGTTCGCAACTCAATCATATACGTTCACAATGCTATTAGACATGCAGAGCCGTCGATAGGTAAAGGCAACGGTCCTTTGAATCATGTTTATGTAATGCTTTAATGCAAGTCATGTCTCTTCTGCGGTAGCTTATTGATGGTCTTTTTCAAGATCTCCTTGGTTTTGAACAGGTTGGTAACACGAAGTCTTTCGTTGTTCAGATGGGCATTGTCGGAGGCCTGCCCGGTAGGGAGATGGACAGCTTCGCAACCAAATGTCTTTTCCAAGAATCTGATGGATGGAATAGATCCTCCTTCCCTGATCAAAAGTGGATCCACTCCCCATTCTTCAGCAATGTTCTCCAGAAGGATCTTGTTAGCAGCACTGTTGACGTCTGCAAGCCACGGTTCAGCTTCATGAATGATGCGGACTTCTAGATGGTTCTCAGTTTTCAAAGATGCGAACTTCTGTTCCAAGTACTCGATCAAAGAGGATTTAACCTGTTCCAAATCCTGATTAGGGACAATTCTGATCGACAAGGACGCAGACGCCCTCCGGGGAATCACTGTTGCATTATTTGGCCCAGAAACACTGACCCCGTGAATAGTTAGAGAAGGCAAACGCCATTTGGCCATTAGGTCACATAGCCGTAATTTGTTGATTTTATCTGTGATTTGTTTGTATGACTGCAGCTCCCAGTCGCTCACAGGCCTGATTGGAGCATAAAAGCCCGGAAGATTGACCTTACCCTCGTCATCGTTCAATTTCGACAACAAGGTGATCAAATCAATCGTGGGTTCTCTAGAAATTCCTCCGTCAACACCAGAATGTCTATCAGGTTTGTCAGAAAAGACCTCGACGGTGGCAGAAATGACTCCACGCAAACCGTAATTCAAACATGGAACATTGTCATCCAACCAGTAGGAATTGCTCAAAAACACCCAGTCGATATCACCAAACAGTTCACGATTTTGAGTGACAACGTCCTGGAATCCGTAAGAGCCAGACTCCTCCTCTCCTTCAACCACGAAAACCACATCTGATTCCAGTTCTCCTTGTTGATACAGTTCTGCAACCGCATAAACAGCCGCAAGCAGAGGACCCTTATTATCACTGACTCCTCTGGCATACAAGTAACCGTTTTGAGCGGTCATCTTGAAAGGATCTGTATCCCAAGAATCTTGATGACTGACCTCTATAACATCGTAATGTCCATACCATAAGACTCGCGACACAGGCTTGTCAGTGTGTTTATTGGCTTTGAACACACCAAATATGACAGGATTTGCATCTTCCACGGGTAACAATGCGACTTGAGAAGCTCCCAAGTTCCGCAGAAGAGTACGGATATAATTTGCACAGCGGCGGGACTCGTCGATGTAAAGTGACGGCAGTTTGGATACCGTTCTGAAAACAACAAGTTTTCCAAGAACCTCAAGCATCCTTCCAGACGAGGTGAGGTTGTCAGGAACACGGTCCAGTTCCGATCTTTCAAGAGCACTAATATCCCACAATGTGATTGAATGGTCTGTTCCAGCTGTAATTAAGTATGGGATGTTATCAATGACTATTGTTTTGACCGCCTGACAAAAGCCCGTGTGTGCAATCCATGCAGACTTGATCTCACCACGAGATTTCCACTTGGTGACTCCTGAGTTGGTTCCTTTGAAGAGACAGTCTCCGAAAATTGCAAGAGACACAATATCACCTTCGTCGCTTTCGGAGGATCTGATCTGCTGGTATGTGGACAAGTCCCAAACATTGACACGGCCGTTAGCCAGACCGCAGTACAGATAAGGGCTTCCTTTGTTTCTGGCGAAGGATAATACGGAGTCTTCATTTTCCAGCGACTTGAGTAAATGAATTCCATCCTTGAGGCCCCAAATGTGAACCATTCCGTCTCCACCGCCGGTGACAAGGAATTCGGTGAAGTCGGAGTGGTCTGCAATACCATCATCCAAGGTGACGATACCCATGCAGTAGATATACCCATTATGAGCATATGAAATTATGTTGTTTGAAGGAATCTGAATTAATGTTCCTAGTACCAATTTGTCGGTAGAGCATTCCTCTGGAACAGCCTTTGGGCGCGATCTGCCGTGTCCAGTGGAGTCAAAGAACTTGTCGTAACGCTTGAACGGCATTTGGTCGCTGTTTCTTGCATGCGATTGCAAACTTATCTGGACGTATGAAATCGATGCGTTCTGTGCTCCAAGTATTATAGTCTTGGCTGACGACCACCATGCAATGGAGAAAATATCTCCAATGTCCACTGGAGAGTATACTGTGTATGCGGAATCGAGCTCTCCTGAATCCGTGATATCCCATATGCGAACAAGAGAGTCTGCTCCCCCACTGAAAAGTTGTGTTTCACAGTCACTCATCAGAAGACACAGCACAGAGCCGGAATGGGCAACATACTCTCTGGTTTTCTGATAGGTTTGTAGATCGTACACTATTATACGCGAATCTTGGGTTCCGCAAAAGAGAAGCTTTCTCTTGGGGGACGCCGCAACGCACACGATGGATGTGTCATTAGCCCATTTGTGTACAAAAATAGGATTGCCCGCCACATTTCCTTCTTCAAGAGTGGGTGGAGTATCCGGCGAGTTCGAGCCCAGTCTCCACGAACTGCCTTGACTGAGCAAAGGCAAATGTCTTTCGTGGGAAGGAAACATTAGAAATGGATGAATTAAACAAGACAAACAAAAACTGTTTGCATTTTGACACTAAAAAAATATGTGATAGTGAAAAAAAATGCCCTCACTCAGATTTGAACTGAGGATCTCCACATTACTAGTGTGGCGCCTTACCAACTTGGCCATAAGGGCGGATCTGACAAAATTACGACAGTGACCCGTCATCAGTGCAAATTAGTCAGGTTCCAGATGCGAGCAACAACTGTTGCAGCGACTGTCTATTCGTCTATATTAGTTATACACTAAGCCTTCTCAGTGCTTTCGTCTGCGCTTGAATCCTTCTCCTTATCCTCTGCGTGGATCCACTTCTTCATTAGTTTGGTCAACAGTCCGGCACACAGCACCTGTTCACTCTGGTACAGCACCAGGGGAACAAGCAGTTCTCCCAAATGGCTGAAGTCGTTTCCGTACTGAGCAGTCACAAGAGAAACTCCCAAAGCAGCGGTCTTTGCAGCACCGCAAAGCATCATCGAAACCGTATCTGGACGGCTCAAATAAAAGGGAGCCACAGTTTTGTAGAAATAATAATAGACTCCTCGGTTTGTTGGCTCGGGCAGCTTGCGCAGTAAAAATGGGCGTGACAGCAAAAAACAGATCACGGTGAATAGTAGATAGATGCCCACGTTAAAGAAACACACCAGGATGATCGACTCGTGCGACACTGCCGTGAACGCATGTTGATAGAATGCTGTAGAGAACGATGAAAACATCACCAACAGAAGCATAAAGGATCCCACCTTGTTGAAGCGGAACGTGGTGAGAAACCATTTGGTCTGTTTGGGGAACACGTTCTGGATCACCTGGCCCACAAAGATCGGAACAAAAACGCTGCATCCGATCTGCTGCATCACGTCTCGATAAACTCGTTGGATGGATGACCCGTTGGCCGGGTTACCGAATGCCCACGTTCCTGTCAGAAACATTTGACTGAGCGCGGGAGTGATAAAAGCTCCCAGTAAATTGCCGATGAACACCTCGCACAAAGTCAGTAGCTCGTTTCCGTCGGCTTGTCTGGTCATCACCACGTTGGAGGCAACTGTAGTTGGACATGATGTGGTCACAATAAGTCCGACCAACATCCAGTTGGAAATCTTTGAGTTATTGGCAGCCTTGATAGCGCAACAGAATCCGTACATTATGGCCGGCGTGATCAAGAATTGAAGCACCAAGACTGTGAAATGGGCTCTCCAGTTCGCCATGTTGACCATCAGTTGCTTGGTTCCCATGGAAAGACCCGAACCAAAGAAGATCACAGCCACAGCAGCGTATCCGATCGTATACTCTGCCCTGATAAGACCGCCGTGACGGGCGAAATTCGGAGCAAACCGCGCGATAACCACAAAGATGGCCAGCGTTATGAAGAACCAGTAGCTCTTAAGAGTCCATATAGTCCACTTCTTGGTCGATTCAAGAAAGGACATGGCTGAACAAGACTAAGTAAAATAAATATTGTGGGAAAAAATAATTCTTTTTCCGTTGGTCCTCTTTTATGTATCTCTTGCAATATATGACTCAATCATGCCAAGTTCAGATTCCGAATATTCCTCAATCGTGACCTCGTCATCCTTCAAAATGGTGTTGGCCTGGACCAGCTGCCTCCGAGGAAGCTTTTTGGCAAGAATAATGTCTCTGAACTTGAGCAGGTCCGGTCCCGGAGTGGTGAGCTCTTGGAAGAACTTGCTACCATTTTTCACGTCAGCAGAACACTTGTAAACATGCAACTTGTTCAGGAACTTGTCGACCGCAGCTTGTCCTACAGTCTCGATCTTGCTTCTGTCCACCTTAATTACTAGATCCGAGTAGTCCTGTTTGGTGTACTCCAACGTCACTAGTCCTTCCCCGGCTTCCAAAAGTGTTTTCAAGATAGCAAACCGTGCTTGGCAGTGCGGTTGGTTCCATTTTTTGTTTGCAGGATCATAATGCTCCATGCCAAGTAATCCCGCACGGACCATTGTCAAGTAAGACACGCCGATAAGGTCGTCCTGGACCGATTTTTCGGTGAATCCAAATATCTCAAGCAGCTTTCTGTTTGTGAACAAACTCATGGCCACAGACTCGGCACGACACTCCTCGAACCCACCGGCAAGATAACCAAACAACGAGCCCCAGGTCTCGCCCTTCTTGTAGTACGTGGTAACCGGCTTTCCGTCAAGTCCCAAAGGTGGATTTTTAACGTCAAAATTGAACTCTCCATCGTCGGATTCCATCAACAATTTTCCGGAACCATGACCTAGAAGCTCATGAATACCGACCTGGACCTCGAATGCGTCTGTTCTGTACTTTCTGTAGATGTCCTGGATATCGTCGGCAACGAACGTGATCGGCTCCTTTCCGGATCCCGCGCCAATTGCGTTACCGAGCGAAACGTTCTTGAATCCCAAATTGATACGCACTTTGTCGTAATTCGGCAAATTGATTCCTGAAGGAACACTGCTGGTTGTCATGGACAACACTTCCAACGAGGTGAAGTCCGGTGGGGTGAATACGTCCTTTTCGTAATCCTTGGTCCATGGGAGCAAGGCGATGAACTCCTTGGCCTGAGACACAAGCTGACCAAACTTGGCAGTCCGCGACTTGTTCACCATGGCAACCAGACACTCCCATTCTCCACGCACGTTGGATGGCTCTCTGTAAGTTTCGATGAAACCGACATTTGTCTCGACAGCCGGACCGATATCCTTCACCCAGTGGATCTGGGACTGGTAATGGGCCTTCATGGAACCCGTTTGGAACGACTCAATGTAGTTCTCCAACATTTTGAGCTGTGTTTCGTTGGCAACGTGTTTTTTGGCTTCAACCAAGTTTTCCACGATTTTGCCAAACTCGGCAGCGTGGTCGCCGAACTTGAACTCCAGTGAAGCCGGTTTTCCTGCAAGCTCAAAGTCAATAGTGTCTGGGTAGTAGCCAGTGGAGTTCGAGATGTTTGCGGAAGCGACATGGACTCTGAACTTGAAATCATCCAATTTCTCGAGTCTGGTGTTTTCCGGCATGATGGACTTGGAGGCAAGCGCGGAATTGATTGCCTCGACCTCGTCTTTGGTCACTGCGTTGAGATAGTAGCCCGAAACATGGCCATTGGCAGGCCATCCCAAAAGAGCAGTTTGAGAATCGACAGAGTAGATGTCGTCCTTGACTTGTTCGAACAGCTGCAAAGAGTACTCGTCGTTGATCAGCTCAATGAACGTCTCAAAGTCCCCCTTGTTGAGTCTTGGAATGAACTTGGAATCACCGAACGAACGGTAATTGCCCAAATTGCTCAGGAACTGGGAGGCGTACTCCAGGTACCCAGTTTTGGCTTCTTTACCAAGATGTTTCTCCAGAATGGAGTAGTCGCCCTTCAATGCCTTGTGGATGGAAAGGATCAGGTCGTAGATCTGCTCAGACTCGGGCGAAACAGAGCGTAACACCACTCTTGTTCCCCAAAACCCGGCCTTGGACATGTAATGGGCATACAGCTTCTCCTTATTGGTGAGCTGGTCGAAATATTGCTTAGCGCTCAGTCGAGCAATTGGCGCTCCAGAGTCAGCGTAGTAGGCAGAGGTGGAGGTCATTTTCAGGTGGGAATAATTGCGGGTTGAAAAAAACCAGCGACTTGCTCTGTTTAATAAAACTGACATAATTTCTAAAACGCGAAATAAACAAACTTATAATGGCTGACAAGATGGAGAACCCGGAAGAAAAGATCCAGGAGGGTCTTTTCGACCGGATCATTAACAACCTGGTAAGTGCTGAAAGCTGTCTACGTGCTAACAACAGACCCAACTGAACGTGAACGTTGGAAAGATCAACGCCCAGCTGGTGGAGATTGAAAAACAAAACGAGAAAACCGTGCTTGTTAGCGAACTCTGGGAGAACTACCGCAAGAACGCCGAGTTCCACCTGGCTAAAACGGGAAATCTGGAAGGTCCTATTGAACAGTAGCGAAACGGTGCTAAGGCCTGTTCTCTGCCCCCTCCCACTTCTTCTTTTCCGCCTCCCCCACCCTACGCACAAAAAAGACCGCTCATACGCAAATATCGTTTATTAAGACTCTATACGCCAGAATCGTACCTCTAATCCCCCTTCTTCTCTCCCAACTTACTGGGTAGGCAACATGTTGTATCTCTTCTTCAAAGTCACTCTCTGCTTGCTGTATTTGTCGTCCGGAGAAAATCTGGCCGGGTGGGCGGACTTGGTGATCTCCCCACTCGAAGTCTCCTTCTCCAAAGTGTAAACGCGCTTGCCGTCTGGCCCTAAAGTGTACATCAAATGCATGGCTAATGTCTTGCAAAATAAAATTACTGAAAAATTTGTTCTGCACAGCCTTCTTCTTTTCTACTGCCAAATGTCTAAAGACGTGTTTGCAGACTTGCTGAAAACCTCCGGCAAGCCCAAGTCCGCGATGCCCATGGCGGCTCGCGCGAGCTCCGCCAGTAGTAAGCCGGCCACTCCCGCTGGCGGGCTTGACCTGGACTTCCTAGATCAGTTTTCCAACAAGCCACAGACAACAACAACCACCACCAGCACTACTTCCCAGAAAGATGATTTCGAAAAACTGTTTGATGTATTTGACTCCAAGCCGTCGGCGGCTAATGTGCAACCAAACCCCCCACCCAGCGTCTCCAGTTCCAGTTTACTCGACTTGGACGGCGACTTTGGGGCCTCCACAAGCACTCCGGAACTGCCAGCGCAACCAGCAGAACCACCACAGCAACCAAAACCAGCGACCCCATCCACGCTTGACCAGCTCGTGGAGATGGGCTTCTCCCATGAACAGGCGTCGGAGGCGGTGCAGAACACAGACACTTTCGACGCCGCAATTGGATACCTTCTTGATCAGGCTCACCAGAAAAGCAAGCCCAAGCCAACTGGGGAGACCAGACCACCTACGCAATCGCGTGCCTCCGCCGAGTCAGAGGACCTGGGAGCTCTGGTGAACGATCTTTCAGCCGAATTCATGTCGAAGGCCTCGTTCTTGCTCAATACAGGAAGAAAGAAGTTGAAGCAGGGAATTGAAATGTACAAACACCAACAGATGGAGCGTAACAACAACGAACCACTGTGGATGAGAAACCAGAACAAGTATAAACAGAACGGTTATTCCGAAGAGGAAGAGATCGAACGTGTGAAACGGTTTGAGCAGGAACGCATCCAGAAATCCAAATCGCAGGAACAGGCTTCGCGACCAGTCACGCGCACTCCGTCGGTCGCCAGTTCGTCGCAATCTCCAGCCACTCCGGCAGCGTCTTCTCCAGCTCCAATGTTGCTGGACTTTGACGAGCCAGATTCGTCTGTTCCTCCAGCATCCTCTAATCCAGGAATCGACCTTTTCCAAACTGCATCCAAACCATTGTCGTCAGCGCCGGCTCCGTCCGAGTTCCAGTCTCTGAGAGAAAAGGGCTCAGAGTACTTCACAAAGGGAGACTTCACCAACGCTTTAGAGGCCTATCAAACCGCATTGGCACGGTTGCCAGAAAATCACAGCTACAGAATCATAGCATTCTCGAATCTGGCAATTGTTTATTCGCGTCTTGGTAACGCAAAGGAGCAGCTGACTGCGGCAGAAAGCGGTATTTCCCAAACGAAGACCGTCTCGCAAGAGTTGGTCCTGGACGATAAACCAGTCAAGTCATTCTGGATCAAACTGGTGGCCAAGAAAGCAGAGGCTTTGGAGCATTTGGAGCGGTTCAAAGAGGCCCTGGAAACATATAACTTGCTGCTCGAAAATGGAGGCTTCTCCAAACAGATCTTGGAAGCCAAACGGAGATGTGCAGACGTAATTGCTCCAAAGCCAAAACCTAAGCCAGCGTCTTCAAAGCCAGCAACTAGACCAACAACTAAAGCTTCAGACAAATCATCAAACCTCTCTAGAGTCCAGGAGCATAATCGGAAACAAGAGTCTCTCGAAAACGAGAAGTTTGCCTTGCATGACAAAGTGGAGGCTCAATTGCAAAACTGGAAGAACGGTAAAGAGGATAATTTGCGTGCCCTATTGTCCACATTGAACCAGGTGTTGTGGCCCGAACTCGGATGGAAGTCAGTGGGACTGACAGACCTGGTGCTCAACAATAAAGTGAAAATAGTGTACATGAAAGCCGTTGCCAAAACCCATCCTGATAAACTGGCCGGAGAAACTTCAACAGAGCGTAAACTGATTGCAAATGGGGTTTTCATCACATTGAACCAAGCATGGGATAAGTTCAAAGAACAGAATAAATAAATCGTTATATCATCCAACTATTGCTGCTTCGTAACTCTGTAAAGCACTGGTCAACGATTTGATCAAGGGTTCCATCAAAAGTTTACCCAGTTTGGAGTCGGCCTCGTCCATCTGCGAAACGTTGGCCTGAACTCGTTCTAAACATTTGGTAATACTTGTGTACAGCTTTTTCAGTTGCAAAAGCTCGGCACGGAAGTTTGGGTTCGTGGATGGAGAGGAGGTTCCAATCGAGTTGTAATGAAGCCAGAAATGTCTTAGGAACTCAACACTGGTGGAATGAGTAAGTCTCAAGCTCTCTAGCTTATCACGCGGAAGATCCACATCCACGTCCTGTTTTTCAACAGTGGCTTCCAAATTAAGTGTCCAGGCCTGACTTTTAGCATTTTTCTTAATGACATTTAACACCTCTTTGTAAGTATCCAACAATGGCTTCTTGTTGTCGACATAAACTGTCGTGAGATCCACCTCGTTAAGCTCGCTCTTTAGCTTTTTGATGTATTCGTCATAAATTGCAGGAGTTGGATTGAGCGGCGACTGTGAGTTAAATTTCTCCAACAGGTCTGCTGGAAGAATGTTAGAGGACAGATTCGACCGTTGTGTGTACTCCAATTGATTATATTCCACTGTATTTGCGTTCTCAAGGTCCTTCAAGTCAAGCTCTTGCTCAAATTCTTGCTCAGTATTGGTGTTGTCTTTGATGTTCTGCATCATACGACGTGAAAGCCTGTTCATAGATCTCATGACACTCACAAGCTCGTCGTTCTGGTTTTCTTTCATTGTGATATCGGGTCCGTTACCCAGTTTTCCAGAATCGTCTTCCTCGTTAGCGCGAATGTCAATAAACTTAGGAACTTCTTTCCCTTGCTCTGTGAATAGTTTCACCTTCTTTTTAGCGGACGTCAACTGCTCCGAGTTTCTTCTCTTGCGAAGACCATCCTCCTCTTTCTTCTCCTCTAGGAGTTTATCAATATCAGCGTCCTCCTCTTCTCCATCGTAGTCAGGATCGTAGAATAAATACTTGTCCAAAGTGATGTCTCCACGGTCGTACAAATTGACCTTCTCTCCGCGCAACTTGCGAAACAGTTTAGAAGAGAAAAACCGAGACCAGAACTCACCCTCACTCATTTTTGGAACATTGTCGTCATACGCTTTGCGGACAATTGGGTACTGCTGGAAAATCTCGTGGATCTTTTCTCTAGTCACGGAAACATTCACCTGGTTCTCACTCGAGGCAACAGGCTTAATAGTACTCAACACATTGTAAGGACCTCGTTTCTGGTTGGTTTGAATAGCATACGATCTCAATAAATGCACTCTCGTAGACCAGAACTCCTCAGGACTCAATCCTGACTTGATCACAGCCTCTGCAAATGTTTTCATTAATGTTGGATTGTCTCTGAGCAATTTCTGTTGCAAAGTAAGGTTTTTCAGCAAGTTGTTCTCATCCAGCATACCCGACAAGAACTCTTCTGTATGGGTGTCCATAGGAGCGGGGGAGCTGGTGCCCGAAGCGCCTGATCCATCGGAATTTGCTGAGGCCGCTAAACTGGCATCTGCAGCGGCGGCGGACTTTCGGCGCGCTATGGTCTGCTGCAACACAGTTTTCACGTTATCCATCGTAACACGACTATTAAATGCAAACGTAACGTCTGTCTTGTTGTCTGGCGACTTCCCAATGCCGATCACCAACAACATCTTGGGAGACTCTTTACGAGAGGCTTGTAAAGTGACCACACTATCCAGCATGATCTCCACCGGGGGAGCCACGCCGGCGTCTATACATTTCCACAAAATGCGCGGGGGAGACTCCTCCTCGTAGACGGTGATCATTCCGGCCTTTTTCTTGTAAATGGCCGATCCTGTGATTGGAGACATTTGAATAAGACAAAGTCAAAAAAAAAAAATTACACCATAATTACTCTTGTACGGTCTGTTCCATGCAACTTTTCTTTAGACCAGCCATAAAGCCTGCTCGCAGGTGTATGACACCGGCAGTGCGACTGCTTCAGAGTCAAACTGGCGCAATCAACAGCACCAGAAACGCCTCGCCAGTCAAGAAAGAACGGCCTCCAATGACGGTGAATGATGTGTTACCAGACCCCTTTGCGGCCCCAAGACGTAACAGAAGAACGTTTATTGCGTTTTGTGTTGTGATGGGCGTTTCTCTGCTTGCCATCTTCAACTACGAGAAGGTTTCGTCTCCAATCATGAACGCTACAATGTATTTTCTACGGAGATCTAAAGTTGCCCGTGAAAAACTGGGCAAATCCATCACTTTTGAGGGTAACGTTCCATGGATCAAGGGAGAACTCAACACAATGAAGGGTAACGTGGACATCCAAGTGCGAGTTGCCGGAGATTCTGCCGGAGCGTTGATGAAATTGAAAGCTTCCAGAAGCAACAGAGGTGAGAGTTTCCAGATCGCCGAGTGGCAGCTGCTTCTGGACGACGGCTCTGTTCTGGACCTGTTGAAGGACGAAAGTGTGAATTTAGAATTTTGAGCCACGTTGTTGGTGCAATTTTGAAATTTACGGTCGTCTATCAAATTTGATATGGTTCGAAACAAGTTTGCGTGCACACGAAACACCGTCAGTATGCTCTGATCCATGGAATGAACTCCTGCTTGTTATGCCGAAAGTCTCAAATCGTTATCTTACATTGATGCCTGTATATATGCGTATTCTGCTAACATTCTCTGTTATCATACTATTGTACTGGTGGACGGCGAGTCGCGCACTGTCTCCTCTCTGAATCTAGAGTCTCTATTGAGATGCTTGATGTAGCCGATGTCTTCAAGAACCGGCACTGAGTCCAAATAGTCTCCATCCGCCTTACCCTCGTTCGGTTGCTGGAACTCTTCTTCGGCGAGTTTTTCTTCCTTTTTGCTGTTGAGATGTTGACGTAGCAGCCAGAAACCAATGAATAGAACCACAAGCGCGGCAGGAATCCCCACTGCGCAGCCAACTGCTGTGGATGTAGAAGGCATGGTTTATTCGACGCTGTTTTAATTTTAGAAAAATAAATACGACGCGTCGAAATATTTATCCAGGTGCAATGAGAGCCTTTACATTTGTCCGCAGATCGTCCTCGTTGATCAGCACTGGCAAACTGGTGGAGACCCGTGCGTTGGTCAATGGCAAGTTTATCCACTTTGAAGGGTTTCCGGTGGTGAATCCGGCCACCCAGGGCGAGATTGCGTTCATGAGCAATACTCCGCTGGAAACCGTGAAATCAGCAATATCAGCAGCAGCAGAGGCCTTTCGGGACTATCGCACTGTTCCAGCTCAAGCCCGCGCACGGATCCTTGAGAATTGGTACAGACTCATGATTGAGCACGAAACAGACCTTGCCAGACTGGTTACTCTTGAAAACGGCAAGCCGTTGGCAGATAGTCTGGGAGAAGTTCGCTATGCGGCCAGTTTCTTCAAATGGTTCTCCGAGGAGGCCGTCAGACAGTACGGAGAGACTATCAGCTCTGCCACGCCGTCAAATCGGATGTACACCCAATGGCAGCCGGTGGGGCCGGTGGGGATCATCACTCCCTGGAATTTCCCTCTTGCCATGATCTCGAGGAAATTGGCAGCAGCGCTGGCGGCAGGGTGCACAGCCGTGGTGAAGCCGGCAGCAGAGACCCCATTGTCTGCAATGGCCATGGCGGTTTTGGGGGTCGAGGCCGGTGTGCCAGACGGAGTGGTCAACTATACCCCAGTGGGGCACGAGAAAACGAAAAGCGTGGGGGAGCTTTTTTGCGAGTCACCGGATTTGAAGAAAGTGTCGTTTACAGGGTCCACAAATGTGGGGAAGATCCTGATGGGCCAGTCGGCGTCCACACTAAAACGGATCTCGATGGAGCTCGGCGGTAACGCTCCGTTTGTGGTTTTTGAAGACGCGGATATTGATAAAGCGGTCGCAGGAGCTCTGAGTTGCAAGTTTAGGTCATCTGGACAAACTTGTGTCTGTGCAAACAGACTGTTCGTCCATGACAGTATCTACAACGAGTTTCTGTTCAAATTGTCCAAAGCCCTCGATACAAACACCCGTCTTGGTCCCGGATTGGACCCAACAGTCACTCACGGCCCGCTTATTCATGGACGAGCCATTTCGAAGGTGGAGCAATTGGTTGAAGATGCTACGTCTAAAGGAGCAACAGTTGTTCGGGGAGGTCAGAGAAGAAACGATTTGGGAGCATTGTTTTACGAGCTGACACTGCTGAGCGACGTGACTCCCAAAATGGAGATCTTTCACACCGAAGCGTTTGGTCCTGTTGCGCCTATAATCCGGTTCAAGTCGGTGGACGAGGTCATGGAGCTTGCCAATGATACCAGAGTGGGGCTTGCTGCGTACTTTTACACGGAGAATAACTCAAAGGCTTGGACTGTTGCGGAGAAGTTGCAGGCAGGTATGGTGGGGGTGAACACAGGACTCATTTCTGAAGCTGCGCTTCCCTTTGGAGGTGTGGGCGAGAGTGGGTTTGGCAGAGAGGGAAGCAAGTATGGACTTGCAGAGTACTCGGACCTGAAGACCGTTGTGGTCGGGCTGTAGTCATGGACTTAAAAGCATAGGATAAGGAGTTATGATTTTTTGGATTTATATAACCGATTATGAAGTTGGTAAATTATAGCTCCCAGAGAGGCTGTAGTCATCCCTAGATAACCCATAGCGCTCAGGTTATGCTTGAACATGACAATCGATATAGCGAGGGACATGAATCGGCGGATTAGAAGGATCACTCCCAATGTAAGTGGGTCCGTCTTCTGAGCCAGCATGTTAACCCCCGTGACGCAGGCCAACTGGGTTATAGTGTTGACGGCTGTAAAATTCCAAAACTTAGTCGAGTGCCGGTATAACTCCAGGTCCCTTGCTATGCTACCGAAGAATAATAGCAACGAGGGAATACCATAAAAATGAGAATAGAACAACGTTTGGATCCAGTTGAGGTTATACGTGTTGAGGATCTTGTTATTCCAGAACGACACCAGCACGCCCAGCAACGTCGAAGACACCACAATGGCTATTCCCATGAAAGCCAGTCCTTCAGAAGCGGAGTTATTTGAGCCGGCCAAAGTTGTTATCGTTATGCCGATCGATAGCACGGTAGCTCCGATTATTTGATAAGCCGAATATCGTCTACCAAATAACCAGGTCCCCACAAGAACGGTCAATGGTGTTGACGACGAACGCACAACAATGTGGACAGGGACAGTCATGCCGTACTTGAATGCAAGGTTGTTTCCTATTGCAGAAAGGAAAAACAAAGTGGTGGTAAGCAGGTACGATAACCTAGGAGGCGGGTTGTTGGAATAGGGGACGAAGGGGGCCACCAGCAGGGAGATCGAAAGGTACTGAAGCGCGGTGACCAAATGGGTGGGGACCGGGTTCAACTGCGATATCAGTTCCATCGAGACCACATTGGAGCAACACCCGGAAAAGGTGAGCAGGCCCGGAAATATCATAATCTTTGTTATGTTTGAAAAGTTATTTTTTTATGTCCAATGGTCTTCCTTCCCAAGACGAGTTCCGACTTCATAACGTGCTACGTGCTCTACCTGAAGCACAAAGGGATCTGGTAAGTGCCGTATCCCGCGTGGGGCGCCAGTACGTGAAGGATTTGGACGACCAATGCATCGGGGTATTGGATATTGAGCGAGATGAGGTATTAGAGAGACTGGACAGAGTGCGGCACACTTATGAGGTTATCAAAAGTTCAGACGTAACTGCGCGCATACAAAAAGTTCACCAGATAGAGGAAGATTTGGGTGAAATAGCGGCCGGGCTTGTGGATTCCCAGGAGCGTATCGACCGACTAATTGACAAGATCAAAAAGATCGAAAAGACATCGCGGCAGAAGGACCGGCTGTTTGACCCAAAAACGTTCCATGTTGGCCACTACCGAGAATTATACAAGTATGGGATGCATAACGAGCATAAAGAGATTAATCCATTAAAAGAGCAGCAGATCTTGAATCTGGAGCAGGAAATTATTGAGTTGCAACGAGAACGGTCCAGCAGCATCAGCGGGATCCACAATCCGACCCACTTGCTCGTTCACGAGTCGCCAGTGACCGAGATATCTGAAACGACAGCCACTGCTCCGTCGCAGAAGTTCAACGAGGACGTTTCCAAAACGCTGCGTGGCTACTTCAAGTGAGTTTCGCCCACCCGAGCTTTTCTCCCATCTGGGCGAAGATCGTGCTCAAGGCGGACTTGCCGTACTGGTCGATCAAACTGCCACGGTCTTTCCATTCTAGTTGCATTTCTATGAGTTCGTTAAACGTGGGGTCGATGGGGACACTTCCCAGAAACGGGAGCTTCAAGTTCGTGGCTAGTGCCTCTCCCCCACCGGAACTGAAAATATTGGTGCACTCGTCACAGTGGGGGCACACGAACCCAGACATGTTCTCCACGATACCTAGCACTTTGAAGTTGACCTTTTCGCAAAAGTTGATCTCCTTCTTCACGTCGTTAACGGAGACAAGCTGAGGCGTCGTCACCACAACCGCCCCGTCAACGTTTTTGCAGTATCGCAGCTCTTCAGCGATCGCGATGTGTTCGTCTGAAGTTCCCGGTGGGGTGTCAATTAACAGATAGTCGAGGTCCTCCCACTCAACATCTTTGATGAACTGCCGGATCATGGCAGTCTTCTTTGGCCCACGCCAAACAACACTATTTCCCCGGTCGCCAAGCAAGAACCCCAGAGACATCACAGAGAGACGCTTGCTGTCGTCGTAGTAAACAGGAACCCATCCCTTGGAAGACTGGTGGATCTTGCCGTGCTCAAGACCAAACATCCGGGGCATCGAGGGTCCTGTCAGGTCGATATCCAGCACGCCAACTTTATAACCCAACCTCACCAAGGTCAAGGCCAGCTGTGTGGTGACAGACGACTTTCCAACACCGCCCTTCCCCGAAAGAACAAGCACAATGTGATCGATATTGTCCAGCATACGGGTTATGAAAACGGTAAAAAAATATTATTAATAAGTTAATCTATATAGGAAGCACTGCCCGGACTCCAACTAGATTCGGTAGTTTATTCCTCCCAAATCTTTTTGTAGTAGTTGAGCCAGTTCAAACCGAGCACTTTCTTGATGCGCTCGGCGGTCCAGCCTCTTCTGGCCATGGCCACTGCGAGTTCCTCCCTGTCGGCAAGCTTTCCAAGCGGTTTCACCACTTTCGAGCTACCCCATTCCGTCATAACTCTGGCATAACCTTTATCCTTGTTACACCACTCAAGGAAAGGAGATGGTCTGGCGTGACCCTCCGAGGCATCAGATCCAATACCAACAAGGTCTTCTCCGACAAGGTCAATAAAGTACTCCAACACCTCAACGTAGTCATCAATGGTACTATCGTTGCCTTTTCTCATATGTGGACCAAAGTTCGATGCTGCCACCATTCCTCCCTTTGCACCCAAAGCTCTGATCTCCTCATCGGTCTTGTTTCTTCCAGAAGCCTTCATCCCGGCAGGAAGCACGTGAGAAAAGCATGGCGGTTTTGGCGCGTACTCGATGGTGTCCATGGTGGTTTGATGACCGACGTGCGAAAGATCACACACGATTCCTAGCTGAGCCATCTGGTCCACGACCTCACGTCCAAACCCGGTCAACCCGGAATCTCTCAGTTCCGTGTATCCGGCACCAGAGTAATTTTGGGTATTGTACGTGAGCTGGATCTGTTTCACATGGAGATCTCTGAAAACTCGTAGATAGTCCAGCTGATCCTCGATTCCACTGCTGTTTTGGAAGTTCAAGATCACACCTGTTTTGTTGAGCTTCTTGGCTGTGTAGATATCGTCGATACACTTGATCTCCATGATCAAATCGCTGTATTCCTCATACCATTTCTTCCACTGAACAATATTGGCAATCGTACCTTTGAAATCTTCCCATAACCCGCAGGTGCAAGAAACGACGGTGATATTTCCTTTACGCCATGACTGGAAAATTTCTGGCCCCCAGTTGGCGATGTTGAGCGAGTCGATGTGGAGGGAGTCTCGGTACAGTTGTCTGGCTTCTTGTTCGGTAAGCATACTTGGATAAAAAAAAACCACACAGTCGGACTTTTTTGCTTGGAGAAGCGGACATTTCCCATTTTCACAAACTCCGCTGATAAGTGTGGCGGCTGGCGCCCTGCTTTAAGATAAGATTAGCAACAGGGGAAAGTGTACTATTAAAGATCGCCCACTCAATGGGACAAATTCGAGCTCCCAGAGTTAGTGCATCTTGTAGCTATGGTCCAGGCCCTTTCGAGCGGACTTTTCTTGTTCAATAAGTCCGTTTCTAACGCTCTCGGTAGCACGTAAACGAGCGGAGCACGTCATTTATTGTCCGTTTTTCCGCCATCCACACCCCAAAAAAATAAATTAATTTAAATAGAGCACCCGTTCAGTGCAATCAGCCTATTCGAAATCATGACTCTTTCTTCGTTCTGGAATCGCCACAAGAGCAAGGTCTGGGATACCCTCGACAAGTCTCCTAAGGAGAGACACATTTATTTCAAGGTTGACTTCTGGATCTTGACATATGCTTGTGTCGGTTACTTCCTCAAGACTCTTGATCAAACAAACTTGTCCAACGCGTATGCTTCGGGAATGAAGGAGGATTATAAGTTCCACGGGAATCAGTATAACATGGCCAGTAGTACCATGTTCAACATCGGATACATTATTGGTCAAATTCCAAGTCAAATGGTTCTGACCAGAGTCAGACCTTCCATCTGGTTACCAACGATGGAGCTGTTGTGGGGTATCTGCTGCATGTGTATGGCTGCCACCCACAAGTCACAGCAGGGAGTCAAAGAAATCTACGCTCTGCGGTTCCTGATCGGACTTTTCGAAAGTACAAGTTATGCAGGTTTGATAGGAATTCTGGGTCAATGGTACACACCCTCTCAGCTCGGTAAGAGAGCAGGTATCTTCCAGATTTCGTCTTCTGCCTCCAACATGTTCTCTGGTTACTTGCAAACCGGTCTCCACAACGGAATGGACGGTGTTCATGGCCTGAAGTCTTATCAGTGGTTATTCATCTTTGATGGTATTATCACCATTCCTGTCGCTATCTATGGATATTTTGCTATTCCTGACGCTCCGCACGATTCCAAGTCCTGGTGGCTCAAGCCGGACGAAAGAAAGCTTGTTATTGATAACTTGGCAGCCGTCAAACGTCAACCTCGCAAGAAGTTCACCTGGACGGCCATGGCATCTCTCGTTTTGTCGTGGCCAGTGTGGTTCTTCTCTGCTGCTTTCATCTGTCACGTTGTTGCTATCAAGCTGTACAGTTACATGAATCTGTGGCTCAAGTCTGCCGGATACACTGTCTCTAATGTCAACACTTATCCGACCGCCGGGTACGGGTTGCAGATTGTGTGTACAATCATTATGACTTGGACTTCAGACATCATTGGCAAACGTTGGCCATTGATTGCGATCTTCTGTACCGTCGCTGTGATTGGATGCATCATTCTGACTGCTTGGCCTGAGAACAACCATGCCGCTCTCTTCACCGGTTGGTACCTTCTGTTTGCCGAAACCGGTTGCGGTGTGCTCTTCATGTCGTGGATCAACGAGACCATGTCGCACTCTGCAGAGCAGAGATTCGTGTGCATTGGTGTTGTGGAGGCAATGTCCTTCACCTTCCAAGCCTGGTTGCCACTGATCATCTACAACACCACAAACGCTCCATATTTTGGCTCTGGTTACCCAACAGCTCTTGGACTGTTTGCTGGAGAGGCAGTGATCGGAATCGGGGTTGCATACCTTATCTATCGCGAATCCAACGGATTCTCCTGGTTCTTCGAGCGCAGAGACAACGACTTTAAACGTCTTTCCCAAACGGATGAATCGGACACCGAAAAACTCGTTGTCGAGGAAGAGAAATACGAACACTCGTCGTCCAAATCGCTCTCTATATAGCTTTTTCAGAAATTTTAAGAACTCCGACACCTCACACCGCAGCTATAAATTTATCAGTCCACACCCCTAGAAGTTAATGAAAATCTGTATCATTGGAGCAGGACCCGCAGGTGTTGCCGTGGCCAAGGCTCTTGCCTTAGAGCCTGTTGATGGTCTCGACATCCATGTTTACGAGAGAAACGCCACCGCAGGTGGACTGTGGTGTTACACCGGAAAAGAGAAGGAAAAGGTCTCGTGCACGATTCCCGCCACTGATCGCCGGACTGCCAAAGAGTTCGGTGTGGACGGTGTCCCGTATGTTTCTGCCATGTACGAGCACCTAGAGACCAACATCGTGAAGGATATAATGAAGTACAAGGACATTCCGTTTCCGGAAAAATGCGAGACCTTCCCTACTCGTCAAGAGGTTGCTCAGTATGTGATCGATTATACCAAGACCATCCCTGAGACCGTCCAGTTCCATTTCCGGACCACTGTTACGTCTCTGGAGAAGAAGGAGCGCTGGGAATTGACGTATGTTGACGGAAATGGAAGACAAACCACCGACTCATTTGATCACGTTGTTCTGGCACACGGCCACTTCGACACTCCTTACGTGCCTAGTGTGAAGGGTCTTGTTGAGTGGAGTACTGCCGATCCGTCGAGTATTATCCACGCCAAGTACTTCAACGACGTTGGCCGGTTTGAAAACAAAACCGTTCTTGTTGTTGGAAACTCGGCATCCGGAATCGACATTGCAACTCAACTCACCACTTTTGCTTCCAAAGTGGTCATCTCTGCCGCATCGCCTTCTCCTGTTGCCGAGATCCTAATCAACGACGTTGCGCAGATCGGCAAAGTGGACCAGTACAACGTTGCTGACCGGTCTGTCGTAACCGTTGATGGAGAAACGGTTACCGGAATCGACTATGTTATTTTCTGTACCGGATACCTGTACAGCATTCCGTTCCTCAAGTCGTACTTGGACGGCGAACAGGCCATCCTGACTGACGGCGACCAGGTGCGGTACGTCTACGAGCAGATTTTCTACATCCCGGACCCTACGCTGATCAACGTTGCGCTTTCGAAAAACGTGATTCCGTTCCCGTTTGCCGAGTGTCAAGCACAGTACATTGCTCGCGTGATAACCGGCCGCGAGAAGCTACCATCTAAAGAGGACATGTTGATACAATATGCTAAGGACGTGGAAGAAAAGGGAGAGGGAAAGAGTTTCCACGATCTAAAGTTCCCAAAAGATGCAGAGTACTGCAACCACATGTTTGATTTGATTGCCAACTCCAAGTCGGAAGGCTTTGTGGCTGAGTACTGGGACGAGGAGCGCAAAGCTCTGCGCGGCAAGACCGGAGATATCAAGGCCAAGCGGCTGGAGAGAATTGTACAGCACGCCCAGCAGCTCAAGAAGAACCACGAGAAGTTCCGGCTTCTGAGAGGCTAGCCTTTGATGAGTGTTTGACGGATGGATTCCTTGTGTTGCTCGTATTGGAAGAAGAGAAGCCCGTGAAGAAGAGAGTCGGCAGCGTCGTCGCCTTTGGAGCGGGACTTTTCCACCGTGACCCCGTATTCGCTATTTACAGTGTTGAGGGCTTCCACTAGATTGTATAGATAAGCACTTGAGAGCGTGTTTTTGCGGACCTTGGGCAGATTTTTCAGGTCAAAGCAGGGTCCAAATCTGAACGGAACGGAATCGGTTTCGTTTCTGAGTAGTTTTTCCACCCAGCCAATGACCAGGTGGATCCGTTGATCTTTCTTGATTCCTCCTGGTGCCCAGTATTGAACCATGTTCCGAGGAGACTGGTTGATGAGCTCGCTTTTGCCGAGGTTCAAAACGGAAGCGATCAGGATCATTTCCAAAACATTGGACTTGAGTACTGTTTCCACCACGGTTCTCGCGCCGCCAAACGAACGGAATCGCTGTCTTTCCACGATCACCACGTCGGGGGACTCCTTTTCCGTGTAAATCAGCCGGTCCACCACATTTTTGATGATGGCATAGTAATTCAACGGGGTGAACGTTTTGTCCTTGATCCCGGTATACTTGTGAAGATCGACCTTGTACCATTGGACCACCGACGGGGGTGTTGTCCAATGGCCCGGGTCTTTCTTGATGCGACAAAACGAAAAGTTGTGCAGTCCCACGTCAAACGAGATCAGATGAAAAGGTTTGTCGTGGACCGAAGGTTTTGCCAACTCGGCGGCCAGTTTTTCGATCGTGGCCGCCTTGTTGGACTCGGGAAAAACACCGCACTTGCGTGCCATGTTTCCCAGATCGGTCACCTTCACTTTATTGACAGTAACATATCGTGTCAATAAAGCCTTGAAATCATAACACATGTAAAATAAATAAACAAGATATTTTTTTTTCCTATTGGTTTCCCTTGTTTGGTTGATGGCTCGTATCCATAGAGACTAATCGCACGTTAACCGCCTGATCGCCATGGCTTACCTCACATTACCGCCGGAGTTTGTTCCGGAAGTCAAGACCGTCATCAACTGGGTGATGTCGTTCACGCCGTTACTTTCGTACGGGTCGACGCTGCTAAGCATTCGGCACAAACAATCCTCGAAAGGATTTTCCATAGACATTTGTGCCACAATGCTGATAGCATCGACGCTGCGGATATTCTACTACCTCAACGAGCCGTTCGAGGTGAGTTTGTTGCGACAATGCTTTGTTATGATCTTTATCCACGTTTTACTACTCAAGGTGGCCATAAAATATAGAGACCCCACTGAGGTGGCTTACATGCGCTACGAACAGTCGTGGCCCGAGTTTTTCAAGCTCGCCTGGACCAACAGCCTGGAGATGACCGCAGACGTTTCGATATACAGCGATCCTTTAGAGAAAATCGTTCAAACAGCGCGCGGGACGCTTAGACGGTCGGTCGACCTGGCAAAAAACCTGTTTTTCCGCCTGCTTTTCCTGTACGACGCTCGGTACATCAGACCGTTTCGGTTCTGGCAGTGGGAAGAATACAGAAATTATCTGCAGTTTCTTGGAGCGTTTTTGGTTTCGCTGTCCGTGTTGCAGCTTCTTTTCGGGGGCACGCACTTCTTGGGCATGATGTTTGCATCCAGCTCGTTTTTGATAGAGAGCACGCTGCCGCTGCCCCAGATCCTGCTTTTCCAAAGAGCCAAGACCGTGGAGAACTTTAAAACGATCCTCTTGCTCAGTTGGCTGGGCGGTGATCTGACCAAGATCAGCTACTTGGTTTACGGAACAGACAACGTGGGGATCATTTTTGTTGCTGCTGCGTTGTTCCAGATGAGTCTGAATCTGGTGATCACATACCAATTTTTCTACTTCAAGAGATTGGATCTGCAACGACAGGACCAGTCGCTGCCTTTGAGCGAGGCAAAACCAGAAGTCCCGCTGGATGACCTGCGTGTAAACAGCGTGCAGTCGTCGGCGTCGTTTTCTGAGCCATTTTCTGCCGTCCCACTGTCGCAATACTCGTCGCCCGTGACGACGCCAATTTCCAATACGCCGCTCGAACAGAACCGTTCGCGCTCCAGCACCGTGAACGAGCACGAGGCCAAGATCAACAAGAGTCTGCGCAAGTCCAGTCTGAGCAGCAGCGTCAACCTGGAAAACATTACAGAGCAAGTCACAAAATAATTCATTCATACATAGCATCGGAAATAAACGTTAGATATTGTCCAATTTTTCTGCCTCCAGACGCTCGTCATTCGTTGCCCACCAGAACTCAAACGTGTCTGTTTCGTCATGGAAAGATTCTCTGGAAACTTCCCACGGTTTTGGAGTGATGATATAATGGATGTTTTTAATTTCATCCATGTTCCAGATATCGGAATGACACTTCTTTAGTGTCTTGAGACAGTTGTATTTATAAGAGAGAGCAACCCAGCGGTTCCTGAACACGTCTGCTAGAAGCTCCTGGTCGGGGAAATCGTACGAAGCGGTTTTCTCCGGCTTGGAGAGCGTTTCTAGGATGGTAGCATAATTCTGGGTGTCTGGTCTTACAATGAGCAGGCCTCCATTGCAGAGTCCGAGCCCCAAGTGGGCAGCGGGGCCCCTGATGTGGTGATCCTGGTGGTCGTGGCCGACCGTAGAAGCCAACTTGGCGTGGTAATTGGTAAACGAGCAATTTTTAGGCACCCAATTGCCCGGATAGTGGTCTAGTTTAAGGGGATTGCACACACACGCTGCGGCAGCCGCAAAGGCAATATGCGGTGCCAAATCGAAATCCATCAGCTCGTCCATGTTGCGAATAACAACCATGTCAGAGTCCAATTGGATGACTCTTTCAAACTGCACCAATTTGAACGGCTGTAGCTTGGACCAAGTGTCGTAGAACCTGGAGTCGTGTCCAAACTGCTTCGACTTGGTGGGGATCAATGGGTCAATCTGGATAACACTAATCCCCCGTTTGCAAATTGCCTTGACTGAATTGGGATCCAGTTGCTTGGTATAAAGAGCAACCAGAGGATACTTTGAACCAGCCTTTTTCAGCGAAAAATTCAAAGTCAACAACCCTTCAAGGTACTTCGTATTTGTAATGAGCGTGGACCACACCTTGGTGTATCCAGAGACGTCGCTATCCTCGGGATATTGGCCTTCGGCGGTCATTTGATAAGGTTCGAGAACGAAGTGTGCAGGAATTTGTCAGATAATGCGCCACCTCTTGTATTCCCGACGAGATGTGGCTTGTGGCTATTCTGTCAGTGCTAGTGCCGTGCACATAACAAGGGAAAAGAAAAAAAAAGCTTCTTCAACAACAAAAAACCAGATTTTCCCCTTTGTCTGAACTCCAACACAAGCCCAAAAGGACCAGAGCTATCACCTTTGACCGGCATCGCGTGCTTTGTTTTTCACAGGCACCAGGGTTTCCTTTGTCAGGTGACACATTTCTATAGGGGGCCGCAATATAGCGTTATCCATTTGCTCCAGCGATGGTGTTGATAAACGGTGTCAAGTATGCGTGCGAACGGTGCATCAGGGGCCACAGGGTCACCACGTGCACTCATGTGGACCAGCCCATGATGATGATCAAGCCCAAGGGCCGTCCGTCCACCCAGTGCAACCACTGTAAGCAGCAGCGCAAGTTGAAGAACGCCCACATCGCGTGTACGTGCAACTCCAAGACCAAGGAGCACCATCCAAGTTGTGCATGTCACGTCGACGGTGAGTGTACCTGTTCTGCAAAAGTCAAGAAGCCAACGTCGAAAAAGAAGGACGACGACCAGAGAACTGCCTCGATGTCTTCATTGTCTTTGGGGCCTGAGAAGGACAGCCTCAACAACATCATCCAGTCCTGGGATATGGCCTCGCCTCCCATCGGCGCTTCCGACTCGTACCAGCAGTCGGACAGTCTTGCCTCTCTCAACTCTGTTGGCTCTGATAAGCTGTCTGGCTTCCAGTACCAGCATTTTACGAAAAGGCAGGTCGGCACAGACCCGTTGCAGAACTTCAGGGCATCGACGCCAAACACTCAGCAAAAGAAAGTCGGCGAGATTATGGTCCCGATGGATGAGTACGTTGCTCCGTTGAACACGATGAACAACAATTTCTCCACCTTGATGAGCAGTTTCAATTCCAACACCGACAGCCCTGTTGTCGGCGAGGCTGTCCCCAACAGCGACCAGAAGTACAGCCAGTCGGTGGCAGACCCATTCCAAGGCATCAACGGCTCGGGCTCTGGATTGCTGGACAGTTTTGACGACACAAACTCCAGCAGAATGTACCAGAACAGGAACAGAAACGTCTCCAGTGGCTCTATCATTTCGAGCCCAAGAGATCCGATTAACCCAGACTCCTTGTTCCCGCTGTTCCCTCTGATTGGACCTTCGCAGTCGCAGTCGTCTCTGCCGTCTCCTCCTTCCCAGCAAAGTCTTAACGACCTGATTTCTTCCCAGCCTTCGAGCCAAAACCTGTCTCATTCGAATTTGAGTTCACACAATAACAAGAACGTGTCCACGTATCCGCAGGTGTTGAAGAAGAATCTGACAGGATCGTCCACACACTCCATTGGCTCGGTGAGTCACTCGCACCACCACCACGGAACACATGGCCACGCGCACCTGTCTCATTTCTCGCCGTACCCACAGCACGTTTCCAGTCAGCAGCCGCGGCGGAGCAACTCGTTCCTTTCGATCTCATCTTCCAACACGGTCAGCTCGTCGTTGGGGTCTCCAAGCTCGGTCATGGCCAACGAGAGACCTCCATTAGTCAGTGCCAACTCCACCGATTCTTTGAACGGCTTCCAGTTGACAAACTCTAAAACAAACACGACGCTAATGGACGATCTGTACCAAACAAAAACTTACACTGACCAAGGTCCGAAACCCTTTTCCATTGTTCCTGAGGAGACCGATTCTGGTTCCACTCCCGCCTCAGACGCTTCCCAGAGGGCCAATCCCGTGTTCGAGGCAAGTACCATCGGTACTATCCCCATCACGTCGTCCCACTACGTGAAAAAACTCAAGGAGGAGTCCCCAGACACGGCTGGTTACTCCAGTTACCTTGGCAATATTGACTATCTGGACAGTTTGCTGGAACAGTCCCAAGAGCAAGGCGATCTTGCCAACTATGTCGATCTCCAGGGTGACCAGGCCGATGATAAAAGTTGAGTATTAAGATTTAGACACGTGTAATATAAAAGTAATACGTCAAGTACGCTATGTGAGTGTTATGTTTGCCATTTCGTTATATAATCATTCGGTGTACGCCAAGCAGATGTCCCAGAACTCTGCTTCTAGCTGCGACACCTTGCCGAAGATCCCTGCAAGTTTCTGCAGGAGTTTAGTTTTGTCAAAACCGGGCTCTTTGCTCCGTTTTTCAACCTCGGCGTCGAAATACTGGTTCAACACCTCTTCTCCCTTCTTGCAGGCTTCCAGGTACCATGGCGAAGTGTAATCTGCCATCCAAGCTTCATAATGCTGCTCCAGAGAGTTGCCGGTCTCCAGAGGCGCCTTGCCAGCCTGCAATTTTCGGGCCGTTTCCAATGCGTGGACGTTGTGGCCCGAATCTGCAACCACGAATTTAGTACCGTTTTGAGCAAAATTCGCCGCCGCGTGGTTGTACCCAATCAGACACGGCATGAGAGCGGTCTTGCACTGCAGCCAGTCGTGGGTCTCCTCGAACAGGTCCACCAGGTAGCTGGTGTAGTTGATGGTGGCCTGGTTCGAAACAATGTCGGTTTCCAAGTCAATGTTGGGGAACCGGGTTTCCAACTTTAATGCATGTTTCTGCATCTCGGTCTCGATATTCGCCAAAATGCCGTCGACATATTCTTGCAGCTCCTCGGACTCAGTGATCGTTCTCAGGTTCACGTGCACCTTGTGGTACGCTTTCAGGTAGACGTAGTCCTGTTTGAGGAAGTAGTCAAACTTCTCAAGCGGCAGAGTCTTGTTGTGAATTTGCTCCACAAACTCGTGGTGCACGTACTTGTTCCAGTGCGGCACGACTTTCGAGTTGCTGATCAGGTACTGCAGCAGGTTGAACTCCGCGGGGTGTGCGAGAGCGTACACGTGATTCAACGGCCCGTTGTGCTTGACCTCGGCGTGGCGGATGGCCTCGTTGGTGTACACGACGGCGTTCTTCACCGCGGTGGCCAGCTCTGCTCCGCGAGCCAGGTGGCACGCAATGGCCGACGACAGCGTACAACCCGTGCCGTGGAGGTTTGGCGAGTTGACGTAGTTCGACTGGAACACGGTCAATTTCTTGCTCTTGTGCTCGTAGAGCACGTTCAAAATGTACCGTGGTGACTCCAGGTCGACCACCATGCGGCCGTTCACCGGGATCTGGCCACCCTTCACAAGCACGTCCACGGCCAGTTTCGATCCCAGCACGCGCGCCGCCTTGTAAATGTCTTCGGCCTCGAACAAATCCACCCTCGCAACACTGGGGTCCGAGCTTTGCAGCACGGCCAGCAAGATTTCCACCTCGCGGGAGTTCGGGGTGATCACGCGTGCGTGCTTGAACAGTTCAACGGTCTTCTTCAGCGCCCCGACAGAACTCAAACGGTCGCCATTCTTGGCAGCAAACACAGGGTCCAGCACAATAGCCGCTTCCCCCGCCCGTGCGGCCAAAAAAGGTTCCACCACAGACAACGTCTGCTCGGTGAGCAGCCCCAGCTTGATGGCGTCGAGGCGCAGCTGGTCGTCCGCCAGTGCCACCAGCACCTTCTCGACGGTCTCGGCCGGTGTTTCCGTCACGTTGTGCACGCCCAGCGAGTTCTGCGCCGTCAGAGCACTGATACACGTGAGGCCGTAACACTTGTGCGCGGTGATGGTCTTCAGATCCGCTTCCACGCCCGCGCCGCCCGAGCAATCGGACCCGGCAATGGTCAGAACCCGCGGGGTCGCCACGGGCTCCAGCGACGAGCTCAATTGGCTGCTCAGGTCGTAAAAATCTGTCATGGGATTAATAATTATTTAACCAACTATCCATGCTATATGTAACTGCACCGCCCGGAAAAAACACAATTTTGTCGGAGCCGGCTAGCCTACAAATTGGAGGCTATCTTGCTGTAGGCTTCGGCGAAGCCGTCGACAAGAGCAGCCAGGCCAATTGCGCCCGGGTCAGGTAGACCACCCTCGGCCTCGAACGGCTTGAATTCCTCCTCGCTAACGTACGAGGCACGGCCGAACTTGGCTTTGAGCTTTCTGGTGGACTCTGCACCTTCGTGGGCAGCCTTGTTGGCCTTGTTGAGGTCGCCCTTGGTCGACGCGAAGGTCTCAACGAACGGAGCCAGGGCGTCGATCAAGGTTCTGTCGCCAACACGGGCCCGGGTGTACTTGTACAGGGAGTCCAGGGCGTCCTTCAAAGCAGTAGCCAGAATTGGTGGGGTGACCTCGTAGCCACCGTCCTTGAGCTCTTTTTCCTTCAGAGACTTGGCCAATGCAGAAATGAAAATGGAGTACAAACCTCCAGAGGTTCCTCCCATGGCCGTCTCGACAACGTCGGTGATCTGGGTCAAGCTCTTGACACCGTCAGAAACCTCCAGGTTGCTGGAGGCCAGCAGATCCAAAATCGCGTGCGCTCCGTTGGCCAGAGTCTCTCCGCAATCTCCGTCACCGGCAACGGTGTCGTAAAGTGTAATCTTTGGCTCCTTTGTGAGCAGCTTTTTGCAACCGCTCTCCAGAACAGCCTTGACGGTGCCCTGAGGGAACTTGACCTTGGAGGTAGCCGAGTCGTCGCTGGTGGCTGGGGCCTCGATGATGTACGAAGAAGGCTTGTCGTCCCACTCAGAAGACTTGTAGGCCGAGTTCCAGCCCGGAACGGCAGTTGGGTAGTCCAACAGGTCCAGGATCTCCTTGCCTCCTGCCTTGGTTGCGTTCAGCAAAGTGATGGAGAAACCAGGACCGTCCAGAGACGTAGTGTAACTGCCGGTGTAAACTCTGACCGGCTTGATCTTGTAGTCGGAAGCAAGTAGGTCAACAACGGTGTCCTGGATAGCAAACAGCTCCAGGTTCGAGGTTCCTCCAAGGTTGTTGATAAGCAGAACAACCTCGTCGGAAGAGTCAAAGTCAACGTAGTTTCTCTCCTTGTCGTTCTTGTCAAGCAAGTACTTCAACAGGTCGGAAACAAGAGTGTCAATTGTTGGGATTGGAGAAACTCTCTTGATACCGGACTCGTTGTGGATACCCATTCCGACCTCGATCTCATCCTCCTTGAGCAAGTGTTTTTGCTCGTCCTCGTCCTCGGACTCCTCCTCCTCGTGGTGTCTGTTACCAGGGATGGTGCAGTGGTCCAAAGAGGCGCCGATTGTGACCAGGTTGGCCACCACGTTTTCTCCGACCTTGTACACTTCGGCCAAGCTGGCCTTATTGGAGTCCTTGGCGGCCTTTGCTCCGGTGATTTTGTGAACAAGAGCGGTACCGGCCAGACCTCTTCTGCCCACCATACCGTTCTTGGTCTTACCCACAGAAACATCGTCACCCACAATCAGCAGCTCCACTGGATAGCCCTCGGCTTTAGCCCGCTCTGCAGCTAGGCCAAAATGTAAAATGTCACCGGTATAGTTTTTAACCACAATCACGGTACCTTTCTTGGACGGTTTGGCCTTGAGACCAGAGTAGATCTGTTTGGTGGAAGGCGAGGCAAACACAAATCCGGCAACACCAACGTCCAAGCAGCCCTCACCAACAAACCCAGCGTGCAATGGCTCGTGGCCAGATCCTCCACCAGACAACACCATCACCTTGTCCTGTTTGGAGTGGCGATTGATCACGACTCTCTCGGACTCGATGAACAGCAAGTCTGGGTTGGCGTGACACAGACCCTTCAGATGGGCGTGCACGAGGTCTTGTTTGTAGTTCCAATGTTTACTAGACATTCTGAAAGAAATAATGGTGGGAAAAGGAATTAATACCAGGTTGGACTTTTGTCGGTTTGGCCCGGAGTTGTCATAATGCGGCTAAACCCACAGGGAGGGGATGACTGCGGCTAGGACGCGTGCATGAATGACCCCGGAGACTGAGAACCCGATTTGGCAATAGAGCTGAAAAAAAAACTCGAAAATCCCCAATCATGCGGGGAGGGATAAATGGGGCGACTTTCGTCGCTTGCTGCAGACGCCGTGGTCACGTGACTCGTCGTCGCGTCGACCCGTCGCTCGTCTGGCCTGCGATTTCCCAAAAACCCTCCCTGTTATCTTTGTTCCCACCAAGCGCAATGTCGGTCCAGTGTCTCTCTTTCAACCAGGACTACTCGTGTCTGGCGGTGGGGTTCGATACCGCCTACAAAGTGTACAACTGCGAGCCGTTCGGCGAGTGTTTCGACAAGACCGACGATGGGGGCGCAAAGCTCGCAGAGATGCTCTTCTCCACGTCGCTGATCGCCGTGGTGGGGCTGGGCGAGCGCCCGTCCACCACCATGCGCAAGCTCAAGATCATCAACACCAAGCGCAAGGCTGTGATTTGCGAGCTCTCGTTCCCGACGCCGATTCTGTTTGTCAAGATGAACCGCAAACGGCTGATTGTGGTGCTTGTTGATCAATTGTTCATCTACGACGTGTCGTGCATGAAGCTGTTGCACACGATCGAGACCGGTGCAGAGGTGTCTGAGCGGGTGATCTGCGACCTGAGCTCGAGCGACGACAGCGTGCTTGTTTTCCAGTCCGGCTCGTCCCAGGAACAGCCCGGTCCGGATCAGTCGTCTGTGCAGACGGGAACGCTCGGCACCACCATGGGCACGGTTGTGCTGTTTGACGCGCTCAATATCCAGCCGTTGAACGTGATCCAGTGCCACAAGTCACCTCTGCAACGGATCGCCATTTCCAAAGACGGGAAACTGCTGGCCACGGCCAGTGTCAAGGGCACCATCATTCGCGTTTTCCGCGTGGCAGACGGTAAGAAGGTGCACGAGTTCCGTCGCGGGAGCTACTCGGCCCACGTCTCGTGTCTCAGCTTCAACGTCGATAGTACAATGCTCTGCTGCTCCTCGAACACAGGAACCGTACATTTCTTCAGGCTCGAGCCACTGGGCACCAAGTCGTCCGCAGACTCGATCAGCACAGAGTCGGACAACCCCGAGTCGTTGCCCGAGGAACACAGCATCACCGAAGAGGAATCGAACGAAATTAATAGACTCATCAACACGCAGCTCGGCGTGCGAACCGCGTCGGGCCGCAAGAAGAGCGCAGAGTCGTTGAAGAACTTCATCTGGTCCAAGTCGAAAACGTACCTTCCGTCGCAGATCAACTCGATTTTGGAGCCCAAACGCGATTTCGCGTTTCTCAAGCTCAACGTCGAGGTGGAGAGCGTGGTCGGGCTCGTGGACGGCAACTGCTACGTGGCCACCAAGTCGGGCGATTTCCTCGTCTATTCTGTGCAACCAGGAGAGTGTGTGCTGCTAAAACATTACAAAATAGAATGAGACATGCATGAAACACAGTACAATTTTTATTCTTTATGGCCACTGCTCAGAACAGATCGACCCAGCCAACAACGTATCTGTGTCTCAAGTCGCGCTGGCTGCTGGCCGTGTTCAACGACTGGACTTTGTTGACCGGCCTGATTTTGGTGATTCTGCTTGTGAGATCCAAAGACGTGGTGAAACTGCAATCGAAAACAACCACCTCGCCTTTCAACACGTCACTGCATTTGTCGTTGAGCTCAGACGTGCACGAGCTACAACTCACTAGCCTCGAAAACCTGCATGTTGCCGTCACCTACGATATCTCGACCCAGATAGGCTATTTGAACTCGACTCTTAATCACACAATCACGACTGCATACTCTTCCGTCCACTCCATTGACCTCCAGTCGATTCTCGCATCGCTGATCAAATCCGTCAACCAGACAATAGTCTCCTCCCTAGCCTCGCAAAATGATCAGCTGCAGTCGCTTAAATCGACTCTGGAAACCCAGGCAGTGTATGTTGACAGTTCGGTTAATTTAGACTCAATGAACATCAATTACACGTGGATAGGCGACTACCTCAACACATCGGCAAGTCGTTACTCGATACCCAATCCTTACTCTTCCTACTACAACAAGCTGTCGAGTTATTTTGACTTTTTGGACAATCTTTGCCAAGCTGCCACCAAAAATATTTCATCTGCATTTGGCACTGTCGAAACGTCCGATATTTCGTTGTATAATTACACTTCGCCAGACAACCAAACAACCAAAATTGGTCTCTCGTTTACTCCAGAAACCTCACCAACACATGTGGCCAAATCGGTGTATGTGCTGCCCGTGATAATGGTGCTTTTTATATTCATACAACTGGTGCTCAATTGGTTACATTTTGTGCATGAGCAGAAACAAGCCGCAAGTTTCCCCTTGGAAGCGACAGAAAAGACGGATTTCCTGCACTATACGTTCCAGACTGTTGATTTCGAGGCTTTCAAGCTGTGGGAGCTGTTCACATTGCTCACGGGGGACTTTGGAGCAGTGAAATACCACTATTTCTCGTCGTTCTGGCTGGGGATCCGGTCCAATGCCAAGAATCTGGGGAAGTATGTGTTTTTCGCGGTCCTTGTATGGATCTTCTGGGTGAACGAGTCTCCAATGTCGGGGCCCATGACGCTGTCGTTGTCTGGGGACTCGTACTCTTTACAGGAGACGAAATCTTTCCAAGTGGACGCGGGGATTGACACGGACGGTCTTTTGGACGACCTGGAGACGGTTTTCGACAACACCGAGGCCGAAATCGACCAGTTTCTCACCGACAACGGGCTGGACACTGTGGTTGGCCCGTGGGTGATCAATCGCACGGTATTGGACAATTACGGCTGGCCGTCAGGGGTACCTAGCAAACTGGGGATTGCGCTGGACAGTGCGGTTTCCAACGGGCGCACGAGCTTGGACGCTGTTTCTGACGGATCCAGTGCGCGTGTGTTACTGGTTTACGCGTTTGTTCTGGCAGTGGGTGCCGTTTGCACGGCTATTGGTAGCAGTGTTTGGATACTTTGGTAGGAGTTACCCGCAAGTGGTTCTGGATAAATTTTTTTTGAAAATTAAAACTTTAGAGCATTGATCTTGAGAAACAGGGACAAGTCGCTGGTGGAGTTTGAGACGAGAAAGATCGAAACTTGTACGCTGGCGCGATAAGATGTCTCATAGAAAGTTACAACAGTAAGTTTTTAGAACGGAAACGGGCGGATATCGGGTCCTGGAGACGGAATTGTATTTGAGTCTTGGGGTCGGTTACCGCACGGCAACGCAGGGAAGACTAACCGTTTAGGGAGATCGATCGGGTATTTAAGAAGATCGGCGAAGGACTAGAGATCTTCGACACGCTGTATTACCGACACGAAAATGCCACTAATGGATCGCAGAAGGAGAAGCTGGAGAACGACCTGAAGAAGGAGATCAAGAAGCTGCAGCGGTTTCGCGAGCAGGTGAAGAATTGGCAGGCCACGAACGAGGTGAAGGACAAGGAGAAGTTGAACGAGAACCGTCGGTTGGTTGAGCAGGCGATGGAGAAGTACAAGCTGGTGGAGAAAGGGTCCAAGACGAAAGCGTACTCGGACCAGTCGTTGGCCAGCTACGACGACATCCAGGAAGATAACGAGGCGACGGAGTTTGTGAAAGAGAGTCTGGACGACATTATGATGCAGGAGGAGATTCTGGAGGCCGAGCTCGACAAGTTGGCGGCCAAGAAGGGCAAGCGAACGAACACTGTGGACGAGAGAAAGACCGAGATTGAGGATCTGTTGGAGATTCATCAATGGCACAAGGAGAAGCTCGAGGTGGTATTGCGACTGCTGGAGAGCCGAGTGCTGAGACCAGAGGACGTCATGAATATCCAGGAGGACATCAAGTATTATCTCGAGGAGAACCAGGACCCGGACTTTGTGAACGACGAGACCATCTACGACGACCTGAACTTGGACGTGGACGAGAACGCGCTTCTTGAGGGTGGCAGTGCTGCCAACGGCGTGCACAAGGAGGAGGAGTCTGTTTTAACGTCGACTGCGCCGATCAGTGTTTCTGTGCCTGAGCCGGTCACCACTCCGGTGAAGAAGAAGGAGACCACGCCCACGCCGAATGTTGCTTCTGTGCAGCCGATTCCCGTGGCTGGCGTGAAGGCCGGTGTGTCTGTGGCGCCTGCTGTGCCGAAAACAGCGACTCCAACCGCGACGCTGGCCAACCTGGCCGGCAGTCTTCCGACAATGAGCACGCTCAAGCCTGCCCCAGTGCCCGCCAAGCCTGTGGGGGAGCTTAAGTGGGCCGCTGCGGTGAGCCAGACCGCGAACGGGAAGCCGAAACCCAACGGAGCCGAGGAAAAATCGCCAGCCACCACTCCGCTCTCCACGATGAACACCAACGCACTCAATGCGGCCAGTGTGCTGGAGGCATTGAAAAAACAGCGACCTCAGGACGGCGTTTCCCGCAGCGCGTCCGAGTCGCGGGCCGGGTCCACGGCGTCTGGGTTGCAGTCCACAGAGGTGGACGCGGACCCGAACTTCCGCTTTCTGCCCCCAGGCATCCAGAGCACGATCCTGTCGTTTGTGGAGGCCAGAAACCGGCCCGAGTCGGACAAACTGCCGTCGCTGTCTGGCGTGAGCACCATGCTAGCCGTGCCAAGACGGTTCTCACCGCTCGCAGAGGGAACCTACCCGCCAGGACTGGAAGCACAGCGCGTGTCGGCCATCTGGAACAGCGTGCGTGTGAGCCCCAACCTGGAAATCGACTCACAGAACGTGGACTCGGCCACCCTGTTCTATGCCTACTACTACGGCCTGTCGCAGAAAGAACGCGACGTGGCCTCGGCCGTGCTCACCACCCGTCTGTGGCGCGTCAACAACGACAAATCCATGTGGTTCCAAAGACACTCCCAGGTCAAGGTGTCTGGGGATGGCTTTGAGATCTCGGACTTCAACATTTTCGACGCTGAAAAATGGAGCTTCTACGAGAAAAAGAACTACAAGGTGGACTACTCGCAATTCGGCAAGTTGTAGGTTCCTATGCGTATATAAAAGATTAATCAATCGCCTTTGGGCACTGACTGCTACTCAAAGTCGCTGTAATCGTCCGAAACGTCCAGCTCCTCGCTGTCGTCGCTCTCCTCGCCGTCGATCTTCACCTTCTTCTGCTTCTTGCGCTTGATGTTCTCCTCCTGCTCTCTGCGTCTCTTTTCCTTCTCTTTCCGGCGAACAGCGTGGACCTGATCCAACTTGTTCATCTCCTTGACGCTCTTTTGGATCCGCGAATGGTACAACACCTTGCCCGAACAAACGCCTTCCTCGATCTTCACAAGCTCCAGCTTCAACCGCGGCCCGATCTCCGTCAACTTCACCGCCTTCTTGCGCTTGCCAGACTCCTCGGCAGCACCTTTGGCCTTCACTGCAACCTCCTCCTTCACCTCCACCACGGCGTCGTCCTCCACCTCCGAATCAGACGTGAACCCGGCCTGCGCATACGGGTCCAGTATAATGTCCGCAACGTCGTCCACGCGCGAAAGATCCGGCAGCTTCTTGTTCGTCTTCTGATGCACCTTCACCAGCTTCTTCACGTTCTTGCTAACGTCAACCAGCTTCGTGTCGATTACGTAATGGCGAAGCTCGATAAGACCGGTCTTGTTATCTCTGTGCAGCAGCAGCACCCGCTTGATGGTGCCGACTTTGGTGTTCTGGGGCGAAATGGGTGGGAACATGTTCTGGAACATGGTCACCACGAGCTTTTCGTGCTGATCAGCGTCTTTAGGGTTTCTGAATCCGCTTAAAACAAGCAGCGGCGGATTCAGAAACTCCGGGCCCGACTTGCTCACACTTTTCGGCAGCTTCTGGTTCCGCGCAACGTCTTTGCAAAGCGAGTACTCCTGGATCCGGAAATTGATGGTTGGCCCCTTTGGCATCACTGCAAACCGTAGCTGTGTGGAGCCTGTCTCTTCGTTCTGACTGAAAATCATCAGCTGCGAGATGCCCAAAGGTCCTGCCATCACCAGAAAGTCCTTTAGCTTGTTGCGCTTGCGCTCACGCAGGTTGATCGCAGTGTGCGGGAGCATCATGGTTCTTGTATCTCTGACGAGCTGTGTAAGGGTGTGATTCTCCAAAGCCGTGCCGAGATGGATCACCATTGAGCGGGGCACCTTGGCGAGCTGTTCCTCGGACAGTTTGACGTGGGTTCTCTTTTTTTGCTAGATGTTAGGTCATTTAAGCTTGCTGATACTTACTCTTCTCTTAGCCATTGGAAAAGTATGGTGAAATAAATTTTTCAGATATTTTTTTAAAGGTTTCCGGTGTCTAAATTTTTTTTAAAGAGCGGAAACTAAGAAAAAATTAATTTTTTTTTATTTAATTACAAATGTCTCCTACAAAGCTCTCCAGGACTGGCAACTTGGCGTCGAAGAAGTCGGTTTCCAGCAAAATTGACCTGGACGCCTTGAAGAAGAAGCTGGCCGCAAAGGCCCCGGAGAAACCGTCTACGCAGACCGAAAAGGAGTCCAGCTCTGAAAATGAAGAGGAAACACAAGAACCGGTCAAGTCGTTCAAGGAACTGGGATTGCAGCGCGACATTCTGGATGCAATCGAGCAACTGAACTTCTCGGAGCCAACGCCGATCCAGGCCCAGTCGCTCCCGCACAGTCTCCAGGGCAGAGACATCATTGGTATTGCCCAGACCGGGTCCGGTAAAACGGCTGCGTTTGCGATCCCGATCCTCCAGGCCCTCTGGGAGGCGCAGACACCGTACTTTGCATGCATTTTGGCCCCAACGAGAGAATTGGCGTACCAGATCCGCGAGACGTTCGACGCTTTGGGCGTCAACATGGGTCTGCGGTGCTCCACCATCGTGGGAGGAATGGATATGATGGAACAGGCCAAGGAGCTGATGCGCAAGCCCCATGTGATCGTTGCCACGCCGGGACGGTTAATGGACCATTTGGAGAATACCAAGGGTTTCTCGCTCAAGGCCCTGAAGTATCTGGTTATGGACGAGGCAGACCGGCTGCTAGACATGGAGTTTGGTCCTGTGCTCGACAAGATCTTCAACATCATCCCTAAAGACCGTCACACGTACCTGTTCTCTGCCACGCTCACGTCCAAGGTGGAGAAGTTGCAACGGGCCTCGCTCGTCGACCCGGTGAAGGTGGCCGTCAACGACAAGTACGCCACCGTCGACACGCTGATCCAGACACTGATAGTGGTTCCGGACGGATACAAAAACACATATCTCATCTATCTGCTGAACGAATACGTTGGCAAGTCTGTGATTGTTTTTGCGCGGACCTGTGCGCACGCGCAGAAGGTGGCTCTGCTTGCGCGGATTCTGGGCTTTTCGGCCATCCCGCTGCATGGACAGCTGACCCAGGCGCAGAGACTCGGTGCCTTGAATAAGTTCAAGTCCGGGGACAAGCAGATCCTCGTTGCAACCGATGTGGCAGCCAGAGGACTGGATATCCCGTCGGTCGACCTGGTGATCAACTACGACATCCCCACCGACTCCAAGGCGTACATCCACCGTGTTGGAAGAACTGCGCGTGCGGGACGGTCCGGAAAGTCGGTTTCCTTGGTCACCCAGTACGACCTGGAGCTGATTCTGCGTATCGAGAAGGTGATCGAGATGAAGCTGCCGAAAGAGGTGCCGAACAAAAACGAGATCCTCGCGCTGCACAACTCTGTCGACAGAGCTACCGCCCAGGCCGTCTCGAAGGTCAAGGAGTTCCACTCCAAGAGAAAGTTCAAAAAGAAGGATTAGTAGCTGCACTTGTATAAACTTTTCACGGCTGTGCATATTTGTAGAAAAAAATCGTATTTTATTCATGTCTGTTCCTCCGTCGGTAGGGGACCTTGTGAAGGCGCGGCCGGTGAAGGGGAAGACTGTTTTTGTGAGCAAGAAACAGCGCGAGAAGAGAAGACTCGCAGAACAGAAACTGCCGGTGAATGGCTCCGTTTCCGGCTCGAAACCGCAACCGGAGCCTAAAAGACCCAGACTCGAGGAACCGGTGGTTTCCGTCGAGCCAGAGCCGGAGTTCGTTCCAATCGTGGATCTCCCGAAGCGGCGCGACGTTCTTGAGCTGGAAGACCAGCTCTGGTTTGAAAAACCGCTCTCCAAAATGACAGACAGAGATTGGAGAATCATGCGCGAGGACTACAATATCAGCACGAGAGGCGGCAAGTTGGCTCATCCGCTGCGCAGCTGGGACGAAAGCAGCATCTCGCCATTGATTATAGAACAGTTGGCTAAATTACAGTACACAGAGCCGACGCCGATCCAGCGAGCAGCGATCCCCAACGGTTTATCGGGACGGGATCTCGTTGGCATTGCAGAGACGGGTTCGGGTAAGACGCTGGCTTTCCTTGTCCCGTGTCTCAATTATGTTCTTCAACTGCCGAGACTGGACAGGTTCCAAGGCCCGTACGTTTTGATCATGGTTCCGACGCGGGAGCTGGCGTTGCAGATCGAAAAGGAGTTTCTCAAGTTCAAGTCGCTTGGATTTGACGTGGTTTCGCTGATTGGTGGCCATTCGTACGAGGAACACGCAGAGAAGCTCGAGCGCGGCGTGGAAGTGGTCATTGCCACTCCTGGCCGTCTGGTGGACTGTTTGGAGCAGCAGCTGGTCGGATTGGAACAGTGTTTTTTCCTGGTGATGGACGAGGCCGACAGAATGATCGACATGGGGTTTGAGCGTGACCTCAACAAGATCCTGGACCAGCTGCCCGACGGCGCACAGAACCCATACTTCTCGGGCAAGGGCGACCCCAAACGCACAACTATGATGTTCACGGCCACCATGCCAGCGCAGATCCAAAAGATATCTGCACAGTATCTGAAAAACCCGGGAATCGTTATGGTTGGCGAAGTTGGCGGCGCCGTCGACAGCGTCCGACAGGACGCCATTCAGGTAGACAACACAGACGATGCGAGACTTAACATGTTGCAAAGGATCCTGTCGCGGCGCGAGTACTATCCTCCGATCATTGTGTTTGTCAATTATAAAAAGACTTGCGAAACGGTTGCAGAGTATTTGCACCAGCTTGGGTTCAACGCGGTCACGATGCACGGGTCCAAGACTCAGGAACAGCGTGAGGCCGCGATCCGTGAGGTCAAGGACGGCGTTTCGGACGTCCTGGTGGCCACAGACGTGGCGGGAAGAGGTATTGATATTCCAGACGTGTCGCTGGTGGTCAATTTCCATATGGCCAAGTCCATCGAGGATTATACCCATAGAATTGGCCGGACAGGACGTGCGGGAAAGGAGGGCACGGCGATCACGTTCTGGAGCGCAGATGACGAAGACGTGTTGTACAATTTGAAACAGATCATCATGAAAAGTCCGGCCAGCAGGTGTCCCGAGGATCTTAGAAGACACCCGGCTGCACAGAAAAAGGCCGTCAAGAATATTGACCAGTGATCAGTCGCTGTCGCTGTCGTATCCGAGTTTGGAGGCAAGTTTGGGTTTCTGTAGTAGTTTAATAGCATCCAGTGACTTATTAGCGAAAATCGAAGACGGCTGTGGAGCAGGCAGAGTTTTGATAGTTTGTGGCTCCTCTTCTTGTTCTTCTTCTTGTTCCTCTTCTTCCTCTTCATGTTGCCCTTCCTCCTCTCTCTGCTTCACGCGCTGGATCTTCTCTTCCATCTTTTTCAGCAGCTTCGTGGCCGTCTCCAGGGCTGTCTGTTCCTCGTCCTCTCTATTTCGTTTGCGTGCTACCGGATCCGGGTCCTCGTTGGCCCACTTGATGTTCAGTGCTTCCTGAACGTTCTCCTTGAGCAGACTCTGGCCATACATGGCCTCTTTGGCGAACTGGGCCTGCGACTCGAGCCGATACGTCACAAACGCAATGCTCTTGCTTTTCACCACCCGTGTGCGCTCCACCTGGCCATACTCTCCAAAATTCTTATTTACAAGCATCTCGATGTTTCCGTCCATGCTGTGGAACTTCTCCACAAACAGCGTCTTATTAACCTTGTTGAACGATCCGACTCCCGTCATGTCGTCGCGGTAGTCCGCAAACCGCTCTCGTCCAAAACAATCCACCGTGTGCGGAAAGAAATCCATATCTGTAGGAAGTCTGTGGAGATACTGGCACTTTCGGCCGTTTGTGCAGTATCCACGGGCAAAATAAAGACAAATGAACTTATCGCGGTTCACAGACCCGGGCTTAACGTCTTTATCTGCCTTGGTGTACCCAGAATCCTTGGCTGGATGACATCTATGTGCAGAATGGGCCACTGTTCGTCCGTTGAACTCACCGCCTGTCCATCGACTGTACCAGAGATTGAACACCTCACCTGTCTGAGGAGGTTTCGAGTCCACAGCCACAGTGTCGGGGTCTAACTGAAGACGGGCTGGCCTTCGAGACATAACAAGAGATGAAGAAGAAAATATTTATTTTTTAATCTCTTTGTTATGTCCCAAGAATCCCCGTTCAATTCCAACACGTTTGGGAACACGCTGTCGTTGCGTGTGGACGGGAATTATCTGTCGACGATGTCGATTTCGCCGAGCGGGCGGGACGCTGTGTTGGCCGGGCGACGGGGGCTTTTTGTGATCGATCTGGACGACCCGTTCGCAGCTCCTCGATGGCTCCACCACGAAACGTCCTGGGAGGTTGCAGACGTGCAATGGTCCCCTCACAGGAGCAAGCCGTCGTGGGTCGTTTCTACGTCGAACCAAAAAGCCATGGTTTGGAACCTTGCTAGACCGTCCCATGACGCAATAGAACATGTTCTCCATTCCCATACTAGAGCGATAACAGACATCAACTTCCACCCGCACCATCCAGAGCTGCTGGCAACTTGCTCGGTCGACTCCTTTGTACTCTCGTGGGACCTACGTTCTCCAAGGAAACCCATCAATTCGTGGTCCGACTGGAGAGCCGCGGCCTCCCAAGTCAAGTGGAACTACAAGAACGCAAATATATTGGCCTCCACTCACGACAATCATATTCTGATTTGGGACACACGTAAGGGAGCTATTCCATTGGCAAAGATCCCTGCCCATAACGCCAGAATCAACGGAATCGACTGGAGTAGAAGCCAAGAGGAGAAACTTATCTCGTGCTCCAACGACATGTCGGTCAAGTTCTGGGACGTGAAAAATTCCCCTAATAAGCCAGTGTACACTATCCGGACAGACTTCCCGGTGAGCAGAGCCCGTCATACGCCGTTTGGCGATCAGGTCTGTGGAATCATGCCTGCACGAGGAGGTCAGAACTCGGTCTACATCCTCAAGTACAAAGATGAGTCAGGCGAGTCCAGATTGAAGCCCAGCTACATTTTCAAAGGGCATACAGAGCCGGTGAAGGATTTTCTGTGGAGAACGCGACACTCTGAAAACGCCACTGTGGACGACCGCGAGTTCCAGCTTGTTACGTGGTCTGCAGACTGTGATTTGCGTCTTTGGCCTATCCACGAAGACATTTACGATAACTTCAACTACAAAAAGAACCAGCCGCTCAAAACGCCGCTCCCCGACCATGAGTATAGGACGTACCGCCAGGAGCCGCCAGTCGCTCCAAAAAACAATCTCATCATTCGCAGAAGAAACACAAATATGATCTCTAGCAGGGGCAGTTTCACGTTGCACAACGACCAGTTCAACCATCTGAACTGGATTGCAGGAATTCGTATTGGCCAGTCTGCCGTCGAGCAGCTCGACGTCAAGGTCGGAGACAGCTCGTTGCCTGCTAACCTTGCCGAGGAGGTCAGTAACGTGGGTCACAAGTTCCCCAAGATCCGGTTTGAGAGAATCAGCGTTTCTACGGGAAATCTCGTTATTTCGCTGAACGGTCCATGGAAGGACGAGCTGATCTTCATTCGGGTTGAGATCAACTTTCCATCGGAGTACCCATCTCCAGAAGGAATTCCCCATTTCTCCATCGAGGAGACGCACGAGTTGACCGAGGAAGACCGCAAAGAGATGCTCACCAACCTAGACGAGATTGCTTCCAAGTACTGCGCGCTGAAGCGGTTCTGTTTAGAGCCATGTTTGCGTTATTTACTTGGAGAGAAGGTGAATTTGGACATCGAACAGGAGGAAGACGACTTGACTCTTGATCCTTTTTCGATTCCGTACGAGGACGCAAATGGCTCAGACATAAGTGTTGATGTTTCCTCGATCTCCGACAGAGACAGTGGAGTCGATTCTGACGATGACGCGGTCGCTGTTCCCGATGTCAGCAAGCCAACGTTTGACAGCACTCCTGTTCCAAAAGGCTGTGGAGCTATTTGGACTGCCAGCGGACATCTTGTTTGTTTCTTCATCTCGAACGAAGACAAGAAAGCTCCGCAGCAGGTGTTCAAGTTTGGACAGCAAGGATTTGGGCTCATGAACGGGCTCAAGGGCAAGAAGATCGAGAACGGGCTGGATATTGCCAACAATCGCGGGGATTCCGACGAAGACTCCTCAGACGTGAGCTCCGAAGGCAGTTTCTCGGACGATCTGGACATTCTGCGGTACGACAGACTGTACAAGACGAAAGCTACCATTGAGAACGCAGCTAGCAACCAAGGGACACATACATCAAAGTCGAAACAGAGCAAGAATCTGGTGACTATCCATGATTTCCGGCATCTTATTCCAGCCAAGATGGAGCTTGCTTACGAATACAGAGTTCTGGGAGATACTCCGGAGAATCTCTCCAAATGCAACGCTTTGGTTGCAGAAAAATATGGATACAAAGACCTGGCCGACTGTTGGAAACTTCTGTCGATTATTCTTGTGAAGGAAGTCCAATTCGAAGACAAGCTGGATCTTGCTATTCGAAGTGGTATTGTCCCCAAAGAGGAGTCGGTCAACAGGTTCTATTGGGGGTCGCATCCTTTTGGAGGTAGATGGCTAGCCAAAATGATCATGAGCTACTACGAGCGTCTGGGTAACGTCCAAATGCTAGCCATGTTGTCCTGTATCATGCACGAACACTTTGAAAACAGAGACCGTCCTGGAGTTCCGATCAACACTCCGTATTCGATTGGTCCTCCAGCCTCGGATAGAGCGTCTGTTCGTCAGAATTCCCGAGGCCCAATGGTTTCTTTCGACACACGCAGTCCGCACGGGTCGTACCGGCCGTTTGTGTCGCGAAACAGACTGTCCTCGGTCAGCACTGCGTCTATATCTGAGAGCTTAGGGGGATCTCCAGGCGACATGCATTTCTCGAACCGCCGCGGAATCCGGCTCCAGAGCATCACTCCAAGCAACCCGAACCCGTCAGACTCGTTTTCTGCTTTTATGGGCCGGTCTCCTGGAGCATTGACTCCGTCGTCGCTCTCGTCAGGCGGGAACGTTTTCAGTCGGGCGTTCCAGAAATCTATGACCAACGGGGTTTCTGTGACGGCTCCGGGGGTGTCGATCCAGATGCTCAACGTGGAGGACCTCGATTTGTACGAAGGAGTCTACTCGATGAGTCTGCTGGATACGCTTGACAGGGATAAGTTGCAGATGTACAGGTCGGAATATGCAGATCTGCTATTCTGCTGGGGGCTTCCAGTGTCTCGGGCAAAAATCCTGAAGTTCAACCACGACGGGGGCCGTATTGGCGGGCAGTCGGAGCATCTGGGCGGTGTTGGGTGGCTGAAGAACAGCGCGCCGGGCATCTGGGACGGGGTGCGGCTGCAACGCAAGTGTCAGTTCTGCCATCTCTTGAGCCGCGAACGGCTCGTTGTTTGCACGGTCTGTAACCATCTTTTACATGCGGAGTGTGCTCTTCAATGGTGGGAGCAAGAACGTATGGAGGAGTGCTGCAGCGGGTGCGGGTGCCGATGCCTGGACCACCGACTCCGAGAAATCGAGATCTGAAGGGCATGTCGTGCGCGCGCGAAAAAAAAGTTTACCGATAGCCGTAAAAATGTAATCAGAAATAAATAGTTAGAGGCAAAAGTGGTTAACTGGCATTTTCTACAGCACAACCCAGTAAAACAAGAAACAGCGGCAAATAATTGAAAATGACGAGTCGATCGCGCCACGACGTGAGAAGACAGCTTTTTCGCGGCATCACGACACGAATTTCGTCGCACAACTACAATGGGGCCAAAGAGGAGGACAAGGAACAAATCACAACACAGCAATCCACGCAACCGCGAAGCGGTGACGGGAGCCGGCGTGGGGTTCTACGGGGAACCAGTGAGATCACGCCGACGTTGGCGACGAAATCGAACGTGATGACGCTAACTCCCAGCAACACCTACTCATCCACCAGCTTGGTGTCGGGCTCGACCGACATCAACGGAACGGACGTCAGCGACAAGGTTTCTCTGCGGCAAAAGAGCGAGGCCGATATGGACCAGTACGATTACAAGACGTTTAGCACGATTCATCCGCTGCGGCTATCGAAGATACGGGCGTTTGAGCAGGCCGAGATGGCCCACAAGATGTATTTTGCCAAGGACGAGGACATCGAGCGCAAGAAAAATTGTATGATAGTGCAGGTTCCCGGACTGACGCTGCGGGAGTCTCGAGAGCTGAGTGTTGACGCTGGGTTTGGCGAGAACGATTCGCAGATGGAGGATACCCTCGAGTACGGGGTGTACGAGGACGACGACAGCGACGAGGACGAAACAAGCATGGAGAAAGACGACCCGTTTGTGTCTGCAGACAAGCGACTACGGATAATGAAGAATGCTTTGCGTCCCGTTACCGAGGAGCAACTGGTTGCAAAGAAGCTGAAGCGGTCGCCGCTGAACACGGTGTTCCAGACGAGTCCGCAGTTTCTGAAGGACCTGGATTTGCAGGAATTAGAGCTTTGGGAGTTAATGAACGAGGAATTCGAGAAGGAGATGGAATCTGCGGGCATGGACAGTCGCGAGGCAGCCAAGCGGGAGACTCAGATGACGTTTTTGGACACGCCGTTGGACTCGTTGTCGTCGGTGTTGACGCCCGAATACTCGACGATGGTGTTTGATGGCCTGCGGCGTGTCATCAGACGGGATCTTGACCGCGACAGTGTTGGGTTTAATGTTGGTACGGAATAGAACAGGTCGATCGACGCGGCCCTAATTTTCTTGGTAGTATCACGCTTGGAATACCCCAGCCACTTTTTTTAATTTATATTTTCTGCACAGCCCCGCTAACAACAAGTGGCAAACTAAGAAAGAATTGTTAAACAACCAATTGCACCAAGAAGGTTGTTGTGATTGTGTAGAATTGCAATTATGAACGTTATCAAGCTACAAGTAAGTGGATAATTTGCCGGCCTATTTCTAACTCGTTTCAGAAAAAATTCCCCGTGCTACAACAGGAAGATATCTTCAACATTATCGATGATTTCCGCAAGATCGACCTGGACGATAAAGGATGGGTGGACCGTAAGCATGTGATCGAGTCTGTGTCGCAAGAGGGCAAAGGTTCTTACGACGACGTGAGAGAGGCATTGAAGCAGGTGAGTGTTGATGCTTCGGGACATGTGGAGCTGGACGACTATGTTGAGTTGCATGCCAAGTTGAAGGAGATCCGGCAGCCGCCTGTTTCTGGTGGTTCTGCTGCCACGGCCGGCACGGTGGCCTCTGCGGGCTCGTCTGCGGGCGGGTTTGTACACAAGGGAACCGGTGCTGCTGCCAAGGTCATTGTCACAGGAAAGTCCGGTACCACACACACAATCAACGACGAAGAGCGGATTGAGTTCACCAGACACATCAATGCCGTTCTCGCTGGCGATCCCCATGTTGGTGACAGATTGCCATTTTCGCTCGATACGTTCCAGATTTTCGACGAGTGCACAGACGGATTGGTTCTTTCCAAGCTGATTAACGATTCTGTTCCAGACACAATTGACACCAGAGTTTTGAACATCCCTAAGAAGGGCAAGAAGCTGAACAACTTCACGATGCTGGAGAATGCCAACATGGTGTTGAACTCGGCCAAGGCCATTGGATGTGTGGTTGTCAACGTCCATTCGGAAGATATTATTGAAGGAAAAGAACACTTGATTCTGGGTCTGATTTGGCAGATTATCAGAAGAGGTCTGTTGAGCAAGATCGATATCAAGCTCCATCCAGAACTGTACAGATTGTTGGAGGATGACGAGACTTTGGAACAGTTCCTGAGACTTCCTCCTGAACAGATTTTGCTCAGATGGTTCAACTATCATCTCAAAGCAGCCAACTGGAACAGAAGAGTGTCCAATTTCAGCAGCGACGTGAGCGACGGTGAGAACTACACCATTTTGTTGAACCAGTTGCAGCCAGAGCACTGTTCTAAGGCTCCATTGCAGACCACCGACCTGTTGCAAAGGGCCGAGCAGGTTCTAATTAATGCGGACAAAATTGGTTGCAGAAAGTACCTGACTCCAACCGCCTTGGTTGCAGGTAACCCACGTTTGAACCTTGCCTTTGTTGCTCATTTGTTCAACACTTATCCTGGACTCGATCCTATTGAGGAGAGCGAAAGACCGGAGATCGAGGAGTTCGATGCCGAGGGAGAAAGAGAGGCCAGAGTGTTCACCTTGTGGCTGAACTCTTTGGAAGTGGACCCTCCTGTTGTTTCGTTGTTTGAAGATTTGAAGGACGGTACGATTCTACTCCAGGCGTTCGACAAGGTGATGCCTGGCTCTGTTGACCTCAAGTTCATCAACAAGAGACCAAGCTCGGGCGGCGAGATGTCCAGATTTAAGGCTCTCGAAAACACCAACTACGCGGTCGAGGTTGGAAAGGCCAACCGGTTCTCGCTTGTTGGTATTGAGGGGTCGGACATTGTTGACGGAAACAAGATGCTGACCCTGGGACTAGTGTGGCAATTGATGAGAAGAAACATCGTGGACACTTTGTCCAAGCTTTCTTCGAACGGCAAGGAAGTCTCTGATGCGGAGATTTTGAGATGGGCCAATGCACAAGTCACCAAGGGAGGCAAATCGTCGACGATCCGGTCGTTCAAAGACTCTTCTTTGGGTACTGGAGTGTTCCTGCTGGATGTTTTGAACGGTATCAAGCCGGGATACGTGGACTACTCGCTTGTCACCGCCGGAGCTACCGAGGACGAAAGATACGCCAACGCCAGACTGGCTATCTCTATTGCCAGAAAGCTTGGTGGTTTGATCTGGTTGGTTCCGGAAGACATCAACGAGGTGAGATCGAGACTGATCTTGACGTTTGTTGGATCATTGATGTCGCTCAAGGTGTAGCACCGTTTATTTTTACGTTTGAAAATAGAGATTTGGAAAACCGGGTTTTTTAAAAATGTAGCTTGATTATGAGTCTGCGTATATTTTTCTAGTGTCTGATATTTGGTCTTTCAGACGATCGTCCCATTGTAGCTTGAGGTCCTGGAAGTACTTCGCCACGTCGGCCTTTCCTGAAGGGTCCACGTCGGTCACTTTAAGGTACTCTTTACCGTTGTAGGAGCATGCACTGCCGTATTTTTTTTCCTGCGAGTCATGTGCAGGGTGTGCTTTGAGGCAGGCGAAGAGCGGGGCGTTTGCTGCTGTCCAGCCGGAGATGTTGTGCCATGGCGACCCAAATAGCCGTGCCACGTAGAACATGAGCAACATGCCGTAGAACGTGAACGGGTTCAGGTACTGGAAGAACGAAAACGAGGTGAATATGCCGGGATGGGTGAGATACTGCGTGATACCGTATTTGGTGTGCAGGTCCTTGTAAGTTGCCAAGTGGAGCAAATCCACGAGCCGTTTGGACCCTTCGTACGAGATGTCTGATTGGAGCAGCTGGAGGTCCGCAAACGACAGGTACGACGGCTTGGACATGATGCTGGAGATCCACACCACTTTGGGGCTCGGGCTTTTTGAGAGCAGCGGCTCGGCCAGCTGTTGCACAAAGTAGTACGGTCCAAACACGTTTGCCTGGAAAACCAGACCGAGTCCGTCGCGGGACTTGACGCCCACCCTTTGGATCTTGTAGGTGGGGAAAGTGGAGGCCTTGACCGGGTTGGCCAGCACCTCTTTAGTGGCCTGTATCCAGTCGATGCCTGCGTAGACGCCCTGGGCCGCGTTGATGAACAAGTAGTCGATTTTCTCGTGCGACTTCTTCAATTCGTACACGGCGCCCAGTATCGACACCATGTTGGAGAAGTCCACGAGGATATAGTCGAAACTGAGGATTCCTTCTCTGTGCGCATGTTTTTCGTTGTACTCTTTAATTTTGTCGATGGCCTCTCTGGCCTTGGGCAAGGTTCTAGAGGTGACAATGATAGTGAGCTTGTCGCCCGTGGGAACCTCCTCGAGAAGCCGGTAGGCGATGTTCAGCCCCAAATTGCTGTTTGTTCCTGTGATGAGTGCGGACAGATGCATTATTTGAACAATTTAAACGAGAGAAATTGCACAGCCGTTGGTTTTTCTCTTAGCGATGTGGAGACCGAGCATTTGGCAGGATCGAATGTAAATCAAGGGCCAAACATACGCACTAGACCATTCACTGGATCTGCAGACGTCTGTGTGATCTGTGCTGGTATGGTTGCAACAAAGTAGCAACCCGCACGGCAACAATAGAAAAGTGTTTCAGATTGGCCAACTCCTTTCACATTGCATTTGTCTGGGAAAGCAGGGCGAAAGTCCCACACGAAACCAATGAACTGACTGCTCTGAGGTGCAGAACATGAAACTTGGACGGTATTTTTCCCGTTCTCTTTCATCCCGTGTATCAGAATCAAGTATATATAGATGGAAGCAGACCTGTCGTTGGACCAAGCGAGACTGGTCAAATGCACGCCAAACAATTCGTCTTCAACCTGAGAGATTACGAGGTCAGAGATATCCTGGGCGAGGGTGCCTACGGCGTCGTGGCGCTGGGAGTGCACAGAAGATCCGGAACGACCGTGGCTGTGAAAAAGATCGAACCGTTTGAAAGAGAACTCTTCTGTTTGCGCACACTCAGAGAAATCAAGCTCCTCAAACACTTCAGACACAACAACATCATCAGCATCCTCGACGTCCAGAAACCCCGCGACTTCGAGTCTTTCAAAGAGGTGTACATTGTCCAGGAGTTCATGGAGACCGACCTGCATCACGTGATCCGGTCCCAGGTGCTGAGCGACGACCACGTCCAGTACCTGATGTACCAGGCGTTGAAAGGTGTCAAGTGTCTGCACTCTTGCGGGGTGATTCACCGGGACCTGAAGCCTGCGAACCTGCTGGTGAACTCGAACTGCGATCTAAAGATCTGCGATTTTGGGCTTGCTCGGGTCGGCAGAGACGACTCGTCCGGGACGCATTCCGAATCCAAAGACTCTTTCCTGACAGAGTACGTGGCCACGAGGTGGTATCGCGCTCCGGAGATCATGCTCACATCGTCGCAGTACTCCAAAGCCATCGACATTTGGTCCATGGCATGCATTTTGGCAGAAATGCTGCTCAGAGAGCCGTTTTTGCCAGGGAAGGACTACAGACACCAGCTACTTCTGATTTTCGAGATTCTGGGCACTCCAACGGGGGCAGACTTCCAATCCATCAAGTCCAAACGCGCCAGAGAGTACATTCGGTCGCAGCGGTTCTTCAAGAAGATCCCACTCAAGAAGATCTTCCCGCGTGCGAACCCAGTTGCTGTAGACCTGATGGAGAAGATGCTTAAATTCGACCCGACGAAAAGACTAACCGTGGAGGAGGCCCTGGAGCATCCGTACTTTGGCTCGTACCGCGTGCCTGAAGAGGAAACAAACGCGCTGCCGATCTCCAAAGACTTCTTTTTCTTCGACGACTGCAAAGAACAGCTCGAAATGATCGACCTCAAACGCATGCTCTACGCAGAGATCCTGGCCACGTAAAATCCGGGGCCCGTGTTTCTATTGTTTTGGCGATGGTGCAAGGTGTGGAATTTGGTGTCCTAAATAGAATAAATTAATTATAGGCCAGGTAATCCAAACTGTTTTTATGATCAATGCACGTAAGCAGAGAGTGTTGGCGATTGCTGCACTATGTTTTCTGATTATTCTCCTTGTGACTGTGACTGGGTCTGGTGAGAAGAAGCCCCAAGTGCTTGCTGGTGAGCGGTCGTACTCTCCTACACCAGGGAACAATAAACATGCTCAGGCTGGAGGCAACGTGAACGAGCTTGTTCGCGACAAATCCGGGGTCATTGACGAGTCGAAGGTCAAACAGGCCGAGGAACATTCAAACGTCAAGCCACCAACCATGGCTCCCGGCGGCGACACCGGCAAGGTCAAGATCAACGCAGACACGTCCAAGAAATCAGGATCAAGTAAGGAGCACCTGGCAATCAAGGAGCAGAATGTTGCACAGGAACTCAAGGACTTGAAGGAGACAAAGGACTTCTCCAGTGCAAAAGGATCGAAGGACGTGGAGGCCAAGAAGCCAGCAAAGGACACCGGTGCCGTGTTCGACCCTGCCAAGGAATTCAAAGAAGTGCTAGCACTGTCACCGTTTGTGATCTTTTCCAAGTCATTCTGCCCTTATTCAAAGAAACTAAAGGACCTTTTGCACTCCAGCTACAGTATTACTCCACAGCCGGCGATCGTGGAGCTCGATCACCACGAACACGGCAAGGAGTTCCAGGCATACTTGGGTGAGGTGTCCGGCAGAAAGACCGTACCAAACCTTTTTGTCAACGGTGTGAGCCGCGGCGGCTGCGACGAAATGGTTGCACTCCATGCAAGCAACGAACTACTCGAACATCTGGTTTCCTGGGGAGGCCTCAATGTGAAGGTGGAAAAGATCAATAAACCATCAAACTCATAAACTTATACGATTACGTAAACGCAAATAATGTCTGTCGTTAATTAACCATGTATGCTTCTGCCACTATCGATTCAATTGCGGGCTCTGCGCCAATTAGAAAGCCACAGTACGAGCAGAGACAGCTGAACACTCCGTCCGAGGATCTCCAACAGCTAATCAAAAGTCTGGGCCTTCTGAAACACCAGGAAGGCGGATATTTCAACGAGACCGATCGGTCCTCGCTCTTCATGGAAAGTCCTTATTATCCAGGCCATAACGACGGATCAAAGACCAAGCCATTGCGTCTTGGAGGATCCGAGGAGCCAGATCTACCAAATCCGGAAGACAACACCAAAAAGATTGCTCCCTTGAGAAATACGTCTACACTTATCCATTATCTGCTGACCTGCGATGCGTTTATGGGCAGATTCCATAGGAACAACTCGCGGATCATTCATATTCTGCAAAAGGGCCGCGGCCAGTACGTACTGGTGTATCCGGACGGGACCGTGAAGTCCTTTATTGTTGGTTTTGACGTGGCCAGGGGCGAGGTGACCCAATGGGTGGTGCCAGGAGGTGTTTATAAGGCATCTTTCCTGCTACCATTGGACGGAGAAGAGTCCGAAAAGGACCACTTGCTGATCAGCGAGGTTGTTGTTCCTGGGTTTGAATACGATGACCACCGGTTTATGGAGAGCTACGATGAGTTGCACGCGCTCGTTGGTGACAGAGCAGACTCGTTGAAATGGCTACTGGAAGCCAAATAGTATTAGCTAAACACACCTAAAAAAATCGCACACGTGACTTCCACGTGACGTTTTGACTTTCCGGACTGTGAAAAAAAAAGTAGGTCTATTTTTCAAAGGTTAAAATTTTCAAAGTTTATTGGACTTGTTTAATAGATCAATATGGCTACTGAATTGACCGTGCAGTCTGAAAAGGCTTTCCAAAAGGTATGTTATCCAATTTATGACAGCAGATGATTGATGAGTATCCACGAGGAAGAAAGAGCATTGTCAAACACCGGTTCGTGCTTGTTCACGTTCACCAGACGTTTTATTTTGACCGACGAAAACCCAGTTTAAACGGGGCATACTTCGCTCAGACAACGTTTGTAACACTTCTCATGGGAAACTCAACATGTCTGTCGTTAGTTCAACGTTCTAACATTTAGCAACCACACATCTTCACCAACCCAAAGGCTAAGGCCTCTAGAAGAACCAAGAGATGGTACAAGGACGTCGGATTGGGATTCAAGACTCCTAAGGCCGCCATCGAGGGTACTTACATTGACAAGAAGTGTCCATTCACCGGTACCGTCTCTATCAGAGGTAGAATCCTGACCGGAACTGTTGTGTCCACCAAAATGCACAGAACCATCATCATCAGAAGAGACTACTTGCACTACATTCCAAAATACAACAGATACGAGAAGAGACACAAGAACCTCGCTGCTCACGTTTCTCCAGCTTTCAGAGTCCAGGAGGGTGACATTGTTACTGTTGGTCAATGTAGACCAATCTCCAAGACTGTGAGATTCAACGTTGTGAAGGTTGCTTCTTCCAAGGCCAAGGCCAAGGCTTTCACCAAGTTCTAAATTAGATGTGTAATCGAAAGGATGAGTATTGAATGCTGTAGACACCTGTTTATTGGTGCACGGGAGTGCGTTGTTGGTGCTTCCCAAATGCTTACGTAACCTTTTATTCTTCCTCGCCCAAACGGGCAGGTTTGAAAATTTTCCACCACCTTTCAGCAAATTTGCAAACGAATTACCCTCTCACTTTGTATTTACTCTTACCCTGTCTTGAAGGGTAACTGTTTATTGATAAGATAAGGTCTGGATTTTCATCCATGTTGGATCAACAGCATCAAGAGGCACAGGAGCAGATCGGAGGGGCTCGGGCATTATTGGAATTGGGTACCAAGCAGAAGGAAGGCGCAGACCAAAACAATGACCCGGACCAGCAATCCAAGCATGACGACGACGACGACACGTTGGATCGGTCGCGGAAGCGCGCGTTTGCCAACGAGGACGACATGTCGCAGCTCGAGTTCCAGCAGTGGACCACTGGGTTTCTTGCGGACGATTTAGAAGGCCACGAGGGCGACCAGGACGCGGACGGTTACCATTTCGGGAACCAGTCGGGACTTGGGATTCCTTCGTTGAGCCAGAACAGCTCCAAGCGACCAAAGAAGACCCCTAAAAAGGACGGCCCTGGTCCGCGAAACGGGGCTTCGGGAAATGGAAGACTCAAGAACATCAACGTTGATCCCGAACTTGCCAACTTAGACACCTCTTCGTTTGTGCAGGACGCGATGATCGATGCGCGTACGCTAGCCAGTCTCGGGTCGATCGACCACGAGTATCTGCGCCAGGCCGCAGAGAGTGCGCACGAGGGCACGGCAGAGGACGAGGTCCAGCATCTGGCAGTTCAGGCCGTGAACCAGGCCGTTGCAGCCGCACAGGCCCAGGCTGCAGCAGTGATGGAGAAAAACGACGCACAAAACAACAGCATACAGGGCTCCGACAGAAGAAAGCATCTACCCACTCCACCGCTCCAGTCAGACTCCCAGCAGGATCGCTCTGGAGGCTCTCGCGAGCTGTCTCCCTCTGGTCACGTGTACAGTGCTCCGAATGCAGAAACGGCAGCTCTTGTTGCCGAGGCCGCGGAGAAGGCGCGCAGCTACGTGACGGTGCACCCGCAAGGCCGGTCGTTCTCGAAGGAGGAGTCGAACGCCATCGATCTGTTTATCACCGAGTACCGCAACATCAACAACATGACTCGGGAGGAGATATGTAAGCGGATCTGGTCGAACGAGCGCAAGAAGGACGATTTTTGGGAGTCGTTGCAGAAAGTGCTTCCTGAGCGGACGAGGGCCTCGCTGTACAAGCACGTTCGCAGAACGTACCATATCTTCAACGTCCGTGGCAAGTGGACGCCTGAGGACGACGAGAAGCTTGCTTCTTTGGCCTCCAAGATGGAGGGCCAGTGGAAGCAGATTGGCCTGGAGATGAACAGAATGCCCGAGGACTGCAGAGACAGATGGAGGAACTACGTCAAGTGTGGCAACAACCGTCTGAGACACAAGTGGTCGCTGGAGGAAGAGGACAAGCTACGGACGGTGATCCACACGATGCTGCGGGAGCAGACTGCCAACTCGAGTGCGATCGACGTGGAGCCGGTGATCAACTGGACGCTGGTGAGCGAGCGCATGGGCGGCACACGGTCGCGGATCCAGTGCAGATACAAGTGGAACAAGCTTGTGAAGCGCGAGGCGGGCAACCGTGCTCGGAGCGTTGATCTGGAGACGAGGAATTGGCTTCTTGCGCGTCTACGGGAGATCTGGAACCGGGAGGGGACCGAGTCGATCGATTGGGACACTCTGGCGTCGTTGCATCCAACCAACATTTGGACGGGGGCAGATTTCAAAAAGTGTTTTGAAAAGATGAAGTCTACCGTCAGTGGGTACAGAAAGAAGAGTTTTATTGAGATTGTGGATATTTTGCTACAGGACAACACAGACACCTTCTTTGACTCCGAAGACAAGAGTCCGGAGAAGAAGAAAGACGAGGCCAAACCAGACGCAAAGAAACCAGACACAGAGGTGTCTCTTTCGGAGTTACAGGACCTGGTGAAAAGAGAGGTGGAAGCCATTGAGTTCCGTTGAGTGGAGTGTATAATAGTATACGAACAGTAAGTTGGAAATTCTATTGTATTCGGATTACTTATTATGGAAAACCGTTCGGTGTTTTTCTTTTTTTTTTGTCCTCGCTAGGCGTACTGATTTTTCAGATAAAAATCATTGCCCGCACACCAAGGGTGCCGGGAGCGGGCCGAAATGAGTAGTTAGAAAAAAATTAAAAAAAAAAGACATTAAGGTCAGTCACGGATTGCCATGCCGAAGTTGGAGAATTCGAATTTGCACAAACAGCGCAAGCGGAATAGGGTTCCTATTTCGTGTACGATTTGCCGGCGTCGCAAGGTCAAGTGTGACAAAAAGAAGCCAGAATGTACAAACTGTATCAAGAATGGAGTGCAACATCTTTGTCGGTACCTTGAACCCAGCTGGGCCAAGCCTCTGGATGAAAAAGAGCTGCTTTTCCCTGGATCTGTGCCGTCGAACCATCAGAGAGAGCTCTCGACGTTCTCTGGTGACGACGACGCAGAAATTAAACGGCTGTTGTCCAAGATAAGAGAGCTAGAACACGAGAACAGCGAGCTTAAAAAAAATAAACAAACATCAGGCACCACTCGAACTTTGCTCAAGAACTCAGACAACCTGGTTGACTGCATTCGCAATTCGAATATCCTGTTCACTGCGAAGAAGGGTCCCACGTATAATTTCCCCATCATCTACCAGATCAGTGTTCTTTCGTGGATGTTTGTTGTTCGTAACGATTCGTACCTGAACAACTTGTGGCTCAAGATTTTGAAGCTCCGCAACCACTACGAGTACTACTACAGCAGCAAGAACGCAATGGCCGACGCCTCCAAGTCTTTGGAGACAGATTACACCAACTACGATTTTAGAATGAGTCGAATTAGACAGCACAACAAAACCCACGAAGTGCCAAAGGAAAAAAGCAACGAGCACACCAGCAAGCTCAAGAAGTTCCTTGAAACGGCAATGGTGTTCAACAAGCCTGCCTCGGGCTCAAAGTGTCCAATCACAGGCCAGGCCGGAGAATGTCCTGCGCAGCAGTCTCCAACGGTTGAGAAGTCTCCTGTTACTGTGAAACGGTGCCCTGTAATCCACGACGATGGCAGCCAAATCGAAATGGGCAAAGAGGACGTCGACGACGAAGACGACATCGAGAACCCGAAAGTTTGTCCGCTCATGATCGGCGATGCCCGGGCCTTGTTCAAAGAAAAACTGTCCAAGATGTCTGTTTCGGCCATTAGAGACCTGCCCAAGTCGCACTCTCCTAAAGTGACGTCCATCTCGGCGGATTTCACAGAGACAAACAGCGGCTCGTCGAGCACCGCAGAGACCGAGACAGCCCAGTCTGTCGAAAACTCCGAGCCGGTCGCCACCATTGACGGGTTGCGCAAGCTCAACAAAAATCCCAAGAAATCAAAGACCATATCTCCTTCCGCAATCAAGAATCTCAACTACAACAACACCAAACAGGTCATTGCTGTGATTGAAAAGCATCTGCCCGACCGCAAGGTTGTCTGGCTACTGATCGACAGATACTTTGAGAGATTGTACATCCATATGCCGTACGTGGACGAAGAGACGTTCCGGATGAGAATTGCTTCGATCATCGACTCTGCCGACTCCTCGTCCCAGGAGATCCGTCTGGGCTCTATTGGGTCTCAGTATTGTGAAGAGTTTTTGAACATTTGTTTAATGCTCATTATTCTGCGGTTGAGTTGGTTGTCTCTTCCAACCAAAATGTCCGAAAGTCTCACCCCAGAGGAGCAGATCATGATGAAGCCCGAAAACGTCATCACCATGGTGCTCGTGGATATGGTGAAGGAGATTTTTTCAAGCGCCAAAATCATGAGCAAACCGTCTCTGATCATTTTCCAGGTCGGTCTGTATCTCAAATTCTACAACGTGATGTCGCCCGAGGACGGGTTCGATCTCGAAGACTCGTACTCGAACACCAACACCAGCCTGTTGAACTCGAACGACCTGAGCGGAGACCTCACCAACGAGAACCCGAATATGAACTCTCCAAATTTCATGTATATGTTGATCCAATTGGCCAGAACCATTGGATTGAACCGCGACCCGCTCAACTTCAAAAACTTCTATCCAGCAACAGAGGACCCGGTTTCGAATGCCAGACTGTTCCGCAAGAGACATTTATGGAGAAAATTGTGGTACGGCCTGCTTGGTATTAGCATTGAGAGCAACTTGAGTTTGGGAGACTACGAGAAAGGACTTCCAATAGAGATCGACTTCGATCCGACGCTGGGCTCCGTCAACAAGACATGGGATTGTCGACTTCCTGGTGGAGTCGAACAGGGTGTCTTGGAGAAGAGTTTCAATGGCAACTTGTTGAAGAAGGAGCAACTGGTGGTCACCAATTTCAAAGACTCTATTTTGGTGTACCATACGTTATACAAAGGAATGAGCACATTGTTTAATGTCGATGTGACGCCAACTTCGAAGGACTTCGATGTAATTCTTGCCAAGTTGCTGGACCTTGTTTCTGATCGGTCCAAAATCAAGCTGAACATGGCCTCGTTCATCAGCGACGAGGAAGAAACGCCTTTGGAAAGATATGTCAAGATCTACAAGTTCAAGCTCCACTTGGTGGTGAAGTCGATGCTGTTTGCCCTGAACTATCTGCTTTTCCTCAACCACGAACAGAAATTCAACAGATGGATCTCTGAAAAAGGAACCAGTATAGAGAAGCTGGAGAAGCAAAAAGAGCACATGGGCACGTACTTCGAGAGCTGTTTGCTGCTTGCTGTTGACAACTACGATATTTTCAACCAGGTCTACGAGAAAAGCGATACGTTGTATCCGAGCTGCGGATCGCAGTTAATTCTCTATCCGTATCTTTTGATATTGAACCACCGGTCGCACGAGTTTTTGATCTCGTTGATTTTGCGGTTGCAACAGAACTCGCCTGTGGTTTTGGAGATTCTCAAGAAGAACAATATTGACCAGGAAGAACTGATGAGCAGACTGTTTGACTACTTGCAATCTTTCCTGGACAAACTGGAGGATCTCACCAAGCTGTACTACTATGCATGGAGATTGAAGAAGATGGTCAAGTTTTTCCACAACATTCTGACCAACTCCAACAAACTGTTCAACTTCAACTTCAAGAATCTCGAGACCGACCAAACCAAAACGGACGTGGTGCTCGAAACTCCGAGACAGTCGCAACCGTTGCAACTGCACCAGCCACCGTCCCAGATCAAGAGGGAGCCTACAAACGCGTTCGAGATCGCGTTCGGTACCTCGAAACTGCCGCCCGTCACCGACTTCACGGGCGTGCCTGACGCGGTCGACATGAACGGCGGGACTCCAATCGAGCCACAGATGAACGTTGCCCCGATGCCCGACATGTTCGACGACTCGTTCCTGACCGAGCTGTCGGACTTCAACGGACCCCTACCTAATGATAATGTGAACAACTTAGCTATGATGGATGCACAGCCCATGATGATGATGGAAAACGGCGCTGGCCACGGCTTTGCCCAACCGGGCTTCCACAACTCGTTGAACGAGATCGATTTCACCAACGTCGATCTCAGCTCGCCGTTCGACAACTACCCAATGAACTATGAGAACGGCTACCAGAACGGGCTTGGAAACCTCAATTTCCACTTCAACTAAACCTATGTACCTATTTCAATGTTATGACTAGTTATGATTCAAGGCCGGAGTTAAGACGACAAACAAAGTTCTAGTGCCGGTATTTGCGGGAAATTTTTCCCCGAATATTTCTCGTCCTATTTGTTATTGATGATCGAGTCCGACAAAATGGCGGAACAGGACGCTAACCGTCCCAAAGCCAAGAGAAATCGGATGCCTCTTTCGTGTTCGATTTGTCGTAAGCGAAAAGTGAAGGTAAGTAGATGCTCTGTGACTGGCTAACTCGTTTAGTGCGATCGGGGTCGCCCCCACTGTAAAGTGTGCGAACGGTACAAGGTTGCATATTTGTGCTCGTACCAGGACCCTTCGTGGGTCAGCAACAAGGGAGACGCTACAAAAGCTTTCTCCGAGTTCGATTCGAACTTGGATCGGCCGCTAACAGGCCCCCCTGCTCGAGAACCAATTCCCTCGGTGCAGCCCACGTTTGCAGCCTCACCCTCGTCATATGACAGCTACAATATAAAAAGACAGAAAACGGCTTCGGACAAGTTGTTACCCGACTACAACCGCATGAACGCATTTGCCTCCGACTCCCCTTACATGGTATCGACCATCACTCAGCCAAGATCAAATGAACGTACCACCTCCCATACCCCCGAAAGATCCTCCCCGGATTCGAAAAAGCCAATGATGAACGAGCTCCAGATGCTCAAAGATAAGATCAACCAGATTGAAGCGTCGATAGCAGTGGCTGATCTGAGTCAACCAAGGATCAATTCGGCCACGCCAATGCCTCCGCTAACAAATCAGCTCCCCGGATACAAGACACCATTGCCTCCTATTCAGCTTTGGGGCCCCAACAAATCTCAGAATCTTCCGCCATTGACCTCATCCGTGAGCTGGGGCTCAATGCTCTCCGACAGCGGATCAAGCGCTATTGTCCCATCGGACTCGGGCATGAACCCAGCCGACGCTTTTAATTTCTACGATGGCTACGTTTCCGTCCACGCTCTCCATTGGCGTGTAAGCAATCATGGACCGCTCATGTGGATTACCCTTGTTCGCAAAGATCCGTACTTACATCCATTATGGTACAGAATTGTCGAATTCCGAAGAAGAAACAAGCTTTCAGAGTTTTTTGCTTCGCAGGTCAGCACCACGTCACAAAAACAGGAGAAACAGTTCAGACAAAAGGTTTACGAAACGGAAGGTGTTGTGGATGTGTTACCATTCCGAGAAGCTAAGCTGGAACACAAAAGGAGTGACTTGGACCCTCCCAAAAAGACTCAGGATGCAAAAGAAGGATTAAATCTTTATGATGATAAAACGCAACCAGACAACTCAATCATGGTGCAAATCAAAAAAGCTTTGCCAAAGAAGAAGGTCCTCTGGTTACTGGTGGACCGGTACTTTAGATACGTGTACCCTTTCTTGCCCTATTTGGATGAAGAGTCGTTCATGCTCAATGTGGAAGAAGTTGTTGGTACTCGATCATTTGAGGATTCCAAGATAAGGACAGTCAACATTGAAAAAAGATTACATTTTGCAACTGTTGGAACGTTGCTGATTGTTTTGCGATTAGCATATCTTTCACTTGTTGCCAATCATGAGGATCCAAGGGATTTCCCTGAGAGAACGGAAGAAGAAAGGTACTTACTTCAAAATCCAATAGAGATCGAAACCATTACCGTTGCTCAATCTTGCTTGAATCAGTTCAAATTGCTGAAACGATGCGCTCTTAGTGTTTTCCAATTTGCACTGATGATGAAGGAGTATCGGTTTTTTGCCCCGGAAGATGGTACTGACGGTTTTGGAGACGGTGAAGGACAATGCTTTCTTGGATTGTTGATCCAAATGGCCATTTCTATTGGTCTTAATAGAGATACAACGAAAATATCCGGGTTGGAGAGCTCGCGCAAATTGGAAAACATATGGAGGAAGATTTGGTACGGATTGGTTTCCAGCGACGTTTATCAGGCAACTCAATTGGGAAATCCGCTCGTCTTACGTGATGAGATGTACGATACCAAGCTCCCTGTCTTCGATCACGACAATTCCAACAATAGCGACTTGGGATTGGAAAAAGTCGTGATCGAGTGCCTCCATGAGAAGCATTCTCTTGAAGTACTTATGAAAGATCTCTCCAGCAAGGTACTCAGTATGTCAAAACCTCCAACAATTGAGGGCATTTTTTCGAGCATCCGTGCGATCGAAGCATTTATTGAAAACAATTTTGGGTCACTCAAAAGCATTCTCACGCTCAACAGCAACAGTCATTTAGATAATGTGCGCAAAGTTTATCGAATGACTGGGTTTTTGCAGGCTCGGTCTCTGATCCATCCCGTGCTATCCCATGTCTTCATTTATTATGCCGGAAGAAGCAACCAGGTTGCCACCCGCTACCTTATGAAGCTGAACATTCCTAAAGTTGTGGAGATCAACTCGCTTTTCGTGCAGCTGGTCAAGAAATCTTATCTTTTCTTTGGGTCTGGATTTGATCTTATGTTGACCCCTGCTTTAGAGGCCTCTATCCACAAGGCTTTACAGCTTCAGTTCACACTCTATGTTCGCACGAACCATCACAAGAATGTGCTGAGTCTCAACAGTTCGCCCGGATCGATAAACCTTATCAAGTCGATCAACCGGTTTTCTGAAGACGGACTGATCTCCAACATCAAGTCGTACTTGCGAGGCTTGACGTTGATTTCCAGCAAGTACTTCTATGCCTGGCGAATGAACAAGGCGCAAACAGTGATTGTGAAGATGTTGCAGGACGATAAGGATTCTGTGAGCAACATGCATCTGTTTGCAAACCTGTTTAATGTGTTTGAAGGGTTCACTGCCGAGGATTTTGACTATTTGGCAGAGATTGGTAACATTAAGAATTACACCATTGATCCATTTAGTGACTCGAAGAGCTCGGCCATCGCGGACGATTCGGCCAGTATCATCACCTCGGATTCTTTGGGCCGCACTCCAGAAGATGTTGATCTCGACAGTTTCTGGAGAGAGCAATTGATGAAACTCAACTCTTCTTCCTCCAACCCGAACCACCTTATTCCTGCCGGGTTCGAGGTCAGCGATTGGGTTGGAATTAACCCTGGCGAGCCACCGCTAAGTCCTTTGCGTCCAGAATCGAGACAGGCGTCTGCACCATACACCAGCCAAAATGCAGGACTCACTCAACTTTTTGATACCTCGTCCATTTTTGAGAGCTTCGATCTGGGCAGTGAATATTTCAACACATGAAAATAATTGTAGAAAAATAAAGTTGGGTCCTTTCTTGTTTTGTTCGAATGTTCGGTCGTAACTTGAAAACGGTCCGTTTTGGCGCACGTTGGAAGTCTTCGGCGTCCAATCCGGGTCACGTGAAGTCCAGATCGTCGGTGCTAGGCAGCCAATACGTTGGTTACGGGCTGTTGGCAGTGACCTTAACTGGGCTTGTTTATAACGAGGATTTTCGAGCCCGTACTGTCGACTCCTATTTGGTTGCTGAACGGGTGGGAGTTGTTGCCGTGGCTACCACCAAGTGTTTCTCGTACTATCTAAGAACGTTGAACCAGAACTATGATACCCAGGAGGAATATTACAAGGCTTTGTCAAAGACCCACAAAAAGGCAGCAGAGACAACTCTGGCAGCTCTGCGCAAAAACGGCGGCATTTACATCAAGTTGGGCCAGCACGTTTCTGCTATGTCGTATCTGTTACCCCTTGAGTGGACAAGCACGATGGTTCCTCTCCAATCCGAGTGTCCGGAGTCATCGCTTGAGGATCTGAAGCAAATGGTGGAGCATGACCTCCAAGTGAAGTTTGACGAGTACTTCGAGGAATTTGATCCAAAACCGATTGGTGTGGCCTCGCTTGCCCAAGTGCATGTTGCTACGCTCAAAGGGTCGGGGCAGAAGGTGGCCGTGAAGCTGCAACATCCGTCGTTGGAGAAATTCGTTCCTCTGGACGTTGAGCTGACAGCACTTGTTTTCAACTCGATGAAAAAAGTGTTTCCTCAGTACCCACTTACCTGGTTGAGTGACGAGCTTCGCCAGTCGATCTTTGTGGAGCTCGATTTCAGAAATGAGGCCGAGAACGCCCAGACTACTGCAAACTACTTCCAGAACTACAAAAAGCAAACCGCGCTTCGCATTCCGCAAGTCTACGCTGCCAAACGCCGTGTTTTGGTGATGGAGTTCTTGAGCGGGTCGAGACTCGACAACCTGGAGTACCTGGACAAAAACAATATTTCCAGATCAGAGGTATCGTGCTGTCTCTCCCATATCTTCAATAATATGATTTTCCAGACTGGATTCGTTCATTGCGATCCGCACCATGGCAACCTCGCCATCCGAGCGCTGCCAAAGAAGAAGAACGGGCATAACTTTGAGATCATCTTGTACGACCACGGCTTGTACAGAAGAATACCCACTCAGATGAAAGTCGATTACGCAAAGTTCTGGCTCGCCATGATAGAGAAGAAACCAGACCAGATGCAGAAATACGGCAAACGGTTTTCCAAGATTGAGGACGACTCGTTGTATCCACTTTTGGCGGCCGCTCTCACGGGACGCGACTTTGAGCACGCATTGTCTGGTAACATTGCCATTCCTCGAAGCGAAAAGGAGATCGAGGCCATGAAAAACGCCATTTCCAGCGACGGTCTTCTGCTCGACCTCATGGCGCTGTTATCTTCTGTTCCGCGCATAGTGCTTTTGATTTTGAAAACAAACGATCTGACCAGGCATCTGGACGAGGCGTTGCAGAACCCGCTTGGTATGGAACGCACGTTCTTTATCATGGCTACCTACTGTGCGAGAGCCGTTTATGCTGATGAGACATCCAAGTTGCGCAAACGCAGCCCTTTCTTCTCACTCACCCGTTTGGTTGGCTCCGTCACAGCGTGGTGGAACCTGTACAGCCGGATCCTGCTGCTCTCGTTCTACGATATCGTCTTCTACCTGCGCAACATGGTGTGACACCCGTACACCGGGAACATTATTCCGAATTGTATATACAAAACAAAATAATAAGCTAGAAACTGGTTATTTATTTGAATTTTCAATGTCGACTCTGGCCAACCAGGCGGCCAATCAACCGCGGACGGATTCTCGTAGCGGCGGGGGATTTAGCCGAGGGTCTTCTGCCGGCTCGGGCAAGATTCCGTACAACTCTGGCCGCAATGGACACATTCATCGCGGAGGTAGTCGAGGCAGAGGAGGGTTTAAAAAGACGAGACCGTCTTCGCGAGTAGATAAACGGTCTGTTTCGGCGACTGCTACTACTACTAGTGCCGATCTGGGCTCGTTTCTCGATCATCCTGAGCAATACGGCTACTCCAAGATGGAACACAAGAAACAAGAGGTGCCCAAGTATATGCTGAAGGAACAGGTTTTGTTCAGCTGTGATTCGTACAGGACCAACGAATGGGACGCTAATAATCAAAAGACACTTTTACAGAAAGAGGCAGAGCACTCTGGAGACCCACAGTCTTTGTTCGAGGAGTTTCAAGAGTTGCGTAAAGAAGAGAGAAAGAAAATGGAACAGATGAACCTGGTGGATGTGGAAAACGCGAAGAAATCATTGACCGACGCTATCATATTCCGTGGGAGTTGTATGGACATGTGCCCGACTTATGAGCGAGTGGAAAGATCGTTCAAGAACCAGGTCTCCAAATGGGAGAAAGATCCTGCTACCGGGAGAATATCGCGGCAATACGCAGTGAAGACGTTTATGAGACCGTCGGGACAAGCTCCGTCATTGCCGTCGGATGTTCGTACTCCCCAGATCCTGGTGCGCACCTTGAGCTATCTCATTGGTAATCTGCTCCCGAAGTTGCCTGAATCGCAGTCGTTCATTTGGGACAGAACTCGGTCTATCAGACAAGACTTCACGTTCCAGAACAACTACTCGGGACCCGAGGCGATTGACTGCCACGAGAAAATCTGTCGGATCCATATTCTTTCGTCGCATGTGATGGCCCAGGCCAACGATCCCGATTACCAACAACAGCAGGAGATCGAGCAGTTCAACAACTCGCTTCAGTCGCTCACACACATGTACGACGATGTGCGCTCGAGAGGTGGACGGTGTCCCAACGAGGCCGAGTTCCGGGCTTACGAATTGATCTCCAAGCTGAAAGACACAGAGCTCGACAGAAATATCCAAAAGCTTCCAGCTAACATATTGGGAAGCAGCATTGTTCAGAAAGCTTTGATGTTGCGAGGACTGGTGATTGACGGGTTTGGCAACTTCCAGATGTTTATTGAGTTTTTTAGAGTCATCATGGACCCAAACACCCCGTTTTTACTGTCCTGTCTGTGTGAGATCCATTTCAATCAGGTCAGACACATGGCAATGGCCACAATGGCCAAGGCCTACCATTCAAAGTCGAAGAAAATGCCCGAAGTAACTACCTTAGCGGAATGGCTGGGGTTCGACTCCACAGAACAGCTGCTCACCACCTGCAAATTCTACGACATTCCCATCATCCAGGACGACAAGATCACAAGGATCGAAGTCACAGCATTACGACAAGCATACAAGGCGTACCAAAAGCCTCCTAGTTCAACAAAATTGAACTACAAAATGATGAACAGCACATACCAGGACATTGTCAGTTCAGGAATACCAAATAACGATCTGAAGTTGAAGGTTGAGCCGAGAATTGAGGCACCTCCTCCTGCTTCAGTGATTAATGACATTTTCGAAACCAGTTCAGTTGAGCCGTCGCCGCACCCGATGCTGCCACCGGAAATCGAGAAGATCGAGGTTCTTCCCGAACCACCCAAAGTGCAACCACAGCCATCTGTTTTTGCTCCAGTGCAACAACAACAGCCTGTATTTACTGGTCCACCTAAACAGCCTTCTCCCGAACCGGTCAAGATTGTTGAGCCTCCGAAACCTGCCAAGAAGCTTGTCGAGTCTCCTAACTTTGACTCCGCTGCACGGGCCGTGGTGAACAACCTGCTACAAGAAGTTGTCACCGTCTCTGCCAAAGATATTACACAGAAACTTGTGGCTCAGGAAACCCAGCGCAGAGCACAACGTCGCACGCAGCTTCGCGAGGGAACAATCAACGGGCTCGCCGACGAGCTGTTCAAGGCGTTTCTGCGAGAACAGATGTACGTTTCCTTGATTGAAGTCAAGGCCAAGCTGTTCAGGGATAGCAATCTGAAACGCAGGACGTTCAAGACGATCAAGGCGGTTGCCGAGAAGCTTGCCAAGAAACAGCAGGCGAAAAAGAGCAAGTTGAACGAGATCCAGTCGTTTGCCAACCAGGTGAGACCAACGTACACCGTTCCTGCTGGACGGGTGTTCCGCGAAGCCAGCGTGAAACCAGCCGTTGTGAAGCAGACCAACTGTTTTGCCGACGACACTTTAAGCTGTGTGCCGGAGCTGTATCCGTACGTGCACGACGACCTTCGCATGCTGGTGATTGTCGATACGTGGCTCAACAAGGCTGCCGACTGGATATCCACGAAACTGGAGCTTAAGGACGTCCGCGAGGCGGGCAAGCTGGTCAAAAGCAACACGATCAAGACAGAGTCCGGGACGCTGGCGATCTCGTCGATCCCTGAACGTTTCCGGTCGCGGTCGGTGTTCAAGAATGTGAACATTGTGCTGCTCAAGATCGAGTTCCCAGAGTCCAACGACCTGGCCAACACCCGGAGCGTGGTGGCCAAGATCTTGGAGTATCTGTCAAAATACAATAAGGAGATTCCGGTGACGCTTGTGCTGTTGCTCGTGGACTTCCCTACCAATGTGGACCTTGTTGCTGCTGCTCCTACGTGGCTGACGGTGAAGTCTGTTCACTTAAGCTCCAGGATGAGCGTTCTTACGGTTCAAAACAAGTTCTATCAGACAATGCGGGATACGTTGCAAAACTACAAGGCTGTGTCGACAGAATTGCCGGACGCAGAAACGACGCTCATGTCTAAGTACACAACCATCGAGAACTCGCTTGTGGGGCTGATCAAGAACGACATCAACACCCGCGAGAAGCTCGAGTATATCCGCTCGATTGCCGGTAAACGGAAACCGGAGGTCAATCCGGACATTTCTCTCATGACGGAGCAAACACCATCAACGGGACAGTTTGAGTTCTCCAAGTCGGCAGACACCGACACCGTCAAGAGAAGACGCAAGATCGGCGCTTTGTTGAAACTTTCGGAGTCTGTGCTACAGAAATAGTGGTGTACTATAAATTGTATATTAATGGCATTATCACAATCTATAGAAGCAGTCCATCTGGGCCTTGTTGGATTGGAGGTTTGATCTGACAATATCGTTGATCTCGTTGGCGTACTTTGTGTTTTTGTTGGAGAACCTATCAGACACGGTGATTAGTCTGTCCAAATTGATCTGTTCTTTTAGGCCAGACTGGTTGAAGTGCTGGAACACCTCCACCAGGAACCGCAAGTCGACGCTTATTTGCAGCAGGCCGCTGGAGTTGAACTGCTGGATATGTTTCAAGCTCTCGATGAGCTTGAAGATGAAGTGGTTGATCAAATCGAGCTCGATCTTCATGATGTAGTTGATGTTGGACTTGTGGCTCAGCAGCTTTGACATCACAATGGTGATCAGGTTGATAGGTTTGAGAACAAACCCAGACACAAGAATTTGTTTGGCAGAAAACTGGAACCAGTCCACGCTCTTGATTCCTTGCAAAATTGTCTCCTCAAGCTGGGTCTTGTATTGGGAGATATACTCGGCGTAGATGTCGGACTCGTACTTCTCGATCTTGCCATACACGTCCAGACTTGACGTGGAGAACGACGTGCCGAATTTGGTGTCGAACAGTTTCAGAATCCGCGGCAGCAGACGCAGCTTGAACAGAGACAGGTTGCTCAACGTGGCCGGGTAGTACAAGTCGCGTAGCTCTTCGTTCTGGGCACTCGTCTTGAGCGACTCCGCCTGGTTGTCGACGATGATGTCGAACGAGGCAATGAACTGTTTCTTCACCGCCTCAAAGGACTCCTCGTCGCTTGGCTTGATCAGAGTGTGCAGTTTTGGAATCAGCAGCTGGTAGAAATTCCACAGATAGTCTGCGGTCTTGGTACAACCTTTATTGACGGTGCTTGGCTCCCAGTCCTCGATGTACTTGAGTCGTTTGGAGTCGTTGATCAGAACGCACAGCACACCGTCGACGAAATTGGTGTTGATCCGCTGCATGGTGGACAGAAACAGGTCATACTCGACAGAAGTTTTCTTGCTCAGTTTGGCAATATTCTTCTCCAAGTCGCGTTGGAGATTGATGCAGTTGGTCAGCGTGGTCAGCACAGACGAGTGAGGCGGGATGAACCCAAACGAGTCCAGGTCAAACAGGTTTTTGTGCAAGTTCTGGTCAAAGTTGATTTTGGAGCCGGCCATGCTGAGCTGCGCGCTCGTGGCGTCGAATATAAATCGCAGCTGGTAACACAGCTTCTCGCTTAGCGTCTTCACGTACTCGTTGAACCGTTTGATCTCGTAGCTTTCGAACCGCAGGAACTTGCGAGACTCGGGGTTCTTGATGGCGAGCTCCTCCTCGAGATCGGAGTGGACGAAAAAGTCCAGCATGCTCGTGAACTTGTAGAACCTGTCGCTGATAATCTCTTCGGTGAGCTCATTCACATACGCGCACAGGAACCCCCACAGGTCCGCCACAAGAGGAAGATCGTAGATCTCGTCCTCGCTCGCATGATCCGCAAGAGAAAGATGCGTGCGTCTAAGAGTGGACATGGATATCTTTGAACTGTCTTCGCTGCTGTACGTTTTGGAAAGGTTTTCGCGAGCTTTCAGGAATCGCGATAGCTGCACTTTGGTCAGATCGCCGTCGATCGTATCTTTGATGTAGTTGTATTCCAGATTCAGGAAGTACGGTATTGGGTTTTCATCAACACCAAGTTCCAGCAGTTTCTTGATCGTTGGGAGGAACGATTGGTCTGTCTGTGCACTGGAAAGCTCGACGTTCTCAATATGCACGTTTCCCAGCTTCTCCCACAACTGTTTCTTGTATCCTGATAAAATGTCCTCCACTTCCAGCCAGATCCTGTCGAGAACAGGTCTGTTGCTAGGATTGTTCCGCAAAGACGCCTGGTACACCTTCTTCCCGGAGTTGTACTCTGTCAAGATCGAGTCGAAGTCGCCAATTGAGACCAACTCAGTAAATTTCTTTGGAAGATCAAGCAATACGCTGTTGTTTGTAAGCAACGAGAGGAAGTTTTCGATTTCATTCGCACGATCCAGTCCGTCCAGAACCGGGTTCAACATCATCGTGGACGAAACGTTCGCCTTGGCAATCGACTCGCTCAGGTTCGAAACGTTTTCGGACAAATTGCTCATCGAGTACTCGCTGTAGATCTCGTCCAGCAGTTTCTTGTTATCGATGGCCTTTTGGAAGTTCTCTCCAATAAGTTTCTGTAGCTGTGGTTTCTGGACCTGCAAGCTCTTCTCCAAGTATGAAACACTCTGGACGAGCTCCTTGTACGTTTTATCCTTGTGAATGGTGGTGAGAAACAGCCGGGCATTGAAGGCCTTGGAATCGACCAAATACTTGGTCTTCTTGGGGTCTCTGGAGTCGTCGATCACGTCCTTGTCGATCAATTCGTCCAGAACGGACTCATGGAACCCTAGAGGGTCGCCCACGTTCAACGCCGACCGCCGGCTCTGTGCGACGGGCTCGTCGGGCTGGTCTGTTAGAAACTTGTTGAGCTGTTCCTTGGGGATCTTTCTGGCGATTTCGTCCAGGTCGATGTCCTCGTCCTGCACAATCGGATTCGACCCGGTCGATGCACCAGCGTAATCTTCGGGATCGAGCGTCCGCAGCTGGTAGAAGTCGAGCAAAGTGGAGTCATCCACCAATCTCAGCCGTTGCGTATTCATAAAGAAAATAAACAAGCGATTTTCCTTTAAAACAGACGCGTCGATCGGCCCAGACGTAGCTGTTCGCCGGTCCTGACAAAACTAACTGGCAACACATTTCATGAACTCCACGGCATATCGCCACCCCACTCACTGCTTACAATAGAACACTCTCGAACTGGACGACGCCGTGCGCATGTCTCTCGTATACCCTTGATCAGTGCTGAGTTTTTCTGCACGTGCTTAATTTCCGCATTGGGACGCTCTATAATTTATTTCACCAAGCAGGGTCTGAAAAACATTCGTCTGTCTTCTTCCCATGTCTGTTCAGAAGTCTGCTTCGCTGGACCAGCCCATCGAGGTTTCTGTGCCCAACACCATCGCGTCGTCGCCTATTCTGCCCGAGCTGTCGGAGTCGGTCACGAACTTGCAGATGGCCTATCTGTTCCATAAAAAGTCGTTGCTCACCAGAGACCTGTTTGGGTCGAAATTGGTGGTTCCCTCGTTGTTTGCGGTGCTGTCTGCCATGATTTACCATCGTTTCGGCGCTTATTTGTCTTCGTACAACTTTAGAAACGGAGTGGGGGCCGGGTTGCTCAATATCTACCATTCTCCATTCTTTATCCAAGACGCTTTCTGGGTGGTGCTGACCATGTTCTTCTTCACGTCGCTCGTGTTCCTGGCACTTTGGATCCTTTCGAACTTTCTCAAGTACCAGGCCGAAGAAGTGCCCGAGCACATGGACCAGTACTTTGGTCTTGATCTGCAGGAATATGCCAAAGTCTCGCTTAAAACCAAACTGAGAAAGCTCCCGGCCGACGTGAAGGAGCAGGTTGACCAGATGGCCGCCACGTCGTTTGTGGTGACGTACCGTGAAACCCCGATCGCGTTCATTGTGCAGCAAAAGGACGCAGACAAGAACTACAAGATCACCGGCCTGGCGGTCAGAAAAGTGTACATCAAGTCCGAGATCTTGGTGGATCTACTCGAGTGGGCCAAGTCGCGCGTCGAAAAGGACGCCCGCACCAGCATCGACGTGTACTCGTTCGAAAGCTTCGACATCCAGCTTCTGCAGAAATGCGGGTTTGTTCTCGCGAAAAAGTCGCCGCTGAACTCGTTCTTCCTGGACAAGCTATTTGGCTACTCCGTCAATACCTATGTATACACTCCGAGCGCTTAAATGGCAATGCTGTCTGTCATGTACTAATTAATTTCATCTCATTATTTTCTATAAACTAGTGCGCTCTTTCACCGTTGTCACCATCGTGGAGATGGAAAACGTCGTCCAAGTCCTGATCGTCGGAGAACTCGTTCACGGTCTCGACCTCTCTGAGAAGGCCGGTTTTCACGTCATAAATAAAACCCATAATTTCCAGTCCCTCGAACTTGGAGGCAGCCACAAAGCTGGCATGTTTGCGGATTTGACTGATGGAATTGGCGATGTTGAGCTCGCTCAACTTTGTGCATCTGTCGAAAGGGTCCTCGATCTTTTTCAGTGCGGCCAAATGCGACGCACGCAGCTGTCTAACTGGGGCGAGCCAATTGTCCAGCACCCCGCCGATTTTTTTATTAGATAACGAGGCCCACACGCCTCCGCAGTCAGTGTGGCCGCACACAATGATACGTTTCACCTTCAAAACGTCGATCGCGAACTGCAACGCAGACATCGACGAGAAGTCCTGGTACGAGATCAAATTGGCGATGTTTCTAAGGGTGAAAATCTCGCCCGGAACACAGCCCAGCGCAGTGCACTCGTTCACACGCGAGTCGGAGCAGCCAACCCACAACGTGTGTGGCGACTGGCCCAATCCGGATTTTTCTAAAACCCTGGGAGTTGTGGCTTGGAGACGGTCAATGGCAGTCCGATTGGCCTTCAAAACGTCGTGCACAGTGCTATCTCTGTTGAGCTGGAAAGGAGACGAGTTCGGGTCGGAGATCACAGACGAAGTCGAGACAGAAGAACCCATTGCTGAAGGAAGCTCCTCCTCGATCTCAAACTCCTGCACGAGTCCGCCCTGCTTCTCGCCCAAAGAACGAGGCCGAACAAGTCCGTCGTGCTCATGTTCGTGCTCGTATCTGATGATGTTGTTGATGCCCATTCTGTTGGAATATGTGTGCAAACCTCTATGAAAAACAATCGATCTGAGCATCCAACTCCGGTAGCTGGGTCGGCTAACTTATATAGCTGGAAAACCGGTGTCCATAATCTTTCGCTTCACACGAGCCGCAACGCACAAGCCATGATGAAATTATTGCCCCCACAATAGAAAAACTGTCATCTGCTGAAAAATTTAATGCAACCTGGGTGATGTAAAGCTAAATATTTTCCACTTTTCCAAGGCTGTGCTCATAAAAGCGGTTGGAAAACGTTGTTGGGTCATTTGTTGTGTCATGAAGCGAGCATTAAGAAAGACCGTCCAGGCACGACTCTCACCGGTGACGCAGAAAGAACTGAATTTGCAGTCAACCAAGGTGCTGGCAGCTTTGGGCCAGCTCCCTCAGTATACCAACGCCAACTCCGTCGCTCTTTACATGTCGATGGATTCTTGCGAGGTGAAAACCGACCTGCTCATCAGAGACGCCCTACAGCGCGGTAAAAAAGTGTACCTGCCCCGAATTACCGAATTGGCTCGGTTCGACGACTTTAAGAGACATGCTAATCAAAAATCGTGTCTGCATTTCCTACAGGTGCATAGTGCCGACCTCGACAAAATGGTGCCTCGCGGAAAGTACCAGCTGCGCGAGCCGGACTTCCACGTGTCGGGGGACGTCGTGACCAACGACCTGCTGTTATCAGGCACCAAACTCGATCTCATGATCCTGCCCGGGGTCGCGTTCACAAGTTCCTGCGACAGACTCGGGCATGGAGCAGGGTTCTATGACGACTTCATCAAACGGTATGTGGAAAAACACAGCAACAAACCATATCTTTTGGGCATAGGACTCAAAGAGCAGTTGGAGCCTTCGCTGCCTCTAGAGAGTCACGACGAAAAGCTGGACTGCGTCATCCTCGGCAACGGCCAAATCTTTCATAAGTAGCATTCACCAAATCCAAAACCATTTCCGCTCAGGTCTAAATTTCGCGTTGGCTTTCACTAGCGTCCTGCCGCACTTGGCACGCTGCATGATGGCCCGGGCCTCGATCGACCCATCGTCGGTGTGGGCTGTTTTGGACTTGATCATCACAAAGTTGTCAACCACCGTTGGGAACTTGTAATTGAGGGTCAGATTCTCTGTGTGGATATTTTCAGGCTTGGTGAGCCCATTCTGGAGCATACAGTGACGTTTCAACGTCTCGTCGATGATTAGACTGATGATCCCGCCATGGACCAAGAACGGATATCCACAGAGCTTCTTGCCCAGATGGATTACGCTGATGGACTCGCCGTTCTTCTTGTTGTAGAAAGTGATTGGGGTAATTGCAACCGAACCCGGGGTGTTCAAAGTGGAGTGTATTCCGTTTTTCACGGTGTCCAGCTGGTTCCATGAGCGCGAAACTTGGTAGTCTGGGTCGTTCGAGTACTTTCTCACCACAGGCAACCGCTGGAGCTGGCTCTCTAATTTGGCTGTGTATCTTTCCGTCTCCAGAGGAGTTTTAGGAAGTGGGGAAGTTGTTAGTCTGTCCACAATTTCCTGCGCAGAATACTGGTAGGAGAGTCCAAGGCCAACACCAAACGCGCCCAGAGCAAACCATTTGGTTACTCCGCGTGGTCTGGCGGTAGACCTGGCGTATGTTCTCACAAATTTGGCGCCAATTGGATGAATGGGACGCAGTCTAAACATGGTTGGGGCAAATAAAGACAAACAAGTTTACAGCGCCGATCGACCCTAAATTTCGTCCTGGAAAATTTTACAAGGCAATCAACCATGTCGTTTCTAGGATTCGGAGGAGGAGCTCCTCAAATCTCGTCTGAGCAGAAGATCAAGGCCGCCGAGGCCGAGCTGGATATGGTGACCACCATGTTCAACCAGCTCGTTGACTCGTGTCACAAAAAGTGTTTCGATAAGAACTACGCCGACGGCGAGTTGTCCAAGAACGAGAGCTTGTGTATTGACAGATGTGTTGCAAAGTACTTTGACGCCAATGTCAAGGTCGGTGAGAGCATGCAGAGTTTGGGAAGAAGCGGAACCTTAGGTCAGAACTTAAGATAGAAGGAGTTATTGTATATACAGAGTCTATCCAATATATATTATTGTCTCATCTGGATCCATGTATCAAATGCCCAGGGCCTTGAACAGTCTCATACGACAGCCCTCCAGGGTGTTGAGCTTTGGACGCACGTCCAGGAAGAATGCTGGCTCGCCCTCTGCGGATGGGGGCGTGCTGTAGAAGTCGATCACGTAGTCCACACGCTGGCCGCATCTGTCCACCACCCAGTCGTGTCTGTCGAACGGCAGGTCTGCGCCTGAAATGAGGTTTCTAATGCGTGCTCTAGGGGTGATTTTCTTGGAATCACCTTTGAAAGAAGTTAGTTGCACTCCTCCACACTTGTCTCCTCCCTGACCTCTTTCCCACATCAAAATGTAGTTCCAAGCTCGCTCGTTCACCATGTTGTGGATAGGAACGATCGTCTTCATGTCACCAGCTTCCGGGTTCCAGTCTTTGCGTCGCATGGCATTGAAGAACTGTTTCTGGGACGGGTAGATCCAGTTGGACTCTGCGCCCGTGCGGGGAATCGACGAGATCTCACGCTGTTCCGGAAGGTCCACGTCCTCCACCACAGGCGACGGTTTGTCCAAATCGGAGGACGAGCACGATTTGTCCTGCTCCACGGCTTCTGGAGCGAACGTTGTTTTTCCCGCGGTCAGCCACGTTTTGCGCGCATCGTGGTCAACGGGACACACAGCATCGGAGTCGGAAGGCACCGCAGGGTGGCCGGCCGGCTTCGTGCTCGGAGACGGTTGGATCTGTGAAGTTTTCGGTGGGGCCCAAAACAACTTTGAAAAGAACGACTGGGTCTGTTCTGGCCGTGCCGGTTCCGTAGACTTGGTCTGTTTGGCCTTTTCTGCCTTGGCCGCCGTCGCAAGCCACTTTTCCCGCGTCGAGTGGTCCACAGGACACTTTGGTTGGTCTTCGCTCATGGCTGATGATTAATAGAAATTTAATTGGACTAAGTTTGGTGTCAGGCGTACACCACAGTTTTACACTACGGTAGCAGTTGAGATAAATATCTTAGGGCTATAATTCTACATAAACAAGTTCCAGATGCCGCGCTTCTCCAGAGTTGGCTCGTCGGAGGCGGTCGAAACGTAAGGAGACGAGGAGTTCGTCAACGAACTGCTGGTCAGTCTGTAGTATGGAACATACGAAGAACTGCTGTTGCTGTAAGTTTGTGGGTAGGTTGGGGTCAACGAGGAAGAAGTGGAGTAGGAGGATGTGGAGGTGATGGTGGAGGTGAGGTAGGTGGTGAGGTAGTAGGTGGAAACAGCGGTTTCGAAGCAGGACTCGGTGGTGAGCACGGTCAAGGTGGAACCAGCAGAGTCGGTGATCGGAATGGTAGCAGTAACAGACAGAGTCAAGGTGGAGGTCAGGTACACGGTGTCTGTCAAGGTAGAGTCAGACGAAGCAGTAGAGGACACTCCACAGCCAGCAGTGACGGTTTCGGTCTCAGTGACGGTGACTGTTGATGGAGCAGCCGAGCTGGAAGTAGCTGGAGAGGCTGGAGCAGCCTGTCCTTGGCTGGCAGCAGGGCTGGAGGTGGTGCCTGCAGGTGCAGAAGTGGTGCCTGCGGCAGCAGAAGTCTCTGGAGTAGTAGTGGTAGCAGCATTAGCCGGAGTCTGCGCAGCAGAGGAGGATGAAGAAGAAGAGGAAGAAGATTCCTCAACGGTCACGTAAATGGTGGAAGTTTGGGTGTAGGTGGTTGTTTCTTCCTGGCCATTGGACACGTAGGTGGAGGTGACGATGCTGTCTGTGGCGTCAGCGGACACGGAGACGGCAGAAGAGGAGGAAGCTGGGGCAGGGCTGGCTGCGGCACCGGAGCTCGAGACTGGGGTAGACGAGACCTCAGAGCTTGGAGCCGGGCTGGACTCAGAGCTGGCGGCAGAAGAGGCGCTGGCTTCGGAGCATGGCTCGGTCACGGTGATGGTGACACCAAGACTAACGGTGGTGTAAGTGGTGTACTCTGATGCTGGCAAGGAGCTGGAAGAAGCCACGGCGGCATCTGAGCTGGTTGGAACATACGGAGTAGAACTGGACACGGCGCTGCTAGAGGTGGCAGTGCACTTTGGACATGGCTCAACGATGGTGACAGTGGAGCCAGCAGTGACGGTGGTATAAGTGGTAAGGGGCACTGAGGAGTTGTCAAATCTCTTTCCCAGGTTGAAGAAACCTGGAACAGGCAACGCGACAGCCTGAGTCGCGCAAATAATTAAACAAGTGTAAAGTAACGTTTGAATGTACATCTTGGTAGCACTGTGATTCCGTGTTCAACTGATAATAAGAAATGAGTGACTGGTTGAGGAATCAGGAGCACTAGGCTAGAAAATTGTCAATTGGTCGATTGCGCTGTGTCAAACTGGTAAACGTTTTAGTTGGACGTCACTGCCTCTATTTTATAACACGGTCTCTTTGGAATGTTTGTATGAGAAGGAGTGAAAAATTGCAACCGCGACTGGCATGCAGATTTTTACAATAGGAATATAATAAGTTTTTTTTAAGTCAATCTCGCCAACGCGACTCGCCCCGAAATTTCTGGAGGCTTTGCACATGCTCTCGTGAGACAAGGTAACGTCATTGTACCAAACAGCAGAATTGGTCAGTTGGGAGTCGCGTTTAGGCGTTAAGTAATGCTACAGATCCGGATCTCGCACGAACCCAAGGTGTTTCCCGGTTAAGATTTTCAAATCTCCAACTTGTTCGGGGAAGTAGTCTTGCTTCACCAAACCGTCTTTGAAATCGGGATTGTACTTGTAGCCCTTGGAGTAACCAAGCTCAGTCATAAGCTTAGTTGGAGCATTCCGCAAATGTAGTGGAATTGGGGCTGAAGCAAATTCCGGTTGTGAATCCAGCTTAGCATTAAGCTCGTTCCATCCTCGGTAGATTTCCACTGATTTGGGTGCGCGTGCCAATTTTACGGCGCAATGAACAAGCGCAAGATCTGCTTCCGGTAAGCCAACAAACTGCACCGCCTGGTATGTGGCAATGGCAAAAGGCAGGCACGAATCGTCTAAAACCCCAACGTCCTCGCTTGCTATTCTGATCATTCTCCGGGCAATGTAAAGCGGGTTTTCACCCCCCTTCAACATTCTCCCGAGGTAGTACATTGCTGCGTCTGGGTTGGATCCCCTGACAGACTTGTGGAAAGCGCTGATTGTGTCATAATGGGCATCTCCGACACGATCGTAAACCATGTGCGTTCTCTTCAAAATTTCTCGTAACTGTTCAGGGGTAACCTCGATGACATGTTTTCCTTTTTCCAAGTTCGACTCAGACATGAAATGTGAATCTGCCAGCTCCACCAGGTTCAGGGCGCTTCTCGAGTCGCCGTCTGCGATGTCACACAAGTATGCAACCGACTCCTTGTTGAAACGCAGAATAGGCATGTTATGAACAAGTTTTCGCGTCTTATTAATAACCAACAGTGCCTTGGACACTATCTTGTGTAGCTCGTCTGCGGTCAGCTTGTTCAGCACAAACACCCTACATCGGGAGAGAAGCGCGCTATTCAGCTGGAAACTCGGGTTTTCAGTGGTGGCCCCCACAAGGGTGATTGTTCCTTTTTCAACGTGCGGCAGGAAAATGTCCTGTTGTGCCTTGTTGAACCGGTGTATCTCATCGATAAACACGATAGTGTGTCTCTTGGTCAGTTTGTACTCGTTGCGTGCCTCTTCGAAAACACGTTTGCAGTCGGAAATACCATTAGCGGTAGCACTCAGCTCCACAAACCGCGATTTGGTAGCATGGGATATGATTCTCGCCAGTGTGGTCTTTCCTGTTCCCGGATACCCCCACAGGATCATCGACTGGATTCTGTCGTTCAAAATGAAGCCTCTCAAAATGCCTCCTTCTCCAACCAAATGCTGTTGACCAATGTAATCATCCAGATTGGACGGCCGTAATCGCTCTGCCAACGGAAGTCTGGCCTGGGCCTTGAGCAATCGGAGATCTTCTGCGGGATCGGTTTTGCGCACCTTCGGTTCTGGTTCCACGATCTCAATTGACGTGTCTGGATCGGCCTCTGACGAGGGCGTTTGGCTGGAATCCAGAGATCGTTTCTGTGCGCCCTCATAATGCTGTTTCCTCGATTTGGTACCTGTCAGCAGCGATGAGACCGATCGTGACGGCTCTGAAGCGCCAGAACTCTGTGGCTTAGGCGCCGGCTTCGACGTGCACGTGTCCAGGTGTCTATTGATTAGCGCCAGGTCGACTTCTTTGGAACAGATCGGACAAGATACCATACGCGAAATTTTAATGAATAATTTTTTAGCCAGTTATCTGATAATTATTAGTGGGGGTGACTAAAGCGATTCTACAGCTCGTCTTTTGCCGGACTTTTCGACTTGGACTTCTTGGACTTCTTGGACTTGGGGCTCTTGCGCTTTTTAAAGTCGCGCATGCTTTTGTACAGTTTTGACTTAATTCCCTTGAGGAACGCTCCTCTCTCGCTTAACTCGCCGTCTCCCGGGTCTGCGTACTCACTTAATGCTTTTTCGATAGCCAGTTTCTCAGAAGGACCTTCATAGACGTTCTGGTTGCCGTCTTTGTCGATGATCACGATCTGGGGCAGTTTTGCGATGTCCAGATGCTGTGCTACCACGTCTCTATTTTTGTCGTTGACAGTGATGTAGCCAAGTTCGACTTTCCCGAGATAGTCGATTGCAACCGACTTGAACATCGGCGACACAGACGTCTTGCTGGTCAAGAGCAAAACCCGTGGCTTGTCGTTGGGGCTGAGGAACTTGGAGATGTTGTTTGGTGAGACCCTTTTGACGTAGTTTCTCACGCGGCCTTTCACAAAATCCAGGAGCTGCGTTGCGGTCCGCTCGCCACGGAACTGGTCAGGAACATGGGTGCTTTTTCGCTCGTTTTTACCGGACCAGATGGGGGCGCGGAAAACAAGCACCGTAGGGAACCCTTCGATCTTGTACTTGTTGCACAGCGGCTTGTTTGCGTCCTCGTTGCAGTCGACTGCTGCGAACTGGGCCACCTCTGAGCCGGCTTTGGCCGCCTTGGCGTAGTGGGGCCGGAACTGCTGGCAGTAGCCGCACCAGGGGGCGTAGAACTCGACCACCGTGGTGTGGTTTGTGCCGAAAACCACGTCCTCGAACGAATCGGGCGTCAATTCGTAAACGTACCGAGAATTCGAGTAGAACGCGTGCGCCAGCGACACGAAAAACAATAACGCCAACATGTCTCTAGTTAAAGAAAAATTAGCCATTAATTTCGAGGTGAAAAAAAAAATATCAATTCTTCCTCCATCATGATCACCAAGTTCTTCAGCAAAATAGTGGTCAAATTCGATCCTTTTGGGCCAGAGGCCAAGTGCGCCCGGTCCTTCATCAGTTTGATTTCGCCAAAGCTCCGTCAAACGTGCCCTGTGGACCTGGAAGTTCTCCCCAAAGCCAGCACCAAGTCTCCTCTGCTCAAGGTGACGTTCAAAGATAAGACCTCTATGGAGGGAAACCCGGCTGAACAATCGTTTGACGACTTCGCCCAGATGCTCGACAGACACTCCAGACAACTACAGTTCAAAGAAGACGCTAACAAATAGATATACTGAGGGCATTAACTACAGGCATTTTTCAGCTTAAATATTTTTCATAATTCTGTATATACTCTCATTATGATACGATCACAAATAATTATCAGCACGAGACGATTTCTGTCGACCGCCGTTTCCAAAAAGACCGTCGTCACCACGCCGATCTTCTATGTCAATTCTAAACCCCATATCGGTCACTACTACTCGATGACATTGGCCGATGTCTACAACAGATGGCTAAAGTTCAACGGGGAATCAACATATTTCACCACTGGAACAGACGAACACGGCCTCAAGGTACAGACTGCCGCTCAGGCTATTGGAAAGGATCCGAAACTGTTCTGTGACGGGTTGTCGGCCAAATTTAAAGAGCTCGCAGCCACAGGCGACATCAACTACGACAGATTCATCAGAACAACAGACCCCGACCATCTCACGGCTGTCCAGCATTTCTGGACCGTTCTCAAGGAAAATGGCCATATCTACAAAGGTGAGCACTCCGGCTGGTATTCTGTGTCTGACGAATGCTTCTACACCGATCAGGACGTGGAGGAAGTGGACGGGAAAATGGTGGCCAAGGAAACCGGGGCTTCCGTGGCATTCGAGTCTGAGCAGAACTACTTCTTCAGACTCAGCAGTTTCCAGGACCGTCTGATCCAGCTGCTCGAATCCAACCCCTCGTTTGTCCAACCAGCCGTGTACTACACCACGCTGTTGAAAAGCCTTAAGGCACGTGACTTGGAGGATCTGAGCATTTCTCGGCCTGGATCGCGGGTGAGCTGGGGTATAGACGTTCCAGACGACTCGTCGCAGAAGATGTACGTGTGGTTCGACGCTCTAATTAACTATCTCACGTGTATGGGGTACCCGGGAACGGAGCCTTTGCCGGACACTCTTGTTCATCTTGTTGGCAAGGAGATTGTCAAATTCCACTGCGTTCATTGGCCGTGTTTCCTGATGGCTTGCGAGCTCCCACTTCCACGGTCCGTGTTTGTGCATGGCCATTGGCTGATGGACGGCCGTAAGATGAGCAAGAGTCGCGGAAATGTGGCCGATCCTATTGAAATAGCAGAAAAGTACGACATCGACGCTCTGCGACTGTTTATGATGCGGTTCTCCGTTCTGGATGGAGACTGCGACTACTCAGAGCCAAAGCTGAACGCCACAAGAAACGAGTTCATTGATAAGTTCTGCAATCTGCTCACACGCTCGTTGTCCAAAAAGTTCCACATTTCCAGAGCGTTGCAAAGAGTTGAACAGGAAGGACTACCAGCTTTACTGAGTCAAGTGGACGACCAATTTTCCAAAGACATAACTGACCTATATAAACAGATCGATGAGCTTGCCGATCTAGTTGATCCGCTCTACCGCAAGATGGAGCTCCACAAGGCTGTGCAGACTCTCTGGAGACTTCTGCCAAACGTGAACGGACTGTTTGACGTTTACGAGCCGTGGAAGCTCAAGGGTCTCGAGAACGAGCTGAAACAGGACCTGGTGATCTTCAGCGCACTGGACTCGCTGCGGTGTCTGCTCATTTTGCTGCAACCGGTGATTCCTAACTATTCAAAGATGTTGCTTGACAGACTGCAGGTTTCCCCAGAAAGAAGAACGCGTGAGTTTGCACAGATCGGCAAAGACACCACGTACGCGCACTCCGCCACGTTCGCCAAGGGAGAGAAGGTGCCGTTGCAAAAGATTCAGCTCTAGGTGGCTGCTATTTGCAAGGCTGTGCACTCGAGCGAGTCCATGTCGAGCACTGCGACCTGGCCGGTTTCGCTGAAGTCAGGAACGCACACGATCCGCACGGTGGCCGGGGAGTTCTTGGCGCTGAACAGAGTCAGCTCGGACGTCTCGAACTTTGGCTGGTTCCCCACAAAGTAGACGTGGGGGGTCTCGTCGAGAGAGAACGGATCTTCTGTTTCGTATGGGTAGCACGTCAACGTGTCTGGCGCGGTCGGCACAATGTTTTGCCAGTGAAGAGTGGCCTCGAGCAGCTTGATGCGGGACTCGTTGATAATCTCTGATTTGACTGGCGAGTCTGTTCCGGCACTGCTCTCTGACAGGTCCACCTCCAGATTTGGAATAAAATACTTGAATATATCGTTAATGTTTTCTCCGGACGTTCCCAGTAGGCGCAATCCGTCGATCTCAAACCACGTAGGGTTGGTTGCGCGTTTGAAGTTGGTAAACTGGCCCGCGGAGCTGAAGAACGACGGGTGCAACGGCTGTTTGGGCAAGCTGCTTTCGCTGGGGTCGGAGTCGCCAGGCATTATGGTCACAGGGACCGAATTGAGCAGTTCCGAAACAAACCTGTCCAGTTGTTTGAGCGCGTCGGCATCGTAATTCGACTTGTTGAGCTCCCTGTACTTGTCTTTCTCCAACACCACCTGATCCGACTTGTCGGAGCACTTGATGGAGTCTCCGGCCAACACGACCTCTGTGATTGATTTGAGAAACTCAATGGTTTCGGGTGCAGTGTCCAGCTCGCCCATCAGATACTCCTTCAGTATCTCGACGAGGGCCAAGTTGCTTTCTGGGTTAATATGGAGTCCAGAGATAAATAAGAGTTTGTTGCCTGTATTTTGTACAGAACGCGGGATTTGGGCACCGGCCTCAGGATACACAACATCAACAACCGTGAAGATGCCGGGATCAACTTCCATGCCCAAAACTCCAACCACAACACCGGTAACCAGTAGAATATTGTCCAGGATCTCTCCAGCCAGAATCATCCGACCTGACTCGTCTTCCAGCATTACCTGGTCATTCTGCGGGTCTGAGTACGCCTGTGCTCTGATCTGGTCGAGCTTGCTCAAATCCGCGGAGCTCTTAACGTCCTCGGCTCCATACACGTTATTGCTCACGTCTTCCAGGATATTTGGTTTATACTTCATATCCATGAACACAGTGCCGATCGTGTAGGACGGAGTCATCGACTTGACGTCCAGAATCTTGTTCACGTAAACGACGCGCGTGTCGTTGATGGTTTCCTGCTTCCATTTGGCGTTGGCCATCTTGAGACACCGCGACTTGAGTTTCTTGACGCGTTGTCCGTAGATCTTGTTGAACTGGTTTCCGTACGATCTCGCGCCGGGCGGTAACCTGTACGCGTCAGAGTGCTTGAACTCCTGCGGAACGGCTGATTCCTGTCGTAAGATCCGGTCAGACGTCATGGTGTTCATATGCGCGTACGGTGCAAGGATGAAATTTTTTAAATCCTGGAATCAACACTGATCATCTACGCAATTACGTACTCCGTGATAAGAACAGGCCAAGTTCGGCAGAGCTGGATCCTAAACATCTATCTTTGTGCTCAGTCCCATTCATTGGTCACCCACTTCCCACAACAGCCACGAGAGCCGCAGCATGCTGGGTATCTTGCGGGCCCCGTCTAGCTCCACATGTGGCGCAGTTCTTGCGCGGTGCAGGGATGTGGCGCTCCTCCCCCGAGTGATATGAACAACAAGAGTGGTAAATAAAAATCACAAGGCAAAGAGTATTTGTTCCAATTGAGACCATGGAAAGACTGGACTTGGCCACCTACAGCAAGGAAATCAAACAGGACTACGACAAAGTGGTTTCTGGAGAACTGACGTACGTCATCTACACCACATTGAAGGACTCGTCTTTGAAGCCAACAGTGCACGGTGACGGAGACATTAACGAGTTCATAACCGAATTCGAAGAAGGAGCCGTCCAATTCGGCTACATTCGTGTCAATCCGTACGGCTCGGACGTTCAGAAACTGCTTTTGGTCGGATGGTGTCCGGATTCCGCTCCTTTGAAAAGTAAAGTTTCATTCTCCAACAACGTTGCCGAAGTTGGCCGGATCCTGCACTACCACGTCCAGGTGACCGCCAGAGACCCTGACGACCTGGATGTCGATGATTTGCTGAAAACCGTGGGAAACGCTTCTGGTGCTCGGTACTCGATCCAAACTCTGCAAGGCACAAAGAGCACTTCAAAGGCTGCCCCAAAACCGGTTTCCAAACCAGCTCCTAAGCCAGCTCCTGTTCCAAAACCAATTCAGCAAAAGCCTGTTGCTCCAAAACCTGTCAAGGCCGACCCAGAAGACGAGTGGGACGGTGAAGAGGAGATCCAGGAGAGAGACTTCTCGAAAAAGCCACTTGAAACTCTTCCCTCCGCTTACAAGCCAACCAAGGTGGACATCGACGCTTTGAGAAAGGGTCCTTCGCAAACAACCAATTCCGAGCCTGCCACCGTCTCGCTCAGTCTTGGTGACGGCCGTCTCTCGTCTCTCCCAAAACCAAAGGTGAACAACTCGGTTGCTTCCAAATTCCAGGAAGTTGTTCAGCCATCATTCGGCTCCAAGCCAGCTTTCGGTGCTCCTCCTAAGGAGGAACACCCTTCTGGTGGACTGAGCAGAAACTTTGGTTCCACCAACGGAAAGACTCCTGCCCAAATCTGGGCCGAGAAGAAGGGCCAGTACAAGGATCTTGGACACGATTCCAAGCCTGTCAATGCCGAAACCCCTGACGAGTCAGAGGTCGATGTTGGTGACGTCAAGTCCAAATTCGAGGCTTTGAAGGTTGCGGACGAACCAAAAGCAGAGCCAAAGTCCACCTCCTTCCCTCCTCCTCCAGTCAGATCGTCTTTCCCTCCACCGCCAGTGAGAAGCGTTCCTAAACAGGAAGAACCTGAAGAAGAGGAAGAGGAAGAGGAAGAGGAGGAACAAGAGCCTGAACCATCTCCAGCCCCTCCAGCTCTCCCAACCGCCGCACGTCCAACACCTGCTCCTCCGGCTGCCAGCTCCGCTCCTACGGCTGTGGCTGAATACGACTACGAGGCATCTGAGGACAACGAGATCGGCTTCGCTGAAGGTGAGACCATTGTTGAGATCAAGTTCGTGGACGAGGATTGGTGGCTCGGAACCAACGCGGCTGGCAAGTCTGGTCTGTTCCCTTCGACGTACGTCACCTTGAACGAGGACTCTAAAAAGGAGTCTGCTCCAGAACCTGCTGCCGAACCAGATCCAGAACCAGAACCAGAAGCTGCTCCAGGTCTCACTGCCGTTGCTGAGTACGACTACGAAGCTACCGAAGACAATGAGATCACTTTCAGCGAACAGGACTTGATCACCGACATTGAACAGGTTGATGACGACTGGTGGTTGGGATCCGTCAACGGTCAAAGAGGACTGTTCCCTGCCAACTACGTGAAGCTCCAGGACTAATGCAAACAATTATTAGCAATCTGTATAAATAAAAATCTAGATTATATTGGTCAACTCTAGCTTCTGTCTCACCATGCTACCCCATAGATAAAGCAATGGAGCTCCGGCGGTAACCCTTTTGAATCCACGTCTAGCAACAATTCCCTCGTGGGCATTGAGAGAACGCACATACACCGGAAGTTTGATCCAATCCAGCTCGTTCAAGTTGGAGCACATTGTAGCTTTTATTTCGTCGTAAGGCAATGCGTCCAGGTGCTTTGCGACCTCAAGACTGCTAATCGAACTGACATTCAGTCTCTGTTCCAAACTAGGAATGATTTCAACTGCCTTGTCGAAATCGTAGTCGACAGCAACATCCTTGGGGTCTTTAGGTTTCTCCTGCTCTGGGGCTTGTCTCGAAGCCGGTGGAGACTCGACGTCTGGCGGAGACTCGGACTCCAAGGTCTGTAGCGTGTTTTCAACCAAGTTCTGCGTGGCGCCGGCGATCACATCTCTGTGCTCGTGCACGCTGTCATGGTGCTGCGGTTTGTTGGAAGATAAGCGAGAAAGGACAGATTTCCACGCCTCACCAACGTTGAAGTCGGAAATAAACGACTTTCTAATGGCGCTTTTTATGGTTCCAAACACGCTAGCAACAAATATAACCGGGAACACGATCGGAAGAATAAGGATCACGACCACAATAGCGATTTGCCGAGTCCGATGGAACGAATCAGGTATCGGGGACTGCAGCACATCGGGGTTGTAGACAGTGTTTTTCAAATCAACAACTCTTGCGACCTGTTCCTTGCCGAGAAGCTTTGCAGGGGGGAGCCCAGATATGAAGCTGATGTCCAAGTTTTCCCAGTTCTCAAATGCGTTATAGTTGCTGATATAGGATGTGGAGAAGCTCACCAGTCTGTCGTTGCGGACGTTGGCCAGCAAGATCCTAAACTTGAACAGCTTGAGACCTTTATAGTAGGTGCTTGATTTGCTAGTCATCTCGGGCAACAAGTCGGAATTATGAATAAATAGATCTCTTCCCGATTGTCCAACCAGTCTGCTGCCAAGGAAGTTCATCAATCGATCCAAGAACCGGGAAGTTTTGAAGAACCGAATTCCGAGATGAGGTGTGGCAAAAGTACTGAACAAAACAGGTTCGATTGTATCAAAAAATTCAACCTCGTACAGCTTACCAATGCAATACCGAGCGATCAAGCCTCCCAGACTGTATCCGACAACGCTAATCTTAGTTATGGTGACATTTCTATCGCTCTTCAATGTTTCGATCTCATTGAAGATCTCCTTAAGCACCCGATCACCATTGACTTTAATTCCGTCATAAGTTTTAAACGCTCCAAATGATGAGGGCTTTAAATAATGAAGGGAATATTCAGACGGTGTCAAACTCTCGTGAAGAGCTTTCTCCACCATATCCAGGTGGCTGGAAACCCCCCACATGCTATCAATTAGTCTTTCTCAGACCTCCAAAGTCATACATACCCATGGATCAGCACAAACAAGTGGCCTTCGTTCGTCATCAGATAAAGGTCTAGTAAGAGACAAAGAACACGCCCCCAAAAATATTTCGTCCCGTCGATTTATTTTTTTTGTGTCCAAGTAATGTTTAGTGCTCCTGGTAAAGCCTTCTTGGCTGGCGGGTATCTTGTTCTGGATCCCAAATACAGGGCATTTGTGGTTGCTCTGTCATCTAGAATGTATGCTCACGCAGAAATTGTCTCGGAAGGAGGCGATACTACCGAGATCTCGGTCAGATCGCCCCAATTCTTAGAGGGAGACTGGACATATAAAGTGGACCTATCACGCCCAACACAATCTCAGGAAGTTCATGGACGCAAGAACCCGTTCATCAAAGCAACGTTGGATATTATCTTGTTATACTTGAGCCCAAAGGTCAACAAAAGCATTGTCATCACCATCTTTTCCGACGCGGGTTACCATTCGCAAACAAACTCGGTTCCAAAAACGTCGGAGTCGGGAAAAAGAACGTTCCGTTACCACTCGCAGCCAATCACTGAGGTCTCAAAAACCGGACTTGGGTCGAGTGCCGGACTGGTTGCCTCTTTGACTGCCGCACTGCTGTCCTGTTACGTTGAAACATTGGATGTGAAAAATGATGCAACTCTTAACCAGATACACAACCTTGCACAAATTTCCCACTGTTTAGCTCAGGGAAAAATAGGCTCTGGGTTTGATGTTGCGTCGGCAACGTTTGGATCGATTGTTTATCGTCGATTTGACCCAGAGTTGGTCAACAAAGTCATCGAGACTTGGGACCGCGAATACCTTGTGAACCTTGTCGATAACGTTGACTGGAAAATCGAAATCAGCAAGTGTGCTCTTCCTTCGGGAGTCAAGCTGTTGATGGGAGACATTGTTGGTGGATCGGAAACGCCGAAGCTTGTCTCAAAGGTTCTTTCGTGGAGGAAAGAGAATGCATCTAGATCTTTGGAGGTCTGGGAGACCCTCAACAAGAATAATATGAGCCTCGTTTCAGGATTGGAGAGATTGCAAACCATGAGCAAAGAACAACCAGAGACTTACAAACTACTTCTGCAGAGCTTGGTTGCAGGCAACAAAAGTGGGTTCCAAGACGTTGTTTCCAGCATTCAAGGTATTCGTAAATACCTCAAGATAATGACGCAGGAAAGTGGTGCCGAGATCGAGCCTGACCAGCAAACCAAACTGTTAGATTATTGCATGTCCCTGGACGGAGTTTTGGGAGGAGTTGTTCCTGGTGCCGGTGGATACGACGCTGTTTGTTTGTTGGTTGCAGAAGACTCGATCCCGCAGGTGATCGAGAACACTCAGAACCATTCGGTCACATGGTTGGATCTCCGCGAACAGGAATTGGGGCTCAGACAAGAAGACGTGTCTGAGTTTTCCGGGCTTTTTTAGATAAAGTTAAATTAGATTTATTTACCCCCCGCACCTGCCACATTTTCAACGGGCAAGGGTCCCACCGCTGAGCCTCAGTGGTTCTAACATATTAATTAGATGAAACAAAAGGGTCTTTATTTTTAGGGATTTGTTGTTTATTTATGATATCGCAATATCCTAGTTCTGGCCAGTCCGATATACTTCCCCCGGGCTCGGCAGGAAAGGGGTCGGAATCGTATGAACTGACCAGATATCTCCCACCTTACAGATCGTTGCTTAGTCCTGATAGGACTTTTGACTATCGCAGTCACAAGTACGTGGACGGATCTGTCGAATTTAAGCTTACTCATCTATTTGGAAGAAAGCGAAAGCCCGATTCCACTATCAAGATGAACTATCGGTCTTTGTTGTCGCCTTTGACTCACACAAAGAAACGTATTCTTGATGCGGCCTCGGATACCCTTTCCGTGAAGTCGTTCAAATCGACCCGTTCCATGAGCAGTCTGCGCCGGGTGCAGGCATTGACGGCTCAAAACTTGATGGATTTGCCTGACGAGATTCTGACGCTGATTTTCAAGAATTTGGCAGACGATCATAAGTCGTTAGTCTACTTGCTTTATGTGAACAAGCGATGCAATTACAGCGTGAAGCCAGTGCTCTATGAAAACCCATATATTACATCTACTTATAGACTTGCGCAGCTGGTCCACACGATCACCAACAACCAAGAATTGGCCCTCATGGTGAAAACAATCGACCTCTCCAAAATCAATCCTGGCTTAGAAATAGAGGAGAACGCATTGCAATTTTACGAAATGTTCATCACAGGCGAGGGGTCTCAGAATGACTGGGATTCCGCTGACAAAGATGTTCTGGCAGGTTGGAGAGACTGGAGATACAGAGATCATCCCCTTTATGGCCTACAGAGAACCGTGAGCGGTCAGGCTTCGAGACACGCTAGGCACAGCTCGCGGCCGGAATTGGTCACACGCAAGGTTTCGACTTCTTCCAATTCGACCACCATGTCATTGTACTCAAACCATTATGACTCCGAAACCGAGCTGTCCCACACCTTGTCGACGTCGCCAATCCGCAAAACTAAAAAGGTGACGCTTGTAAGCTCAATTAAGAGGGTCTTTAAGCAAGGATCTGGAGATGGCCGAGTTTCTGCCGATGAGATTTCCGACTGGTACAGCGACATCAAGACTACCAAGCAGCATCCGGTCACATTTCCTGCCAAGATTAGCGATGTGGATTATTTGATGAGCCCGCGGACATCGCCATTTGACGGTCACTCGCAACCGTATTCCACCTCACACCCTTTGCAGAACAGGTTCTTGAGCCAGTACTGTTTTTCCAAGGATGTTCCGATAGGCTACTTACTCCACATCTTGCAAGAGTGCAAGAATCTGGTGCACATCGACTTCAGCGGAGTCTCGTGCAGCAACGATTTTGAAATGAAAGACTACGAATACTTCAATTGGCAAACTTCTAAGGGCAAGCTCAAGCGACCCCCAGTGATTGCATGCAGGTCCTTATTGCTAGATGTGAAAGAGCATGAGCGCAAGCAAAAGGAAGAGAGCCTGCTTCTGTCGCAGTTCAAGTCTGAAAAGCCGATATTCTGGTCCGATACCCAACGGGAGCTTGACTGGCAAAACACACAACATGTACAGCTGGAGTATGTGGACATCTTCAAGCAGATGAACAAGCTGGAGAACCTGCAGACGATCAAGCTGCGTTCGATATGCTGGCTTACGCAGTCTACGATCCGGACGATTCTGGCAGAGTCGAGGTCCAGAAGTCGGCTCCAGTACATTGATTGCACTGATTCAGGGATGCGCAAGTCGCTTGACTGGGCTAAGAAGCGGAGTGTGAAGCAATGGGAGAGATATCTTCGCCCACGCAGTCCTCCGCGGCGCACAGTGGTACAAACCAGCTCTACGCCAAATTTCGAGAATATAGGGCAGGAATATTACTAAGTGTTGCTACTTTAAAATAGCGGAGTTATTAAATTGGGATGAGAATAAATAAATATATGCGAATGCGGGACAACCACCAAACGTAACTCATATTGCAAACCCTTTGATCACTAAAATGTGTCTTTTGGTAGACACGAATGTGGCTGTGTTTTTCTTGCGAAAAAGTGCAAACTGCAAAGATTAGTAAATCATACGCATGAAACTAGATAAGCAGGGCAATTTAAAACCAGGCGGAGTGGGATAAACACCTAGCGGAGCTGGCGGTGCCTGAACGGGCCGATTCGTAGATTCCCCTCTTGCGAGAAGTCCCGGCAACTCGACCGGAGCCCGGTGCCATCCCAAAACGGTAACAGCCTCGGAGAACGGCTTCATGCTCGCCAGAACAACATTTGCTTATTCCGTAGTGTCCGGGCTTGAATGAACTAAATAGCTGCATTTTTTTCGCCTTTTACCGTGTCACCTCATTTGGTAGTTTTTTTTGTCGTACCTGCTACCAATTTTGGTTTTGCTACCACAGGGAAAAAAAAAAATTGTTTTTGCTTCGTGCTACCGTCTGCTACCAAGTTACCACTTGATTTGGATAAAAATCGGAATTCGGTTTGAGTCCATTGCAGAACCCACTGTCTGCACGCCATCTGAAGTCGATCTCCGTCCTTTAAACGAAACTTGGTCCACCAATTCAAGTGATACGTCGACTGTTCGCCTGCTACCATTCCCAACCATCATTATCCGCTTTGATTAACACCACACAACTATGGACAGACAGCTTCCCCTTCCGGGATACAGAGACTACCAACGGCCCTACGGATCCGCAGATGACGCTTCAAACCCACATAGACTGCCTTTGTTGCCAGCTTTGGGGTCGTTGCCTACAGTGTCAACAGCACCTGCAGCATCTCCCCCGTCAGCGATGACCGAGGGCCCTGGCTCGCCCCGACAAATTCCTCTTCCGCAAACACAGCAAGAACACCTCATGTCCATCAACAAACACGTGATGAAGACTCTTTTGCAATCAAAGTCAAGCGATGTGTCTGTTCCACAAACGCCTCCTGAAAAACCCAATCTGGGCCGAGATCGTCAGGAAGGCCCCATGGAAATTCCTCGCTTCATTCCGTTTCCCGGGTACCCCGTCATTCCACCGGGGTACGTGCCCGTCATGATGTCTCCGCAAGGGTTTCTGGTACCGATGCAGTTTTCGCAGACCCCGGTTAAGGAGGACGAAAAAAACAGCGAGAGCCAAGGGTCTTCGACTTTGGAAAGTCCGCAGCCGTCAAAAGTGCGCAAGATCGCACAGCTCATCAACTCGCCACTTCCAGAGCCACAGCAGCTGTATCCGGTGGGACCTGTGGCGCCGCTGTTGTATTTCAACGGTCCGGTGCTCGGGTCTAAAGATAAATTGGCCGCTTTTCAGCTATGTTTGATTTCGCAAGAGTATTTCTCCGAGCTAGTCTCCAAACTATCGCCCAAGGACCAAGAACTCCTTGAGGACCTGTACACATACGAAAAAGAGCATGTTGCTGTACCACCGGAGGAGTTACGCCAACAGTACACAGCCGACCTGAACGCTGTGAACAACACAAAGACCGTTGAAAAACCGTTTTCCAAACGCAGCACCCGCGTCAACAAGGTGACACACGGTCTTGAACGCGACATGGCCGAGAAACGAGATTTGGAACTGCTGAGACTCGAGCTGTTCAGAGATTACAACAAGCAGCAGATCATCAACGATTATACAGGCCGGACAATCGAGCTTTATGGGTCAATGTGTTTGGACTACACCACGCGGCTGTCCAAACTGAAGAAGTTCCTGCTACAGCAGAAGAAGCTGCTACAGACAGAAAACGCCGACTTCTTCAACGTGGCTGCTACAGACTCGGAGAAGCTTTGGCGCAGTGCGTTGCCCGACCACGTTGCCGAACAGCCAGAAACAAGATACCTTGCGCCGCCAAAGAAGAAGCAAAAAGTGGAGCTCGACCAGAAACTCTCGGACAACGACAGCTACTCGTCGTCGGCGTCCGCTTCTGTTTCAGGACCTCGGTCGTCGTCGAGGTTCAAAAAACAGCCTAAGGAGGACGCCAAGTCCAAGAAACGGGGAGCCAACCAGGTGAAGGAGCCGGTGCTCGATCCAATGACTCCAGTTACCACGGAGGAGCAATTGCGGATGATTACGGCTCCAAACTCGAGAACCTACGAGAAATACGTGATTGGTAGCTCCGAAAAGGAGATAGCCGACCAGAGCGATATCCGGCAGCTGGCCGAGCATTTCAAGACGGAATCGACTCTGGCGGCCGTGATCAAGAGAAAAGAAGACGAGGTGCGCGGGAAGAAGAAGAACAAGGTGCTACGGGACCTGATCATGGCCCACGACGCTCAACAGGCGAAAAATAAGCCCGGTGCATCGTCGCCTCGGCCATCGACAGCAGACCTGCTCAGCGTGCACGACAGCGACAGCGACATGTGGAACCTGAACTACTCGCTTTCGCTGGTGAGAGAATACAAGCTGCCATTGGGACTGACCCAGGACGAGATCGACAGCGATCTTGCCCAACTTGGACTGTGAAACCATTGGAGGGAGGGGGTTACCCTACCATGCAGTGGACCGAGGATTACGCGGGCACCAGGCCAATTGTGCAGCGGGACGCGCGGGGCGATGCAGGGTAAAATATGGTCTTGTTTCCCGCAGGACGCAGTGGAGAAAAAATTTTTCTTGGTGTACGAGACCAACAAAGTGCAAATTGAAAAAAAATTGTATTGCTTGAATACTTTTGATTCATCTAATTCAAAGAATTTATAACGATGGCTGAAGAAGAAGTAAGTAGGCCCGCCGTCGCGAGCGGCTTTGTCTTGTATTCTAACGTCTTAGCACACCTTCGAGACCGCTGATGCTGGTTCCTCTTTGACCTACCCAATGCAATGTTCTGCCTTGAGAAAGAACGGTTTCGTTGTTATCAAGGGTAGACCATGCAAGATTGTCGACATGTCCACTTCCAAGACTGGTAAGCACGGTCACGCCAAGGTCCACTTGGTTGCTCTTGACATCTTCACCCAAAAGAAGTTGGAGGACTTGTCCCCATCTACCCACAACATGGAGGTTCCATTCGTTAGAAGAACCGAGTTCCAATTGTTGGACATTGACGATGGTTACTTGAACTTGATGACCAACGACGGTGAGACCAAGGATGACGTCAAGGCCCCAGACGGAGAGTTGGGTGATAAATTGCAAGCTGACTTTGACGAAGGTAAGGACCTTTTGGTCACTATCATCTCTGCTATGGGTGAGGAGGCTTGTGTTTCCTACAAAGAAGCCCCAAGAGGCAACTGAATGCGCGACTCAATTGCAGCGTATATAATTATAAAGGATGTTTATTTATCTGGTAATAGACATACCATTTTTCGTTAACCTATTCTAAGCTGTCGATGTAGGCCAATCTGTCCAGTAACACCTGTTTACTTGTTTCTTGGAACTCGCCGCTTAGAAACATCTCGTCTAGCACCTGGTACACCTTGTAGAAGTTGAAGATAATGTCCAATTCGCAGACATTATTGAAGTAGCTGTCCAGTACTTCCACCATTAAATGCACCATTTCCAAGTAACTTAGTTCGTTATCTTGAACATCCACTGCCATCACAAAGAACAGCCCGTTGTACCGCCGATAGACCAGTTTCTGGTTCTCAAAGTTCACAAAGTTGGACTGTTTCTGGTGATCTCTGGATGAAATCAGCCGATGGACTTTCTGAATTGTTTGCTTTTTCTGTGCGCTCGGAACATTTGTATACCATTTCGATATGCGTAGTTTTCCCTGCCGATTCAGGGCAATCAGAAAATGGATTCCCATCTCGTACTTTCCACCCCGGCTGGTTTCCTTCGCTACACGTTCGGTCTAAAGATTAAATAATTTCGCATCCGTACACCTGAATCACGGATCAGAAGCAACCATTAAATTTGCGTACTGAAGGCCGTCCAGACCCCCGCCGGTTGCTGTTGTGGCGATCCACGGTCTTTGCACGGTCCAGAGATCATCAATTCTCGCTTGTCAATTCAGTCTATCCTGATTGGTTGCATTTTACTGTCTACGAGCTACCAGGTGCCACAGTGCGAAGAAACTATTCTTTCCAAAGTCATGGTGCCACTCACCACCCATTATAGGACCCTTTCATACAGTCTCCGCAACTCAAACCCTCAAATCGCCCATCCCCTGCAATTCCGGCTGTGCAAGGCTGTGCGCAAAACTAATTTCATGCCGCTCGCACACTGTATAAAAAAAATTGGCGTCGATATTGCCACGGATTTTGGGTCGGCTGCCCTAGCTTCTTTGTCTTTTAGAAATTATTTTGTTTCTTTTCAAGCTATCACCCAGCTATCTCCGGCGACTCGAAAAGGTCAAAAACTCCAGATAGCAGCATCTTGCTTCAATCCCGAGCACTTTTTGGTACCTGCCGTCATAATTTGTCGACTGACATCTGTCAAATCAGCATCCCTAAGTTGCCATTCCCATAATAGGGCATTTTCACAATCTGCCTTATCGAATTTTTTTTTTCAAAAGTTACCCTGTTTTTGAATTTTCAAACGAAAAAGCGTGTCTCAACAACGCGTTCACTTTTGACTTGCAGAAACACCCTTGCCCTGATACTCTCACATAGGTAAGATTAGTGTTGGATCCAACATCGTTCATGCTTTCGTCCGACGATAAATCATCTAATTCCGACCATAACCAGTTGGCACCGTTCGTCGATAGAATACTGGCTAATCCTTTGAGTTTTCAACGTGCCAAGCATCCGGACAAAGTCAGTTTGAGACCGTCAAGTTACCGTTCGTTCAAAAGTTCCAAGCTTCGCAACAAAGACAAGTTTGGTCTCAAACCTCTAGACGATCTGAACTCCAAAGAGCCTTCAAAGCAGGACGCTAGCATGCCCCGACCAAAATCCATGGCCGAAGCCGTGGCTCTATATACCGGGAAAAAATATCTCTCCAAGAAGCAAAAGAAAGAGCTTGAAGGTAAGCCAGTCAAGAAAGAGGCCATAGTACCACAGAAAAGACCAGTACTGTCCGATGACGAGTTCCAGGTCGGCCGGGAAGACGAAGACAGTTCGGACGAGGACTTTCAAACCGCCGACGAGGAAGAAGATCAGGATCAGAATGACGCTGAAGAATCTTCCAGCGAGCCTGCCGAGTCTGACGAAGAGTCTGAAGACTTGGAACAGTTGAAACAAGACCTGAAACAGGATTTGCATGGCCTCGATGACGAGGACGAGGAACTCGATAGCGATGCCGTTCGTTCTCTCAAAGCAAATGAGGCCAAGGATGATGTCAACGACGAAGATGTTCAAAAGAACAGCGAGACCCCTCCAACTTCCCCTGACGATGCGGCTGATCTCATGAAGGGAGAGCTAGTCCATTCAAAGTACGACGACTCGGAGTTTTACGATATCGACGAGAATCAAGAGGATCGTGGTTCCAATGGATCCAACCGTATATATAAGTCATGGCGTGAGTTCCATGGCAAGCCAGGACCTTTGGGATTGTTGAATCATGGTGTGACCTGCTACATGAACTCGGCAGTGCAAGCACTTTGTCATATTCCTGCCCTTTTGCATTACTTGGTCGATGTTCACAACCACAAATACAAAGACAGCCTCAGCACCAGCAGTGTTACGCAGATTCTTGCCGACACAGTGGCTAAGATGTACAAGTTGGATAACAAGGGAGAGAAGAAGATCCGTACCATCAATCCTAAGCGTTTGATCAAACGTTTACAGGATATTAATTGCATGATGTCCGAGTGGCAGCAGGAAGATTCGCATGAATACTTTATGTCTCTGATGTCCCGTCTCCAGGAAGATTCTACGCCGAAGGGTGTGAAATTAAATCAAAGCATAATTTACGACATCTTTGGAGGACTGCTGAGTCAGACTGTGACGTGCAAGAACTGTGGACACATTTCCACTACTGCCCAGGAGTTCTACGACCTATCTCTTGGACTGGATAACGTCAAGAAGAGAGCGAGCAGTGTCGTTAGTGCGCAGCAGCTTTTCGAACTCAAGAACAAGATAGAGGCTGCCAAGTCCAGTGATCCGGAGCCTAAGCAGCAACTGTCTGAGTTTTTGAAACAAAAAATATTGCTTGCCCAAGAGGAAAGACGGAGTCGGTCGCAAACTCCTGAGATTGGTGAATCTCAAGAGCAAAAGTCTCCCTCCCCAGAGGCGCCAGCCACGGAACGGGCGTCCCAGGGCTCTGACCAGGCCCCATCTCCTCCGTCTTTCAAGTATTCTCTTGAGAACTCGATTAAGGACTTTTTCTCGCCAGAGATCCTCAAAGCGGACAAGAAAGACAAGTCGGGCTATACGTGCGAGAACTGCAAGAAGACGACCACGGCCATCAAGATCTCTACGATTGAGCGCGCTCCAGAAACCTTGACGGTGCATCTGAAACGGTTCAGATTCAACGGTTCGTCTTCGATGAAGGTCAAGGCCAACGTGATCTATCCAGACACGCTGGATCTGACCGAGTTCACCACCAGTATGGATACCCCCACCAAATACAAGCTGAGCTCTGTGATTGTCCACCAAGGACGGTCTGTGTCGTCTGGCCATTATATTGCACACTGCAGACAGCCAGACGGAACCTGGGCCACGTACGACGACGAGTTCATCAACAAGACCAAGGCCATCGACGCTTTGAGTGACGAGAGCGCATATGTCCTGCTGTATACCAGACTGACGCACAAGTCGATCGACTCCAGAAAGCGCAAAGCCTCGGGCCAGCCGGGCAAGTCGAAAAAACGGGTCAAGAGCTCTCGATAAATGGTTCGCATATATTACATACAGCCGGCTATGGTTCGACTATGTGTTTTGATCGCTATGTACAACTAGGTCTAATTTCATGGGACAACGTGAACTCCAATGGATTTTGCCGTTTCCACCACGCTTTTGCAGATGTTTTCCAGCGACACGTTCTTGAGCTGGTCGTCCTTCTGCTTAATTTTGGCTATTTCGTAGATGTGTTTGAGACTGAGCTTGACGGTGGACTTTCTGAGCCCCGGCTCGCCCTTCTCGATGCCGGCGGCCTTCATCAGCAACCAAGCGGTGGTTGGTGTCTTGATGTCGAAGCTGAACGTTCTGTCTGGCTTAACCGTCACTTTGGTAGGAATAGGCACTCCAGGCTGGAAATGCGCGGTTCTTGCGTTGAACTCTTTGCAGAAATCGATGGCCTTCACACCCTTCGATCCAAGAGCAGGTCCGACGGGCGGCGTGGGAGCGGCCTGTCCTGCGCCGACAATCAGTTTGATCAACGTACTCTTTGCAGACATGGTGAAAAATTACTGAAAAGATTTGATAGTTTTCTGAACGCTTTTTCGTGGCGAGGTCGGTCGTCCCCAGACGGGAAAAAAAAAACTAGCGACGATCGTCGGTTTATAGAAAGCTCTAAGTGTACATTTATTTGCGGCCCTTCTTCTTCCTCTCCAACATGGCAATGTGTGCCATGCTCTGCTCCACCTGCGTGTGCTCGTGGTCCAGGCACGGAACAAGCTTGTACGACGGTCCTTCCGGCACCTTGGTGCACATCTGAACAGACTGCAACCACGGGTCGTTGAAACACTCGTCGATCGAAATACGACACGCGGGAGCAAGCGACACCATCTTACCGATCAGCGGACGGCAATCCGGCTGCAGCGCGTTCAACAGCCGCTGCTCGCCCATCAGGTTCGAGGTGTGCTTCAATGGATCGTCTCCCTCGGAGGCCTCGTTGGAGTTCGAGGTGGAAGGAGGCGGCGTTGGTATCTCGTCGGGCTGCGGCACCGAGTTCAGTTCCTCTTGGTGTCGTCCCTTGTCCTTTTCTTCTGGATGGGCGTCCAGGTCGGAGTAATTTGGCGGCTCTGGAACCCGTCTTAGCAAATTACCAAAAGTGACTCCCGGCTCTCTGGAAGCAAACAGCTTGAAGCTCGGATCAGATAGTTTCGGAACCTTCCATGGGAACTTCTTGAGCATCATACAGCAGTAGATGATGGCCGTGGACCAGATATCCACCGGTCTGGGGTCGTACTTGTTGAACACACAGACTTCCGGAGCCAAATACGGGTCAGATCCAACAATTCCCTGAGCTTCGATTAACGTGTTGGAGAACGGATACTGAAACACGACAGCAGATCCAAAGTCGATGATCTTGACAATTCCCTCCTTCGAGATCACACAGTTGTCCAGCTTCAGGTCTCTGTGTGCCAAACCGATCGAATGAATGTATCTAATACCGTTCAGGATCTGCTTGAAACAGCAGTTCACCTCCTCGGGACTCATCTTGTTGGACATCACAATGGCAAACAAATCGAAGTCGCAGTACTCCATCACCTGGACGATTCTCTCGTTCTCGTACGAAATCTCAATAGTCTCTATAATGTTTGGATGTTTCAAAGCAGAACCGATACAGTATTCGCTGGTGATTTTCTTGGTGTATTCTCTGCGCGATTCGTGTTGGTACTTGGCCCGGAACTCTTTCACAGCAAAGACCTTGGAGTCGGATATTCTCTTGACGAGTCGGACCTGTCCTCCAGCCCCTGCTCCCAAACTCTCTCCAAACTTGCTGTATCTCTTGCTGAATGGGATCTGAGGAGTAGTATTGCCTCCAATAGACAGCGTTCCAGGAACGCTGTTCAAGTAGGAGGTTGCAGGGCTGGACAAGCTTGGAGATGAAGAAACTCTTTTGCTGAAATCCAACGGAGAAGTGCTGTAATCTGGTAATGGAGATGATGGAATCGTTTCGGAGCCACCAAATGTTGGAGCGTTGAAAGTCACGCTGGATGAAGGAGTGGCTGTAGTCATCTGAGGAATCGACGAGATGGAGCCCTGTCTCTGCACACTGAGACCGGCACTCAAATTGGAGGTTCTCGGCACGCTCATTTGGCCGTTGTTGTTCAAAGATGCAGATTTGCGGAAAAACCGTCTGAGGTCGGCCATGGACGAGTGGCGGGAGCCCGGCGTGTTCGCAGTGGTGGAAATACTTTCAGTGCTGGACTGTGACGAAGGAGATTGTCCGGTGACATCTTGCTGGGGAGAAGAAGAGAACTGGTCTAATGTTGCGGCGGTGCTTCTTCTGGACTTGGAGAAGAAATTCACCAGCGACGTGTTGGACCTGGAGGAGCTTAACGGGTTGGACGCAGCAACGGCGGCTGCACGGGCCTCCTGAACCTGCTGGACCTTTTGTTTGGAAATGATAAATCGAGGCTCAAGCTGCTTTGGTGACGAAATTGCAGGTGACGAGATGTGAGTTGCCGAAATCAATTGACCATTAGCCAAATTCACGACCGGCGAGCCAACGAAACTCGAGGTCGGAGTGGCCGCAGACGATGATAATGCAGAGGTGCGTCCGCCGGGCGCACTGTATGGAATAGCATTTGCCAGAGATCCGGGCAACCCGCCAGTGTTTAGTTGTAGATTCTCGGGTCTATTTGCAAAGGAGTGATGCGATGATGATACTATTGGTTTTGGAGAGACCTGGACTTGCGACGTCGATTCAGGATAATCCGGCGTGTATGAGGTTTCGGTAGAAAGGCCCTCCAGAGAAATGGTGGTTGTTATGGTCTTTTGGTGGTCGCTTTCGCTTGGATGAATCTCTGTGGCATTGATTCTGACGCCGTTTGACACCGACGGCTGTTCCTTCTGCTCGTTGATGAGCTTTGTCAGCGACGAAACACCAGGTTTTCTGTCGTTGGATGCCATAATTCTAACCGAATATTATGAAAATGTGCTTGGAGCGTTTTTTTTTTGTTCACTCTTGGTGGACAACTTGCTGATAAGATACGCCGCTGCGCGAAGCAACACTTTAAATTGAATATTAGCCAATCAAATAGGACAAATTATTACAAACTACTTAATAATGAGGACGCTTGTTTCTAGGACCAGAGTACCCATCATACCGCCGCTTGCGGTCTGCGGGCCTATCAGAGTTGTAATCTGCTCCATTGTGTCTGGAACTGGCTGATTTTCTGTGTGATGAAAAATCTTTCTGTTTGTAGTCGCGACTGTTTTTAAAGTTGCGGTGAGGAGGATTTGATGGTGGGGGTAATGGAGGAGGTGGCAGAGGTGATGATGGCGAAGAACCAGAACTTGTAGGGTTCGATACTTGTCTTTGCAAAAGCAGCCGTTTTTCCTCCTCCAACCGGGCCAAAAGCGCAGACGATCCGGTTGGAGCTGGCGATTTCGACGCAGTCCGGCTTTTGTCCTGAACAAGCTCTTCTTTGGCCTCGGACTTGGTTTCTGGTTCAGTGCTCGTCTGTTTGGTCTCCTTACTCTCTCCTTCGACCCTAATCTCTGTGTTTTTCTCGTTGTCGACATTGGTCCCCACCTCGGGTTTGATTTCCGGACTGGTTTCTTTAGCAGGTTCTTCCGCTGTGCTTGGCTTGGACTTCTCGGAGTCGATTCCTTCCATCTTGTCTTCGTCCTCGGTATCTAGAACCGGATCCTTTGCTGCCTCCTTCTGCTCGAGCTCCTCGTTAGCATCCGATTTAACAGGCTCCTTGGTTTCTTTCTTTTCTCTCTTTTGCAACCCAACCAAACCATAAGGTTTGGCAGTAGGGTTGGACTTTTCGCGCTCCTTCCGCTCGGCCTCACGCTTTTCACGCTCTATGCGCTCCAACTCGGCAAGGCGTGCCCGCTCCGCAGCAACTTTCTCCTCTCGTTTCTTCACCAAAACCTCTTTTTCCTCGGGATCCATCTCGTAGAATTCCCAAATAGGCATACACCCAGATTTCTTGGACGATGTGAGCACAAACAACGCATTGGAAGCGAGTTTGATATCCTCTCTTGTGTCGGTTGCATAGATGGACGACAGTTTCCGTGTCAAAAGCTCAGAATGGTCTTCAACAACTGGGAACTCTCCAAGAAGATTCTTGAGGAATATAATAGCATTGTTTCTGGTGGTGTACTGTTCTGAGTCCAATGCGGCAATGATCTGTTTCTGAAGCGCCTTGTGCCAATTGAACAATGTCTTCCGGAACTCTTCGTGGCTCAAAACGTCTCCTCCTGGTGGCTTTAGTCCAGTTAACGATGGCTCTTCGTCACCTTCTTTACCCAACGCTGTCTTATTGTAAACTTCTTCGGATGATCTCCAAACGTTGAGCTGTTTTAGCACTTGTGAGTAGAAAATTCCAAAGTTCTCGGTCTCGGAAGCTGTGCTAGTGAAAAATGTAGGAAGCATGAAAGAAGCAGTGAACAGCTCGTTCAAAAGGTAAACCAGCGAAAAACCTGCTGCATTCAATGAATGAGCCAAGAACAAGAACTCGGCACTATAAACAGCATCAAACGGCGAGTGAACCAATCTTGGTAACAAACAGTGCTCCAAGATCTGACTGGTACTTTTGGAAATAGTCTCCTCATCAGTAACATCATTGAACCATTGGTCTTTCCTGGATTTCAGAACCTCCATCTTGTACTGATAATTCTTTTCGTGAGTAAGACCGTCGTTCTTGACACCAGCAGAGATACTATGCAATTGACTCAACTCTCTTTCCAGTCTCTTCAGCTCCTTCTTTGGGAAATCCTTGTCCTTGCGAGACATGACGAGCTTTTTGTTTAGCGTGCTAATCTTGGTTTTGATTTCTGCCAGTTCGTTCGAGTACGAAATCTTCTCGTAGCAGATTTCATATAGCGAGAGCTGCCAAAAATCGGCATAGAAACTGGCACTCATCGTGTCCCAGTCGATAGACAGAACGGCACAGAGATCTGCCTCTAGCTCGTCAATAAGTCCCGGATTGGCCTTCAACTGTCTGCTAAGGTGTCTTCTCCAGATTTGGAAAGCCCAGACAGGACGGACTCTAAACTGCTTTATCAGCATATCAAGAGACACCATCTTGGTGACAAACACATTGGTTGGAAGGTTTTCGTCGATCAGCGTGGTAAAAGTATGGATTAATGAGTTGAGCTCGTCACATCGACGATTAAGGATTTTTAATGGAGCGTGCGACTTATCCACGATCTTATCCGGCAAGTTTGCCAATAAAATGAATAACTCTCCCAAAACATCCAGATCAGTCAGACAGTTGAGCAGCTTGCGTGAACTTGCTCTCGAATCGCCCCTATGATCTTCAATCACCATGTAAACAAGTTTTTGTAGACTACTTTCAGAGTTCAACAAGAAAACCTGTTTCGCTGTCAAGTTGTTGATCTGTTGCACACCACTCATAGACGCTATCAGCTCATTCACCAAAATGATGTAGTCAATCTGACCATTGTTCAGACTCTTAACAATCAACGTGATTATCGGGTCCAGTTGGAACTGGTGTAGTCTATTCTTTGCCAGCTTTCCAATAAACGAAGAGAGGTTCTGGATCCATTGCATATAATTGAGTCCATCTTCCTGCATAGCTTGTCTGTTTGAGCTTAGCTTGTTGCAAAGCTGGAAAGTCAACGCATCCCACACAAACGGGCCAAAAAATTGCGAAGCCTCGACTATCAAGTCACTCAAACTGCTGTAACTCTCAATGTGGTTCACAAACGTTGCAGTGACGGCCAAAGGATTGCAGTACGCAATTCTGGTGAGCTGGCGCATCTGAACACCTCCGTTCTCTGTTGACAACCGTTTGAGGATGTCTTTGGTTTTCTTTTCTGCAATGTCGTGTTTCTGCTTGATCTCGTCATTCGTCTTGACAGTAACGTTCTGATATTCTCCGTAAAGGTTGTAACGCACTTGTAAGGGGTAAAAATCGGACAAAATTGAAAATGCTTCGTTAACAACAGCCATGTTGTTTGCAAAAGCGAGCGCAGGGAAAACAAACTTGCGGAAGTATTGCAACACGTCTTGCTTGTCTGTGCCTTTTTGGAGCTCATGCCTCAAAATTCTGATGATTTTGGTAAATAGCAAAGCGCTCTGAGCAATTCTTGTGCCAGTGAAGCAAAGAAACTGGTTTGAAAAGTTCACCAAGTCTTCAAAAGACGACACCAGCATGAAATCTGTCACTTCAGTGGTTTCTCCTATTCCCTTGATTCCAATTTGTCTGTAGTACGGCGTGACTATTTCATCGGCCAATTTGTTAACGGAATCACAGATCTGTTCGTCAATAAGCGGCAAAAATGGGTACTGGACTAAAATGAACATTGCCTCGTTGTACATTTTGTAGTGAAGAATGTACTTGAGAAACTGGATCTTCGCAATGTATGGTGTTTTTTCCTTGACGGGGATCGTCTTTTGTATAGGCGTGGAATCCTGGGCTTTCATGGGCTTGTTTGCATCTTTCATCTCCTCGTCTTCGTCGTCAGAGAGAACTAGTGGAGCAGCTAGGGCCAAAGCGGAAGCTGTCGCTTTAAACGCGTTTTCTTTCGTCTCCTGTTGATGTTGAGTGTTCAACTGCTCAAGTTCCTGGTTTTCCCTTGGAACCACTACGAAATTGGCGTCGGACTCGAACTCCAAAGGTTTCAAAGAGTTGAAGATCGAATGGAACTCCAATAGTCCCTCTTTGATCAGCAAAACAATCAGCTTGAGTTCCACTGGAACCCGTTCCTTGTAGTCTGTATCAAGCAAAAAAGAGACAACCACGGATTGCAAAGTTGAAGACTCTTTCGAAACCCAGATGCTCTTTTTGATGATTTCCAGTATTAATGATTCGTTCTTGTCAACGTTCAATGCAAATATGCTGAGCATGAGAAGAGCGGATCTCGACAGATCCAGACGGAAATGTCCAATCAGACGCTCAATCACGCGTGTGTAATATCCAATTTTGCATAAGCTGTCCTCCTGGTGGAAAATGTCCAACAATTCAACAGCCAACTTGGAGTATCCTTCACTCGACTCGTGCAACGAGGAGTACGTTACCACTCCATAATCGTTGACTCTTGCATCGTTGAAGTAACATTTATTGTAGTCGGGAAACAGCCCGGTTTTCAGGATGGAATAATCTAGGTATTGTCGTTTGAATTGGTTGTCGATTCTAACGGATTGGATAAATGCGTTGAGATGAGGCTTTGGATTCGAGGCCTGGAACACTATCAAAAACTGAATAGACAATTCTTGTCTCTCCTTGACGTTTGGAATTGTCGAGATGATAGTGTTTGCGAGAGTAATTAAGTTGTTTATGGATATTCTTGTGTTAAAATCGTTGAGACAAAGAACAATCTCGTAAAACACTTCGGTTGGAGAAACGTCTTTGTTGACGACCTGAGACGTCAAAGTGTCGACCGTCTGTTTCCAATTGCTGATTGCAGTATCGTCAAGATACTTCCAATCGTATTGGAACGGAGAAGTCTCTGCAACGTTGACGGTTTCCTCCGTCATTATTGGAAAGATTTATTAAAAAAATTACTTCAACTTTTAAGCATATATACAAATGGTAAGTTTGTTTGAATAATTGTTTCTAACCATGAAAGGCCGATAAAATACGAGAGAAACATCTCTACGATGCTTTGAAAAGCAAACATGTTGGTTTAGGGAACGAGGAAACCACCAGGGCAGAGTATATCAGCAACGTCAAAAGGGATACCTACGCGAGCTTGGTTGCCCACCAGTCCATGCTAGAGTTCATGTCATTGTCCTATAATAAGCCTAAACAGATTGTACATACAGAACTACTGGAGAAAATGATCAGACCACTAGAACCAAACAAACGGGGACCTTAGCTAAGAAGAGGGGCTTGTTCCTCTCCATTGACAGTGTTCAAACCGGATCCAAACATAATGACCACAGAGATGATAAAGTCGACCGCAGCAATGATGAATGCAAACACCCATTGGAAAGCGACCACCTTGGTGAACAGCTGACCGAATCCGAGTCCCAACATCAACAAACTGGTACTAAGACCAATCGACCAATCGTGGTACAGAACCAAGATTGCCAGAGGAACCAGCAGGAACTCCCAGATGAAAACGTTTGCAAGAATACGTGCAATCAACGACTTGTTGTGAGAGTGGACCAAGCATGCTCCGTTCCAGAAAATAGCGTACATTGTCCATGACAAAGGCAAGGCTGTAACTGGGAAGTGGATGGTGAGCCAGTCGCCCACATTTTTGATGGAGACGGTACGGTGGGTGAAATACAACGCCAACAAGTTGAGCAGGTTGATGATTAGCACCAATTCTGCCAAAGCAAACTTCTCCTTGTTGAAGAAGTAGCACCACAGAAATTGCAACGCGTTGTTGATAGCGAAATGAGGACCAATAATTTCACTAACAGCGGCCTTGTTTTCAGTGGACACAGTCTTGTCGAAGAAGACCTTAATGATAAAGAACACTTGGAGCAATATGGTGATCAGCCAGTAAATATCGGTGATCAGGAAGAACCCGGTAAACGGTGTTCTATAATGGCTACCATAGTGGCTGAACAGAAATAGAAACAGAGTTCCATATAGGGAGAGCACGAAGCTCGCAAGGATTAGCAATTTGTGAGTATAGACTCTTGATTCTGCCGTCATGATGAATTTCTAAATAACCAAAACTTTTTAAACGTTTGGTTTGCTTGCTACTCTAACCCGTGCGGCTTGCGGTGTAAAGGTTTGCAAAAGTCTGGAGAAGAACACTATGTCATTGCGATGACAAACGTACATGCATACGGAGTTGGACAATAAATAGGGGGTTGTTGATTTCCGCTGTGAGGCTTAGACATCACCAAAATTGCCTGAAATAGCACGTCCAACACCGAATCTTTATCTTTGGAATTTGTCAGAAAGATTTGTCATTCGGAGCTGAAAAGTATTTGTCATACATTACATCCTGCATCTAGAAAAATCTCACTTGATAAGACTAATTGCTTGCTTCGCCTGGAATATAAAAGCACACGGTTCCACCCTACTATTGATATCAACAAAATCACCGAATAAGTCTTAAATATGTGTGATACTTGCACTATCGATCTGCCTGAGGAACGTATGTTCAACCTCTGCTACGCAAACAACGACACCTCTACACCGCCTTCGCCTACGATATCACGGGCTTCGTTTGAACGGTACAAGAACAACTCCACACGAGTCGCACATCTCCTTGACTCGTCTCCAGTGAGGTCGCCCAACTACGAGCTTGTGCAAAGACTCGAAAAGCTCACATCCAAATACCACACCTCGGTGCCGATGATAATATCGTCGTGGCTGAAGGGTGATGCATACAACTTGCGTCTATCTGATGCCGACGTGCACTTTTTGAATGAGTCAGTGATGGCCGCTTGAAGCGTCCGTCAACTATCACGTTATACGCCCCTCGCACAAACTCGCATATTTAGATTTATTAAATTACACAACGCTCTTCATGGTTTGGTTCATGCAACTATGTGTGAAATCGTAGACATCTTTTTACAAGTTATTTCTTGTCTGCTTCAGGTTCTGGTTTCTCCTGCTTTGGAACCTCAACAGGTCCCTTCTTGTCGGTCCAATCGGCCCAAGATCCGACATAATTGAGTCTCTTGTCGTATCCAAAGGTTCCGGCAAGCTCCTCGGCCATGGTCGATCTAACGCCGGCCAGACAGTAGAACACCAGGGTCTGGGATGGTTCTGGCTTTGGGAATCCAAAGGTGGATTCGAATTTCTCCTCTGGCAGTCCCAAAGCTCCAGGACTGGAGTTCACAGGGATATTAACAGCACCAGGAATATGGCCCTCTGCGTACTCTTCTGGCTCTCTAGTGTCAACAAGAACCACGTCGGGTTTCTTCTCCTCAGCAATACTCTTCACCTTGGCGAAATCAATCACCGGAGCGTGCGAGTCCTCCTCCAAAACACCATAACGACGAACGGACGGACTGTTAAAGAATTTGACCGCAGGAACCACCCGGGTTTGTGGTCTGTGAACAGCGGCAGAATGAATCGAGCTCAAAAGCCTCTGGGAAGGCCGGCATCTTGCCAAAAGAGCAACCGGACGAAATTGTCTGAGCATTATTTCAAATTACTTATGCTTATCAACACGGTTTTTTTCCATTTGCCATTTACTCTGTTAAAAAAAATGTGCATGGTACCAACCACATTCACAAGCCACACTTACAAGCCACAACGTATAATTATTACAGCTACATACCACCCATGCCACGGAAGTTCTGGGCCATCTGTCTCATTGCCGGGTTGTTCATCATCTGTTTCATCTCCGGAGAGTTCATCATCTTCATCATTTCCTGTGGGTTAGGCATTCCGCCGCCGGCGCCGCCCATCAGCTGGCTCATGTCCGGCATTCCACCACCAAGTCCACCCATCATCTTGCTCACGTTTTGCATGATGGACGGGTTGGATTGCATCTGTTGCATGGCTCGCTGGATATTCTGTTGGTTGAACATTCCGCCACGTCCACCGGCCATCGGATTGGCACCTCCTTGTTGCATGTTCTTTGTAGTCTGTGCCATTCTGGCAAACATCTTCTGCTGCATCAAAACAGCTTCCACCTCCGTCACTGAAGTTCCCGATCCACGAGCAACTCGCACTATCCGGCTAGGCTGGTCCACAAAGATATCTCCGTCGCTGTCGAGCTCTTGTTTGGTCATGGAATCCATCACATACACCATTCTCTTGAACCGTTTACTCGTCTCCTCCTCTCCAACCTGGTTCATCATCTCTCCAATTCCTCCTGGCAACATCTGAGCGATCTTGGATAACGGTCCCATCTTCAAGATGTTGTTCATTTGCGTTTGCAAGTCTCGTAGAGTAAACTTTCCTTCCTGGAAGTTCTTGAGTGTGTCTTTTTGATCCAGGTTCAGCGATTGAACGTGTTCCATCAGTCCTTGGATATCCCCGATTCCAAGCAACTTGGAAACAAACTGGCGAGGCGTAAAGCTCTCCAGATCATTAATATGCTCTCCTGTACCGATAAATGCAATAGGAGTTTGGGTTGCTGCCACAGCAGAGATGGCTCCTCCACCTTTGGCGTGCCCATCCATCTTGGTCAAGATAATGGCACCAAAATTCGACGAGTCCTTGAACGCGCGCGATTGTGACTCGGCAGACTGTCCAATGGAAGCATCTAACACCATGATAGTCTGGTTAGGCTGCACCGCCTCGCCGATCTGGATCATTTCTGCAAAAAGCTCAGTCTCCTGACGATGACGTCCAGACGTGTCCACAATGATGATCTCGAACTTCTCTTTCTTGAACTTGTCAACACCGTCGGCGGCAACCTTCACTGGGTCGGCCTCTGTGTACGAACCGTAGTACGGGATCTTTGCCTTTGTAGCGTTCTGTTTCAATTGATCAAAAGCACCAGCTCTGAAAGTATCGGCACACACCATTCCCACCTTGAATCCCCTTCTTTGGTAGTAAACAGCAAGCTTGGTACACGTGGTGGTCTTACCAGCACCTTGAAGACCGACAAACATAATAACGTTGGTCTTCTTCTTCTTTGGCTTGTACAATTCTGTCTCCTTACAATCAACCAGATCGCAAAGTTCATCAAAAACAGCCTTCTGGATGAGCTTCTTCTTGTTGATTCCGGGTTTTTCCTCGGCCTCGATGGTTGCCTTGAGCTTTTTCCGTAAATTCAACACCAATTTGACATTCACGTCCGCCTCAATAAGGGCGTTCGAGATTTCCTTCAAAAGCCCATCAACAGCACTTTGATCAACAACACTGGCTTTCGTCACCTCCGACACGGCGTTGTTGATCCGTTTCCCTAAGTCTGCGAGCACCATTGATAATATAGACTGGACAAGATTTTTCCACTTTTTCTTCCCCGTTTATTTCTTTGCATCCTTGCACAGGCTTTTATTCCAAACCATAACATCTCAACAGGGAACAATATTGATGAATGTGTTTAGTGCAATCCAGACATCGACCAGCAATCTGATTTCCAAAGGTTCTTCTTCCACAACGAGCGATTGGGTGGCCCCAAAACTACTGTATTTTTGCATCTTTGATCCGACGTTGGCAGATCCCAAGAAAGAGGACGATCAGCAGTTGATCAACCAAATACTGGTCTATCTCAACTTTGAGGACCGTGAAGTCACAAACTCGGAAAAGGCCAAACGAATTGGATTTATAGAAGGGCTCGGAGACTTTTCAGGAAGATTCTCTGCCTGTGACTCGGGATATCTCAATTATATCGATACAGACAAGTCCAGAGTCATAGTGGGCACCTTTGCAGAGAAATACAAGTTCTTTTGCGGGTTCAGATTTGCACAGCTAGCGGAAAACTACGTTCGGCGAGGACTTGCTTCGCCAGAATACATGATAAATGAGTTCCAGTCCGGTTACAACTTATACTACATAAACCACGGTGCTATTAGCTACGAGACGAAAGAACAGCTGGAAAAATGGTGGGAAGTTTGGCTAAATCACAAGTTTGAGTTTGAGTCGGGCTACAATCTCGAAGATAGAGGACTGTTAAACTTGTATCCCGGTTATCGATGCTCTTCTGTTGTTCTTCCTATTGGATTCCAAGAGAACTTGAAAAACGCAATGGAACGTTTTGTGGATCAAAAAGATGGTCTGGTGGATCTTGTTGTGCTCAATACCAACTGGACTCCTTGCAAGAACTTCGGAGTTGTTTATCTAAACAAGGAATCGAAAGTACCGTCGCAATGGCTCACTAATCTGGTCAACTACATCGAGAAGCTTGATCTGTCCATCGGATTATCCACATATTCTTTGAAATCAGACAACCTGCCATCATTGAAAGCGTACCATGCGGCGGTTCAGGCCGCAATGCCCCAAAACAATGGAACGTTGCTTGACCGTTCGATCTTGCAACCTGCGATATATCTCCACGAGCAGCTAACAACGCACGTTTTCAATCCATTCACATCGGCACTGAGCACTGTTTCCACTGTTCCGCAACTTCTACCGTCATTCAGTATGTTTGGTTTGGGATCAACCTCCAACGAAGAAACTGAGGTAGCCGAAGAAACTGTCTCTGATATCTCAGAACAGGTGCAGGAGTCTCTGACAACCCAAAAGACAGGAAAGTATCTCCTTGGAAACACCAGCGAAGGAATCGTTACAAAAAATATCCATTTGGGTGACCATTCTTTGGAACTTGTGGTCTACGAGATTAACGGGATTTTATTTGCATTATTCTATGACAACCTGGATCATGACGAACATGTATTCAACGCACTTCAGAACGACCTCGACAACTTGTATGCATTATATTTTAACGACTTGGTGATCAATCAGCTCAAGTCTATCGAAAAAGAGATCAAAACGGAAACAAGCTTCTTCTATCTGATCCACGATCCAGTCAACAACGTATTGAAAACGTCGATCCCTAATATTGCCGACTCTGAGGAGGTAAGAGAGCTTAAAACCTACCATGTCCCGTCAGCCGGGCTAAGCAGGTCTCAAATGATCAATCTGACAATGAACCTAATGACATATCTTTTAGAAAAAACCAGTCCTTTGGAGCTCAAACCGCTGGAAAGGATAATCAAGATCAATTCAAACTGGTGGTGCTTGCAAAAACTGGTGAATGGCAAGACGGTGGTGGCACTGAAGAAGTTTGCTTCCGGGGAATTGAAACTCGACGCGGGCGACCTCGTTTCCTCGTTTGGACCCGAGTTTCGCAAATGGTACCATGATTCTATAAAAAGTGGTTTCATCTAGACAAGTCCTGGTAGAGCACTTTGTTGACTTCGCTCAACGGCAAGTCCCAGATACCGCTTGTTGATGCAAATAGATAGCGATCTATATCTTTTTTCTGGTATTCGGGCAATTCTGTGATCACCACGCCGTCGGTGTCGACGATGGTTCGTGGGTCATCCAATGGTGGGGTTTTAATCTCTGTGTTATACGATGCGACGGCCACGTAGGTGTACATCATGAGCACCAGGACATATGCGGGGATAGCCAGGGCCCACCATCTGGAGGGATAATAATAGATGCCGACACTGTTTAACAGCGAGTCGGGCAGCATCGACCAGCTCATCCATATGAATAGAAACAGAAAACTTATGACGTAGGCTGCAAATCCTTTGTACTCGGCCTGCGAAGTAATGTTGGTGGAGACGATAACATCGGACTCTCTGGCCAATGCGTCGGATATGAGCGGCAGATTATCGGACGTGGAGTTTGCTGTTGGATTTATAAGACTGGAGCCCGACTGGTTAGCGCCCAAGGAGTATAATGATGGAATTAAAGAGGTGATGGAGGTTGTGGACAAGGAGATCATTCTATTGGCAATGAAGGGCGAGGAAGGTGCAGGAACGGGTGGAGGCGGTACCAGAAGAGAGTTTGTTGTAAGGATAGACTGCGGCTGCGGTGAGAGGATTTCTCGCGAGCGACCGTTGGTCGAATCCTGCTGAACAACAGGCATGGGGTAGAGTGATATAAATATCAAATAATTTATCTGTCAATTTTAAATCTGTGTTGGCTGTTTTTTTCTTTAAGCAAAATTGAACAAGAGCATTAGAAACATAGCAGAATTGGGCGATCAAAGATCAATCAATTGTTCACAACAGTTTGCGAGAAACCTGAAAACAATAGCAAGGTGAAGGGCCAATTTTGAATTTTAATTTTTGCCTCGTTAGTTGATCAACAAACATACTAATAATATCACACCATGGGTAAGTATTTAATTTTCCATGGCATCCAGGAACAGTACTAATTACATGGGCAATGGGTTCATTGCCTTGAGGTAGGACCTAAGAAAATGTCTTTGAGCGAATTCTACGCCGACGAAAGTCTCGGGGGATCTTGGGCTGACGACGATATCGACATCAACTCTATCGCCGTCTCTTTACACAAGCCAGCAGACTCGTCTTCCTTCTCTCGACACGGCGATCGGGGTCAATTTGGACAATTCGGACATTACTCGTCGGGACCTGATAATGATCGCATGTTTGACGGGCGGGGACGAAACGATGGCATGTTCAGAGACCTGAAGCCTCCATACATCGCCAAGTTCACCAATCTGCCAGAACATTCCACAGGGAAGCTTATGATCGAGCTGTTTGGGTCGCGATTCACACGGTTCGAGAAATGTAAAGTTCTGAAAGACCCGCACCCTCCTACTCCACGGTTCAATATTTCATCCTCAGGTAAGGTGGAGCGTAAATGTGCGTATGTTCAAGTGGAAAGTGTGCGAGAGTTGCAAAAAGTGCTCAAGTGGAACGACATATTCATCGATAGACTAAGAATCAATGTGGATATTGCCGACTTCCAAGATTTCATGGACGTTCAGCAGTACAACAAGGATATTGGATACGATGACGAAGCAGAGGAAAAGAAACAGGCAGAAGCTCCAGCAGCTCCAAAGCCTGAAGAGAAGCGTAAGATTGCCACGAATCCGGCAAATGCTTCAAATGGACCAAAAGCAGTGACTGAGTCGAATGTTGCAAACGATTTAAATGGCGCTGCAGCCAGTGCTCAGCCACCAAAGCCTAAGCCTAATCCGTTTGGAAACGCAAAGCCGGTAGATACTGCTAGCAAGCTTCTTGCCCTGGAGAATCAAGAGAAAACGGCAGCTGCTCATCCTGTGCCGCAACCTAAATCGAACCCCTTCGGCTCGGCGAAGCCCGTGGATGTACTTTCAAAGCAACTGGAGATCGAGAAGAAGTTGGAGGAACTAGCAATCAACAGCACAACGTTCAAGACCATTGCTGGTGTTGAGAAGAAAAAGGAAGAGCCGGCAGAAAAGTCTTTGTCTCCCCGGAAAAGGTCGCAAGAGCCGTCACGCGCGGGCGCAACGGTGAAAGCTGTGCCACAGAAGACTCTGAGCAAATCTGACAGCAAGGGACGGGAAAGACGAGAGAGAAAACGGAGCAAGGAGCCAAAAGAGCCAAAGGAAAAGCCAAAGAAGGAGGAGCAGGAAAGCGAAGCTGTTTCTGAGGAAAAGGGAGAGGTTGACAAGATAGAGCCAAGTCCTGTTGAGGAAGTAAGCTCGACAGACACTTCTGCAGAAGGGACGAAGGAGAATACGCCTGTGGTTGCGGAAGCCAAGAATAGAGATCCTATTCAACGAAGCTTCCGCAACACGCGGTACGTGCGCGAAGGCGAGCCGCCTCTCCGCGGCCGTGGACGAGGACGAGGACGGGGATCGAACCGGGGCTCTTTGCGTCAGCGAGGAAGAGAAAACTTCGACGAGAAGTGGGAGCGGGGAGACAAGCTTGCGGAGCTCAAAAACGGAGAAAAGAGAAAGGAGAAAGAGAAGAGTGAGGAGGCAGGCGAGAAAACAGAGTCCAAAGAGCCAAAGAGCTCTGACGAGCCAGAAGACGTTGCAAAGCCAAAGAAGCCAAGGGAGCCACGGGAGCCACGGGAGCCTAAGGAACCTAAGGAACCTAAGGAGACCAATGAGCCCAATGAGCCCAAGGAGTCCGACTCTGACGGACCGTCAACCGACTCGTCCAGACGTCGCGGACGGTTCAGGGGCCGAGGAAGGGGCCGCTTTTCCAAGCATCAGTACACCAGTCTAAAATATGTCAAGCCCGGACTGGCTCGTAACGGTGAGCCGTTGGAGCAGACCCAGGGAGACAGCTAGATGTATAATAGCAGTATATAGCAAAAAAAACGCAAACTGCCGCATTGATCGGTATCGAGTGTTTTACATTGTAAAATCTGCGCATTGCACTCAACAACTAGACACTGTAAAAATGCCTGTCAACCGCCAGCACAGCGCTCCCATCCAGGCGGCGTATTTCAGCCGCCCGGTGATTTCTGATGGCCGTGCCCGGCGCTTTCGCGCCCTGGAATCTCTCAAGAGAAATTTTCAGCGGCGGGGTGTATCACCGAATTTCCCACTCGCGAATTTTGCCTAACGGCCGTGTGAAGGCGAGTACGCGCAGATTGCGACGGTGTGCGTTTCCACTACGCCAGAAGCGCAGTGTAGGATTTTTTTTTGGCAATTGGAGATAATACAGGATTATTTTGCAATACATAGGTTGTTGATGATTTGGAGCAGGTCCTGGCTTGTTTTTGCATGTATCGTGCTGGCCTTGCTGGTGGCTGCGCGCTTGTGGGATTTGGCGGGCTTTTCCGACGGAACTAGACCCAAGGCTCCAGATGGTAGCTGGCTGTAGAAAGTATCTTGGTACCTCTCAAAGAGGCCCAGCACGTAAAGGCCGGACGTTGCCAGCTGGGTTGTGGATAGCACAGTTGACGGGTCGTTCCAAATTCCTGGACTGGTAGTCTGAACTAGCGAAACAACAACGTATTTGTACTTGCCTCCGTTTGGCTCCGTAGCCACGAGCACAGAGCAGGGCTCAATCGAGTGCTCGGCAGACTTGGAGCGGATGATCTCTTCTATGAGCAGTTTTTGTGCTGCATAGGCAGTCACTATAACTATATCTTCACGTTGAAAACCTTGAAGGATCATGTAAATATACAGGAAAGCACAGAACTCTGCCTCTTCCAAGTTTTGGAACTGGGTGCCTGCCTTTGTCTCGGAACCCAGCAGGTCGACAAAGAAGCTGTTACACATGAATCCTTGGTTTGTGTAGATTTGAGGTGACTCGACTGCGAACTGCGACAGTTCCTGAGGGATCGCATACTGCGTGGTGAGAGTCTGGGTGGGGTTGAATAAGGAAAGCGCAGATTGGTTGGTGTTGAGCAGACTGTTTCCAACGACTGTCAGGCTGCGCAGGTCGTCGCTTAGTAGACTGCACAGTTCGTAGGGACTGACCAGTGAAGCATCCATGAGCACCAAATGGTCGAACACAAGATTTCCTGGCAGTTTGTCGATAGTGGTTGCAACCACTCTGTTGAACAGGAACGCAGCTTCTGGATACCGAGTGGAGATGTCGTGCAGTTCGAGCTGGTTGATTGGACGAATAAGCGCTTTGAAATGTTCCAACGGGTTTTCTGTGGAACCAAATGGATACTCTGTGTTCTCTGGGTCTTGAGAATACTGTATCCATTTTGGTTCAATGATATTTTTGTAAAAGACGTGGGCTGTTTGGAAACCATCGATTTCCTCAGGTTCGTATCCCATAGTCTGTGCAAGGTCCTTTGTAGCTGCCAGTGCGTCCACAACAGTCAAGCTTGGCTCCTGGGGGATGTTCAACGAGTCCAAAGTTCTTTGGCTTTTTGCAACCACAAGAATACGGCCATCCGTCTCGTTCAGCAGGTTGCGCACCAGGGTTGTCTTCCCTGAACACACTGGACCGTTAATCACTTTCAGCCTGTCGGTTCCCTGCTCTCCCAGCCATGGTGGGTATTTTGCGACCAGCGTTCTGGGTTTTCCTGCCACTCTAATTGCATATTTCACTGTCTCCAAATTATTCTTCTCTGAGGCATCAACTTCAACAATCGCACGGTAACTGTTGCCCTTGATGTGGTTTATCTGGTTAGATGTGTATCTGGTGTTGCTCTTGCCAATCAATACTCCCTGACCGATCCATTCCTTCTCATTGAGACTTTCTCCCTTGTGGCTCAGTATAGCCTCACAAATAAGTTTGTCATTTGAAAGGCCTCCATGTGTTTTCACAATAGTGATTCTGTTCACGTCGGCTGAGTACTTGCTCGTACCGACTCGAACCCGTCTCAGCACGGTCTCCACAAATGCGGTTTCCTTTTCGTCGGCCTTTGCTACCTCTTGCAACCACGAGCGCGCAACTAGCTCCTCCGCTGAGCTGAACGCAACATCTGCTACACTAGGTACAGGCTCACAGGTGCCGACCGCGAGCCAGGCACAGAGTTCCGGGTCAGAGTCTGGGTGTATATCAAGTTTCTCAAGTAATGCCTTCACCGTCCCCTTGGACACAAATTGTTGAAACTTGTGAAAGTCCCGCTGGAGCTCAGCAATGTTTGGATAGAGGTATATATCCTTGAACTCTAATAGAACCTGCAGTTCTCGCTGACAGACATCTTTGTAGATATGCGATCTTAAAAACTCAAAACTTGCATCGTTCTTAAACCGTGCAAGAAACCCAATCTTGCGTAAAAATGCACGTTGTTCACTCGACTGACACACTCGTATGATCAAGTTGATATCCGCTAGCTCCAACGGGTGTTTCCTGCCGAGTCTCTCTATTATCAACTTCAAATGACTTTTGAAAACGTCAAGCTCTCCAAGATCGTGCAGAAAAATGAAATATCGGCACACCGTCTCGTTGTCACCACCTTCAATCACCCACTGAGCAATCTGCGACAGTTTGTCCTTCTCCAACTGTACCAATCCTCGTCCTCTGCTGAGAAGATCAACAAGGCTAGCGACATCCGCTCCAGATTGGCCATTTTCTAGCCCTGCAATTTGTTTTTCCACTTGCTCTGCAAGCGTCCCCCACCTGTCACTCGCCCTACGCAATTGCTCCCCTGCAATGTCCTTACTTGAACGGCCTTTCTTTCGAGGCATGTCTCTGGTTCAAGATGGTGTCTGGGTTTTTCTAATAATTTTTTTCTTAAAATTTTCATACATCATGAATAGAGGAAGAGGAGGATTCAGAGGAGGCCGTGGCGGCAGATCAGGACCGCCAGTGCCGCAAGGACCCCCAGACAAGGTTTTCGAGATGGGAGAGTTTGTTCACTCGTGCGAGGGAGACATCGTCTGCAAAAGTATTAATGAGAAAGTGCCATACTTCAACGCACCAATTTTCTTGGAGAATAAGACCCAGGTCGGTAAGGTGGATGAGATCTTGGGACCTTTGAACGAGGTGTTTTTCACCGTGAAACCAAGCGAAGGTGTCCAAGCCACTTCTTTCAAGGAGGGTGACAAATTCTACATTGGAGGTGATAAACTGCTACCATTGGAGAGATTCCTTCCAAAGCCAAAGGCTGTGGGGCCAAAGCCACCAAGAAAGAAGGGTGGTCGTGGTGGCGCTGCTGGCGGCCGTGGAGGCTTCTCCAGAGGCGGTGGTTTCTCCAGAGGCGGAGGCCGTGGTGGAAGAGGTGGATTCTCCAGAGGAGGTGGAGGATTCTCAAGAGGAGGCGGCCGTGTAGGCCGTGGAGGCTTCTCCAGAGGAAGAGGAAGAGGATTTTGATTGAAAAGCTACATGATATATCGCCAAACGTAATTTGAAGCATTGTACGTTAACTTTGTATGTGTGTTTTTTTTCTGTAAAGCAACTAGGTAAAGTCTTCTTCAAGTTGTTCAGGAGCCTCCACGACGCTGGTCTTGATCTTGTTGAGCACTCTGATTTTGAACGCATCCAGTCTCGAGAACTTGTCGAACTCTTTGGCGCTGTTTGCGATTTCGTCGGGGCTTCCATTCCGCACAGCCTCCACCAATTTGGATGCAAACTCGTACTCTCTGGTGCTCTCGAACGTTGGGTCCCATTGGGTGAATCTCTGTAATAAAGCGTTACCACTGGCGTAGTCGTTGTTGTCTGCCAGTCTGCACAAAATGGCTTTCAAGAAATACTCTTTCAAAGACCATTTGGCCAGGTTATTGTTTAGGGACTCTTTAGCCACACGCTCGTACACGGCAGCCGCCTTAGAGTATTGCTGGATAGTGCTGTCGCAGTACAAGTCTGCAGCCTTGAGAGCGAACTTGTTGGCCAGAGCTGAGGCCGAATCGCCTTTGTACCATTCGCTAGCGTCCTCGTAGCTCTCTATGGCCTTTTGAATATCGTTTAGTTCGTTCTCGTACAGCTCGCCCAGATCGGACTTGAAATTTGCACTGCGTCTGAACTGGCCCTTGCGAACAAACATCTCGATTGCCTGCTCCAAGCATCTGGCCGCCTCGATAGGAACCTCTATTTTGTAGCTCTTGAAAGCCTCGACCAGTGTATTAGCGGCCTCATCTGGAGAATCGGCCAGTTTCTGTGCCTCTGCGGCCTTTTCAAAGGTCTGACCGGCCTGTGCATTGCGTTTTTGTAGTTTGTATAGATTAGCAGCTTGGACATACAAGTCTCCGGCCTCTTCGTATCTGGACTGCTGGGACGATCCGAAGAACGAGGAGAATCCCCCCACTTTCTTACACTTCTTGTCGGCCTGGTAGGTTAGCAAATACACCGCACTAAGATACATACCTCTGCAATTAATTGTTCAGGATTGGACATTGGCAAAATAATTAATTATCACAAACAAATGGTTCTGTTTTACCGATGGGGCGTATAAATTCACCCCCACCGGCCATGTTGCGTGTCGGCGAAAATTTTGGGCTGTCATGGCTTTTGTCGGGAACGTTAATGCTTCGGTAAATTCCTAGCGGCCACTACTTACAGTTTGAGGTGTCCGGTTCGATCCTCGCGGTCGGCATTTCACTGCCACGAGTAATCTGGCTAGTGTTTGTCAGCAAAGAACAGTGTTTCCACTGAAGGGTAGAAATACAGCACAGTTCACTGTCCGTGGGGAGGCGAGTGGGGTAGCATCTTGCTGGTTTCCGTAAGGATGGGGTAGTCGTCATGGTGAATTAGTTGATTGTGACCGATATTCTTTTTTGCATCCTGCTCGTATTACATTTTTATTCTTTACACTCTCTCAATAACTAAAGCACTGGCTCCTCCACCACCGTTACAAATACCAGCGGCTCCGTACTTGCCGCCTTCCTGGGTCAACACAGACAGCAAGGTGACAATGACTCTGGCACCAGAGCAGCCCAAAGGATGGCCAATGGCAACAGCTCCTCCGTAGACGTTGACTTTAGCCAGGTCGAGATCCAAAAGCTTGGCGTTGGCAAGACCAACAACAGAGAACGCCTCGTTGAATTCGAAGTAGTCAATGTCCTTCAGCTCCAATCCGGCGTGCTTGACGGCCTTAGGAACAGCCAAAGATGGGGCAGTGGTGAAGTCGACTGGGGCGTGTGCAGCGTCTCCCCAACCAATGATCTTGGCAATTGGCTTCAATCCCAGCTCTGCAACCTTTCTGGCACTGACAAGAACAACAGCAGCACCTCCGTCGTTGATAGGAGAGGCATTTGGAGCAGTGACGGTTCCGTCTTGCTTGAACACGGTTCTGGCACTTCTCAGCTTGGCCTCGTTCAACTTGGAGGTCTCCTCGTCGATCTCAACAACGGTGTCTGGCTTGCCTCTGGTACCCTTGATGGTGATTGGGGCGATCTCGGCCTTAAACTTGCCGTTAGCATGGGCCTTCTGGGCCTTCTTGTACGACTGGATGGCAAAGTCGTCCTGCTCCTCTCTGGAAATGTTGTGGTCAGCGGCACACTTTTCAGCTGCCACACCCATGGCTTTTCCGTCGTACGCGTCGTTTAAACCGTCACGCGAAATACCATCGATAATGGATCCGTCTCCGAATCTAAGACCGCCACGCGCAGCAGGAACGTAGTAAGGGGTGTTGGTCATCGACTCAGCACCTCCAGCAACAACAATATCGCCGGAGCCGGTAAGAATGTGTTGGGTTCCAAGAATAATGGCCTTCATAGCAGAGGCACAAACCTTGTTGATGGTGGTGGCAGGAGTGTTCTCCCCGAGCCCAGCCTTCAAAGCAACCTGTCTGGCAGGAGCCTGGCCAACATTGGCCTGCAAAACGTTACCAAAGAAGATCTCCTCCACGTCGGTGGGTTTGATCTCAGGAACCTTGGCCAACGCAGCCTTCACTGCGTGGGCTCCCAGGTCAACATACGACTGGGACGACAAGGTACCTTGGAAAGAGCCAATAGGCGTACGGGCAGCGGCAACGATATAAACGTGTTCTTTAGACATAGTTATTAGTGGGAAACAATTTTAGACTTGGAAAATACCCATCAGAAAAATGCTAAACGAGAGCCATACCGCTGGGAAAACATTTGCACAGCCTTGGAAATTATAAACCTCGATACACTGCGTGCGTGTGTTTCAGCCTTGGATCTCGATGTCCATGGCGGTGAACCGCTCGCTTTGCTCCTTTTGATGCTGTTCGAGCTGTTCCAGAGTCCACACACTGACTCCCTGTTCCTGGTCCTTAACGCTGATTGGCTGGGCCAGTGTTCGTAGGAAGTTCTTGGCCGAAGCTACGGCCATGTCTGTAGAGAGATTTGTGTCTGCCTCGGACAACGCCTGGCCTATCCATTTTGGAAGCTGGGCCTTCTTCCGTGCAAATCTTCTGTCTGCCAGAACCATTACTCCGTAGTCGTCCTTTCCTCGCAAAACACGTCCCAGACACTGCGCGGCGTGTCTCATCGCGTCGAAAGACAAGAAATCGTTCTCTCTGATTTGGTAATGGTCCCGCAAAAACTCCAGTCTCGCCTTCAAGATCCTGCTCTCTGTATACTGGAACGGAATCCCAATCATCAACACCGTACGTCCGTAATGATGGTCGAAATCGATTCCTTCAGACACTTTTCCACGAGCAACAGATAGCAAAACGGCTCCTCGTCCGTTCGAACAGGCCTTTCTATATGTTTCCAATGCCAGCGACGTCTCCTGTGCATCTGGAGTCTCCACCAGAATCAGCTTGTATTTCCAAACCTCGTCTAGAATTCCCATTGTCTGCCATTGCGAAATGATACTCTCCATGTATAGATACGACGGGAAGAACACAACCAGCCCGTCAGGAGTGATCTTGGAGAACTCGATCAAAAGCGTTCCGTAGTTTCTCACCACACTAGGATCGTTTCTGATCTCGAATCTTGACGAAATGGCAACCTGGTCAGACCCTTTGGTCACCACCATTGGCAAAAACGATCTTCTGTCCAAAGTCATTGTGTACGACTCCTGCACAACGGTGTCGAAGTTCAGCATTCTTGGATACATGTCCAGTGGTGAGATGGTACCAGAGGTGATGATCACCGAGGAAAAGCGCTCAAAAACGGGTTTCATGGCAAGCGATGCGTCAAGACAGGCGAACCGCAAAATTGGGTTTGGAACAGTGGCATTTTCCGTCTCGTACGGTTCCAGAATAAGAACAAATCCCGTTTCATATGTGGAAACTAAGGTTCCAAACGTGGCTATATCCTTCAGAGCCATAAACTCCTCGATCTCAACGACTTCCAACGTCCTCACCAGCAGCGATAGCCGCTCAGAACAGAATCGTAACGGCTTTCTATCGATAAATGTCAACTGCTTCAAATGCTGTAGAAACGAAACAGGCGTTTCGCTAATGACATGCAGAACCTTCATTCTCGTCTTAAGGTACTCGATAAATCTCTTGAGGAATGAAACGAAATGTTCTGCGCGACGAATACTTCCAGGAACGGCCTCGCTCAAAACGTCCTCTGAAAGCACCGGGTTGACCATGAATGCCTCTTCGTTTGTGTTGGAGATCTCTGTTTCTCGAAGTCCTTCAACAAGCTTCTCGTATTCGTCCTGGAGTCGCTTGCTATCAGTTTTCTTGACTTCTTCGACTTTTTTCGCCAGAGCATTGGCACCCCTACTGGCTCTTTTCAGAACATCTTCTGTCAGATCCAGCGAAAGAGATTCAATGCAAACGTTATCAATATTGTGCGCCTCATCAAAAATGATGATACTGTCTCTAGAAAGCTCTTTGGAAACTCTCTCGGCAATCTTGGGGTCCAACAAATAGTGATAAGAATAAATAATTATGTTGCAGAAAGGAATCATCCGTCTGATTGTGAAATATGGACATGTTCCTTCTGTCTTGCAGTATTTGAGCAAGTTCTCAAACGAGTAAACACCCGGTGGAACCAGATTGGCCGGATCTAAATCGTACAACTTCTCGTGAAATGAACAAAGATCATTAGTGCTTGCTTGTCCTTGTTCTATGCGTGATTTCAATTGTCCATTGGTCATGCGTCGACACATCTCATCGACAACCACACCTTTCCGTTCTTTAGAGACAACCGGATGAAGACACAAGTTCTTACGACTCGACAGTCCCAATCCACGGAAATCTTCCACGTATCCCAGCTCTTTTGCTCTATATTCCATCAACTTGTGCAGCTCGATCAGAGCTTTTTCGATCTCCGACATCGTACGAGAGCAATAAACAATCTTTCTGTGTTCTGGATAATGCATCTGGTACGCTACCGTCAACGAGAGCAGGGAAATCGTCTTCCCTGTTCCAGAAGGCATCTCCAATATACAATTTCCACCAACATCTAAAGTCCGCTTGATATCGCACATATAAGCATATTGCTCGGGATAAATCCTTGGATAGGGAAACAGAACAGGAAGATCATCTATAAAGAACCTGATTGGTTAGCAATTGGTGTGAAACAAGTACTTACTTCATATTTGCCTTTTGATTTATAATACAAGAAAATTAAAGAAAATTAAATTTTTGATTTTGTTATATCAGTATTATTCCACCTTCACACCAATTTCGATCTGCTTGTCTGTGTCTAAATACGAATCACAAACACACCAAACACCAAGTTTGTACTCTCCGGATTCGGGAATTGTAAACGACATCTTGACCTGTTGCGATTGCTCGCTGATGGTGAGTTTCTTGATGGAGTAGAGCTCTCTCTTCTTCTGATCTCCAATAACGATCCACCAGTTTTCGGCTTTTTTGCCAGGGAATCGAGGACAAACCGCATCGATATCTTCCAATTCCTCGTCTCTTTCGATGTTGATCACAATATCCTTTGGCTCATTAGCCCTGATTGGTTCCTCAAGGTCCAACTCGTACGAGAGCTCCAGGTTTGGATACTTGTTCACAAACTCTGCCACCTTTCCCAGCTGACGTTCGTTCAGCGTTCTTAGCAACTCGTCTCTGTCATCGTCCTCCAAAGCCATGATATCGTAAACCGTTTCGATCTTCTTTTCCTCGCACTCTTTCAGAATTTCGTCGGTGAAGTATGGAACTTGTTTCACTGAGTTGTCGTTGGCCCACACGGCTTGAACCACCATCTGGGTAAGATCCATCGCAGAGAGAGCGTTCAGGTATCCTTCACTTGATAGAACGTCAATTGCCGCGTAAAGCAAGTTGACAACCTTGGACAGAATGGTGTTCGTGTCGCTTGTAAGATCTGGTGGTAGATTGACTCTGGAGAGGTGGGCCTGAATCAAAATGAACACTTTGAACGCTGGCGACTCAAAATTCGAAATGCTCGTGCTCCTGAGCGGAATCCTGTTGTACAGCTTCTTCAGAATATCGTCTTCGTGGTTCCGAATCGGAATATCTTCAAACTCGTGTGCAGACGCAACAATCTCAAGTAGTCCTCGGAGATTGGTCTTATTAGTGAGCGAGAGCGCAAATGTCTGCATCGTGACGAACGAGATGTTGTAGTAGGCAGAAATCATACATCCGTTGAGCGGTTTGATCTCGTCGCCCAATTCCTCTTCCTCAGCCTCATCATCTTCTTCTTCGTCATCAATTTCAAGTTCAATTATTTTTCCTTCCACCAGATCGTTCAACGTGTTTTCAATTAGTTCAGACAGATACTCAGAAATACTGTCCTCACTGGTATCCTTCAATCCATAAAAACTTGGATTGTTTTGCAACCGCCTGTAGAAATAGGTGTAAGTAATCCAGTCAACACAGTCCTGCCTGTTTCTAATCAGTCGAGTACTAATCTCATTCACGAATGCATCATGGAGATAGTAACTGAGACTACTTTCGATTGGCAAAGACTCGGCAAGGAACTTCTTGTAAAAGGTAATTTTCTCCTCGTTGGTTAAAATGAATGCCTTTGCTTTCTCGGATCTGGAAAGTCCAACCATCTCCAATATTTCAATAATGGTGTAATCGACATACCGGTGTTCTTTTCCTTCATAGATTTGAGTGCTCATCACCGCAACAAACTCGGCAGATGGAGCCCAAGAACAGGTCTCTTTCGTTGCCAATAGACAAGTCAAGGCTCCTGCAGAGTAGAGTTTTTCGACCAAATTCCGATCTCCAAGAGACATACCGTTGTAGTAGAACCCAATACCATACTTCAAAGCTTCTTTTAACGAACCATCCTGCACTCTCTCCAGATGTTTTTCGATCGCTTTCAGATCGGTTCTGAGCCAATTCGAATCGTCCTTCACCAGAAGTCTAATAAATTCTTGCGAAATGTCAACACAATGGTTCCTGGTCGGAACAAACACCAGATTTCTGTCCTTGTCGTTGTCCCTGATAGCATTGAAAGTTGGACGAATCATGGCCAAAATCATCGACGGATGGTGCGCGGTCTCAAACTGCTGAAACTTCACTTCCAACGGATATTCTCTTTCCTTCGAGTCAAAGTTGAAAATGTGCTGTTTCGGAACACCCAGCCATTCTGCAATGTCTCTAGGGTTGGCCAAAGAAGATCCCAAACTAACCAATCTGATGTCTTTTTCCAAGTTAACAGCGATGAACCGCAAGCGACTGAGAACCAGCTCATAAACTGCATCAACTCCAATTGCGTGGAAGTCGTCAGCGATCACCAGTTCTATCGATTGAACATTCTTTCTTTGCTGCCAACGACGGGAAACGAGATCAAACTGCTCTGGCGTAGCGAGAATCAAATGTGAACCACCAAGAAGTTTCAGGTCAGTACTCAATTCTCCAGTAAGCTTATTGATCTCCTTTCCACCAAATAGTGGTCCAAGGAGCGTTTTCCAGCGTTTGAAGAGCCGGTCGATCTGTTGCTGTTCTGGAGCAAGATAAACAGCTCGGCCCTTTTCCTCCTTCCAGTGGTTCAACAAAGCCAACTCTGCAACAGCAGTTTTGCCGCTTCCCTTCGAACAGAAACACAAAACGCTTGCTTCGTTGTTGAAGATGGAATCGAAAACCTGCGACTGGAATTTGTTAAAGTGATCAAACTCAAACACCTTGGAAAACTCACCAACCTCAGTGGTTGGAATAAGATCAAAGTCTAAAAGAGGAGTAGGAGCCGGGAACTTCTTTGGTGGTTTCAGAGAAGTCAACAGGATAGGAACTCTGGTTTCACAGTGCAACCATTTGTTGCTGATTAGAGTGACAAAATAGTTGGGCTGACCAGAGTCCATCAACGGAACAGTAAAGTCAACAATGTGCGGCTGATCAATGTACTGGCTCTGAACAACAACGTTAGTTGTGTACAGAACCTTCTCGGAATCGCAGTCCTCGACTAAGAGAATGAACAGCTCGCTCCATCCATGGACCTGGTGGTCCCATTTCCATGAGGGTGTGATCTCGGCCTCAACGCGTAGAAGAGAGGGAGTGATTGGTTGAGCTTGGCATGTCATTTGGATTTTAGGGAATTTTTTCAGCAGCTCAAACCCAACACGTCCAAGACGTTCGGATTTCAAGGCCTGCGCAACTTCAAATTCATCAGACAGCTGGAGATAATACTTCCATGGAGTCATAGACCGTTCTGTTGTCTGAATGATCTCAAATGGAACGTCAGGGAACTGCCTGAAAGACGAGTTGGTTAACCATAGTCGTTTCTCAATGATCTTGCACAGATCAATAAGCATAACAGAAAGTCGAGGCCAGCCTTTCTTCAAAGCCATTTCCAACATAGCACGGAACAATCTACCTGCAGATTGAACGACATACACCATATCGGCCATCAATGCAAAACCGTCGAGTCCAAGCTGCGAAATGTATGCTTGGAGAAGAATGCTGATTTTCGCAAGCGGGTCCTCATTCGACTCGCTCACAGGAATAGGCGCTCTTTCCATTAGCTTCTTGATCTCCATCTTTTCTTCCTGTCTAACAGGAATGTACTTGAACTCTTCACTGCTTGCAAAGACTCTAAATATATCAATCTCAGTCATGTCGGGATTCATCTGCTTGGCGTAGTTGCGCATACTTCTGTAACTGATGTAGTAGTGAGATGCGATTTTGCCCATGTTGGTCGGAACGATCAAGTCCTTCTCGTAATCGTACTTAATCAACCCGTTCTTTCTGAGAAGAAGTAGAGCGGAATACGATAAGTCCCGTCTGCGCTCGACGAGTTGCAAATCTTTCTCGTACTCTTCTCCAACGTGATAAAGGCTGCGTGAATGCATCATTCTGACGTACAAGTAAGTGTACCCAATCCAATTGATACAATCTTGCAAATTCTGGACAGATCCCAAAACTATCTCTGCATTGAGATTGTCAACCAGCTTGGAGATCAGTTGGGACTCAATTGGAAGCTGCTGATTCAAAATTGCAAGGTAATATTTCACCTCATCTTGATTAGTGATGATGATTCCTTCACCGTGGGTATCGTATCTGGGTCTTCCGGCTCTTCCCAGCATCTGAAGAATGTCTTGTGGAGAGAGTTCAACCCAAGTACCTTTCTGTGGAGAGTAGACATTGGTACCTTTGATAATAACTGTGTGTGCTGGGAGATTAACACCCCATGCCAAGGTGGCCGTAGAAACCAGAACTTTCAGATATCCTTGAGCAAACAAATCTTCTGCTGTCGATCTGTCCTTTCTGTTCATTCCGGCATGGTGAATTCCAAATCCCATGGGGAGGACACTTTTCAAGCCTTCGCTCTTTGCGTCGTTGGCTTCAGTCCGCAAAATCTCCTGAACACCAGGCGTAAATTTGATAAGATTAGCAGCTTGTTCAGTTTCAATCAACTTGTCAACCATCCATTTCGCAGTCTTTTCTGTTTCTTTTCTGGAATGCACAAAGATGATCACCTGATGGCCGTTGGTGACGTTCTCCACAACTTTGTCGTAGCAAACTTCGTACATTGCTTGAAACCTCTTCAAAGACTTTTTCTCGGTGATACCAACAAACTGCTGGGCCAGAGGACATGGTCGGTAGGTAGCATCGAAATAGAACAATCCTTTTTCCTCAACTTTAAGGAACCTAGCCACATCCACGTAATTTGGAAGTGTAGCAGACAATCCAACCAATCTGGCGGGATCTTCGTTATTATCGTCTGAATCTTTCAAAGTACGAGCAACAATGCTCTCCAGAACAGGACCTCTCTCATCGTGCAGTAAATGAACCTCGTCAAGAATGATCAACTTGACCAGACGAACATACGAAGCGTCGTCCATTTTACGTGTGATAACGTCCCATTTCTCGGGAGTGGTAACCAGAATTTGGGTGGTAGCAATCTGGTGTTTTGTAAGGTTGGAGTCTCCTGTAAGCTCGTTCACAGTGATATTGAACTGGTTCAATCTTCTTTGGAACTCTCTCACCTGTTCCTGAACCAAAGCCTTGAGAGGTGCAATGTAAACAATCTTGAAATCGTTCAATCTGATGGTCCCGTCAGAGTCCATATATTTCGAGAGAGTCCGAAGAACGGTCAACATGGCAACGTTGGTTTTTCCTGCTCCAGTAGGAGCACACATTAGAATATTAGAGTCACCCTTGAAAGCCACAGGGTATACCTTCGACTGCACCCTGTTCAAAGTCTTGGTTTCGCTCGAAGGAAAGACTGTCTGTGCCCAATCAGGAAGCTCACTGATTGGAACAAGTTTCTCGTCAGCCTCAAACTTGGGCTGTTTTGGTGGAGGTATATGGATTTCTTCCCAGCTTTTTCTTGCGCGCTTAAAAGACCCTTGGGGAAGTTGGAACTGTGTGTTGGTCATTAAATGTGCTCCTTGTTCAAAAACCAGACTCTCGATATCAACATATCTTGGGGTTTGAGGAGTGACAACTTTGCTTTCAGATTCGCTTATACGTTGTTTTTTGGAAGGCAATGGATCGTCCTCTGACTTTCGTATTCCCTTGTAGGAATTCACAGCCTCCTCCAGGCCAAGGGAAGACATTGTGCTAAATATGTCGGCCTTTTCGTTTTCAGAGGCCTGCGAAAGCTTGATTCCGTAGTAAATCTCTAGCGGATGCCTTGTGAGAGTGTTGACGATAGGGTTCGAGTCATAGTTGAACAATTCGATCAGTTTTGTTTCAAACTTGCGGAGCGTCAATTCTTGGTTGGCGAGTTGCGATAAAAGAGCGTTGATGGTCTCAGAAAGCTCGGTGTGTCTGTAAGAATCGAGATCTTTGAATTCTTGCGAGAGCTGTCTAGCAAGCCAGAACTTGTCAATGAGCTTGATATCAAAATTCTCATCTTTAAATGATTGTCCGGTAGTGAGAGTGATAATGTCGTCCTGAATGTCAGCTGGGTCCAATGGCTCTTCTTCTTCTTCTTCTTCTTCCTCTTCCTCCTCATCTTCCTCATCTTCACCTTCCTCCTCATCCACAACCGCATCGCCCTCTTCGCCCTCGTCTTCGCGCTTCCAGTCGTCAATCTGCTTGCTCAGATCCAAAACCTCTTGAAACTCTTCGTCTGCAAGACTTTTGGCCATGGTTTCCTCCAGAACGGCCTTACGACGCAAATCCGTGGTCTTCTCGTCCATCAGAACCTCTATAACAAGATCGGCCATCGACTGGATAATATCTCCTGGAACGTCGCTCCCAAGCTGGTTGGAGCACCATACAAGAATATCCTCATATGCTTGCTGCGATTTTTGTGTTGTAGGAACGTAATTGAGCTCTTCAACCGCGGTGTTCAAAATTGTACCGCCTGAACGGCTGATTTTCTTTTGAGATCGGGTCTTTTTCGGAACAATCTCTTGTGTTTCTCTTTCCACTCTACTTCCCATATCCTTCATGCTAATTTTTCCAACCACGCTCTGCGGGTTGGTCGATACCGACTCGTCAGCCTTGTCGTCCATAAGTCTCCGATTCGCACGGAGAACCTTATTCGACATCTCGTCGTATTTATACTGCGAATTCGAAGACATCGTTAGACGGTTTTAACAAGTTCAAGTTGATAAAAAATATTTAACTCATAAATATATTCACAACACCATTTTTTGTCGCGAGACTCATCTTGTCAACCGTCGACAAATAAATTCCCGCCCAGTCGACACTGGGTTTTTGCTTCCCGAAATCTCGTCATTAGCAAAAAAATTAATAGAGGGGATAACAAACCATCTTATCTTTTAATAATTTCTCTTCAATTCCGTCCAATGTTGAGAAATTTGTCTAAAAGAGCTCCGCTCCGCGCTGCTCCAAGATTGGCCAGAACTCTGGCGACAGAGTCCGACACGGTCACCATCGACTTGCCAGAAAGCTCTTTCGAGACTTATAAGATGGATGCTCCAGAATTGACCTTCGAGACAGAGAAAAGCACCTTGCTCCAGATGTACAAGGACATGATCATCATCAGAAGAATGGAAATGGCCGCCGACGCCTTGTACAAGTCCAAAAAGATTAGAGGTTTCTGCCATCTTTCTGTTGGACAAGAGGCCATTGCCGTTGGTATTGAGAATGCCATTGACGCTAATGACGATGTCATCACCTCTTACAGATGTCATGGTTTCACCCACATGAGAGGCGCCTCCGTCAAGGAGGTTTTGGGTGAGTTGATGGGTAAGAGATGCGGTGTTTCCTACGGTAAGGGTGGTTCCATGCACATGTACGCTCCAGGATTCTACGGAGGAAACGGTATTGTGGGAGCCCAGGTGCCATTGGGAGCCGGTCTTGCTTTTGCCCACCAGTACAAAAACAAGCCAAACTGTACCTTCACTTTGTATGGAGATGGTGCTGCCAACCAAGGTCAGGTGTTTGAGTCGTTCAACATGGCCAAACTGTGGAACTTGCCATGTATTTTTGCTTGTGAGAACAACAAGTACGGTATGGGAACTTCTGCTTCTAGATCCTCGGCCATGACCGAGTACTACAAGAGAGGTCAGTACATCCCAGGTCTGAAGGTTAACGGTATGGATATCTTGGCCGTTTACCAGGCCTCCAAGTTCGCCAAGGACTGGTGTGTTTCCGGTAACGGACCACTTGTTTTGGAGTACGAGACTTACAGATACGGTGGACACTCCATGTCCGACCCAGGTACCACCTACAGAACCAGAGAGGAGGTCCAGAACATGAGATCCAGAAACGACCCAATTGCCGGTTTGAAGGCCCACCTTTTGGAGTTTGGAATCGCTACCGAGGATGAAGTCAAGTCTTTCGATAAGGCTGCCAGAAAATACGTCGATGAGCAGGTCAAGGAGGCCGAGGTGTCTCCTCCACCAGAAGCCAAGATGGACATTCTGTTCGAGGACGTTTACGTTCCAGGATCCGAGATCCCAGTCTTGAGAGGAAGAATCAGAGACGACTCGTGGTCTTTCGAGAAGAAGGGATTTGCCTACAAATAGAAGCCATGACCGAAAAATACAATGTCAATTCTTACAAAATACACTTACTCGTCCACAGGCACCTCCTTGTAGTTTGGATCGTGCTTGTTTTTCTCGTACTCGGCGGTGTCGACGGTTTCGTAGGTCACCACTTCCTGGTAGTCGTCGTTGTCGACCACCTCGGTGAACACAGGTTTGGTTTGGGACCGTGCTTCGATGGAGTCGGCGTCGACGTTGCCTGGCGTAGGAGCTGGCTCTGCTGGACTGGATGAGGAAGAGTCTGGTGCTTTTTCTGCTGCCAAGGTCGACTCGGTGATGGTGGCAGCAGCAGACTTGTTTGGAGACACCTCCTTGGTGCTGACCGGGGTGGCTGCCTTTCTTGGATCGAGCGTGGAGACCGGTTCGTACTTTGGAGATGCATCTTTTTCTGGTTCTGTGGTGGTGGTGGTAGCGGCCGGAGTTTCGGCCTTTGGAGCAACCGTTTCTTTCTTGACGTTCTTCAGACTGTTGCTTCTGGATAAAGGACGGAACTTCTTGGTGAGCGAGTTCGATCTGGACTTTGGCTCGCTGGCCTTGGTCAACGAGTTCGAACGGCTCTTTTGCTCTTGGTAAGCTTTCAATTGTTCAGATAATGGAAGGTTCATCTTCTCCACCTCCTGTGGACTCAAGTGCTTCAAAGCGTCGTCCACCATCGATGGTCTTCTTCTCAAAGTTGGGGTCGAAGGAAGATCAACGGCAGCACGAGACCCTTCTGGCTCGTCCTCCTCCTTGATTGGCTCCACAGATCCCTTGGAATCTGGAGCTTGAGGGAAGTCTGAGATATCGGCACCTTTGGACAATCCATCAACGACTTTGTCGACACCAACGGCTCCAACAGCACCGGCAGCAGCAGCAGCTGCAACACCGGTAGCGGTGATGGAGCTGACAGTGCTGGAAACGCCGCCCTTGGACTTCTTCTCGGCAGCCTCGTGATCAGCCTGCAGCTTTTCTTTCTCTTCTCTGAGCTTCTTGAGGTTCTCGAACTCGGCGATCTCGGCAGCAAGTCTCTCCTTCTCCTCTTCCTGCTCCTTGCGCTTCTGTTCCTCTCTTTCAGCCGCACGCTTGCGTTCTTCTTCCTCCTCGGCACGCTTGCGTTCCTGCTTCTGTGCCTCCTCGAGTCTGATCTGCTGTTTCTCGGCCTCCCAGTCTTCCACAGCCTTGTTAGCAGCAGTGCGCTGCTCGGCCAGCTGCTCCTTACCGGTGGTGTTGAGCAGCTCCTTCTTGGACGTGTGCTTGTCGATTCCTTCCTGGATCACACTAACGTTCTTCTCGAGCTTCTCCGAGTTGGACTTGGCCTGAGTGTGACGGGCAGTGATGATAGCCACCTTGCGTTCGGCCTCGAGCTTTCTACGCGTGGCAGAGGCAATCAGAGTCTGCTTCTCGTATTTGGAGGCAGCCAGGCCTTCCAGAGCAGCGATCTTCTCCTCGAGCTCCTTCTCCTTCTCCGCCAGCTCGCTCTCCACGGAGTCGGCCTTGGTCTGGAAATCCTCGCCTGCAGCACGGACCTCCTTCTCCTTCTCGGTCTCAACAACCTGCTGCTCCTTGGCCAGAGCAAGAGCCTTGGTTCTTTCTTCCTTGTACTCTGCGGCCCGCTTGTGGACATTCTCCTTGTTGGTGATATGTTGTTCGGCGGCCTTCTTTTCCAGTTCCTCGTAATCCACCTTGTCCTGCTCGATCTTGGCCTTGACGTCCTCAATGTACTTTTCAGCAGCAGCTTTGCTGGCAGCCATATCCGAATCCAATTTGTTCATAGGAGCGACAAACGAAGCAGCAATGGCGGCGTTCTCCTTCTCGATACCGGCAGTGTACTTGGACAGCTCCTTGGCGAGCTTGGCTTCGTCCTTCTTGGTGATGCGGTCCTCTTCCTCCTTGGCACGCTGCTCGTCCCGTTTGAGGTTGTCCTCGACCTGCTGGTCGACCTTCTTCAGAACAGGCGCCACTCTCTTGCGGGCTATCTCGTAGATCTGGGCCTCGGTGAGTCTGAGCCCGGCACCCAGGTTCAGCACGCGGTCTGGGTTCTGCACAAGGGTGTTGTTCAGGGCCTGCGAAGCCACGAGCTTGTTCTCTTTGTACCGGTTGAGCATCTTGGGCTTGTCGAAGGTGGCCTCGAGCTCGTCCACCGGGGCCACAACTGGCTCCTCAGGCTCTTGAGCAACTGGCTCGGTGGCTTCCTCAGCTGGAGCAGTTTCCTCAGCAGGCTCAGCAGGTTCAGCAGGCTCGGCAATTTCCTCAACAGGCTCGACAGGCTCAACAGGCTCAGCAGGCTCAACCGCCTTCTCGGTCTCCTCGACCTTCTCGGTCGCTTCCTCCTCTGGAGCGCCAATTGGCTCCTCGTCCTCGACAACCTCGCCCGCAGCAGTGCTCAAAGGAGCCTCCGAGGCTGCGTCTGTGTTGTCGGCAACCTCTGCCGTCTCCGGCTCTGTCTCCGTCTTTGGTGTCTCCTTTGTCTCGGCAGCCGCCGTAGCTGGCTCCACAGACTCCTTTGTGCCCGATGAAACGGAACGCTGTGGCTTGCCCCGTGGACGGAACGGAGAAACCCAGCTGTTGTCCTTGGACGTGCTAGCCACACGCTTCAATTGCGTCACGACGCCAGACTTGGCCGACTTCGAGGCCGGCGGCGTCAACAGGTCTGCGATTTCTGTCGAGGCCATGGTAGTGCTGGTAAATAAGAGTTAGCAATAAATGCTGCACTTGAAATTTTGATAACCCAAAATGAGTTGCTCAATTAGGACATGTTACCAAAAACGGAATATTTGTATTTTCATAAACTAACATATTATTTCTTGGGCTCTTCCAACGGCACGTTGCTAGCAAGCTTCACCGTGGACGACTCCGGCGTAATATTCGACTCGTGGCCCGCCTTCTTGAACTCGGCTAGCCGCTTGGCCTCCTCGTGCACCTGTTTTGCGTCGCTCGTCACGTCCGTGTAGAACCGGTGGATCCTGGACCCGTACTTATCGTTCTTGAACTTGTCAAAGTAGGTGTCCAGTTTGGTTCTTCCGCGCGCAAACTTGTCGTCCAGGCCCAGCTGCGAGTTCGCCTGCTGGTACAATTGCTGGTTCTTGTCCTGAATATGGTACTTGGAGTCCAAATTGCCCAGGAACTGCTTGAAATTGCTCGAAATGCCGTTCTTCTGGTCAAACTCCACCGCTTTTTGCACCAATCCGTCTGATAAAACGTATCCGTTTGCCAGGTACTCGGCCAAAATCGTCGATTTCGGCTTGTCCTCCTGCGCAATGTCTGTAGTTGCAGAGCCCGCAGAACTGGAGTCTGCGCTCTGGGTGCCCACGTAGCCGCTGGCAGGAACAACAGGCTGTTTACTGAGCCCTTCCTCAACAACCTTGATGTTGCCACCACCCAATTCGGCACCGTTCAACAACAGGGCCGTAGAAACAGCACTCGCATTCACAAACTCAACCTTCACAGCCTTGGTTTTATCGCCCTTCTCAACAGGCTCAATCGATTTGGTTTTACCGCAAAAGGAGAAAAACTCCTCAATTTGCGAATCGGAAACTTCCAAAGGAATGCCAGAGGCAACAACAGTAGACGACATGGCAATAATATCTGGGCAGATCGTGTACTTTATATATTAATTCTATTTCGTTGCTCCCGCCCCCACCTGACACCAGGAGAAAACGTCATCAGCCACTAAGCAATTTCAGGTCCTCGTTACGCTTTTTGGTCAGCTCTTTCCGCACAGCCAGGACGCTGTCCACGATCACGGCGTCCACGCCCGCGGCCATTTCCAGCTTGGCGTTTTCCGGGTCGTTGTTGATCGCGCCGTACGTGACACACACCAGTCCACTGGCCTTCACCACGGAAGCCAGTCGCGGACACATCACTATTGTGTCTGCAGCAGACACAATTCCCAGTAGATTCCACTTGCGGGCAAACCGAATGGCACTCTGTAGCGAGCTGGCACGAACATCCGCCATCTTGGCCGTTCCGGCCTCCGTCAAAAATAAAATAGGGATGGACGGTTGCTTCAACGACAAAAGCACACAGATGTCTGGGTGGAACGACGAAAAGATGATATCTCTGCCGTCCGCGTTGTCGTAAACCACCTTCAAAACCGTGTCGACCCAGAAGTTGAGGTCAATGGCAACCTGGCCAATGTCCTCGTGCTCTGCTTCGTCCAGCATCGGATACTTGCACTCGATGTTGAATCCCACGTTCTTGGGCACCTTCTTGAACAGCTCCACAAGCGTCACAAACGACGACGCAATAGACGAACCTCTCGAATTTCCCTTGTACTGTTTCAGTTTCCACGTCTTGGTCAGCTTCATCCTTTCCTTTCCAACAGAAAACTCTTCAGAGTCGGACTCAGCAGGTGTTCCTGACGTTGAGTCCAACGACGAGGATCTACCACGGCCCTTTTTGTAGAGATAGTAGTCGTCTCTGCTTTCCTTGAGCGCGTTTTGCTGCTTCGAGTCCGGCTGGTTCAAACCAAGGAACTGTTCCAACGTCAATGCATGCATTGGAACGTCCATTCCCGACTCTGCAACCAAAAAGTCGTGGTAGACCACAGGAACATGGTCTTTGGTCAGCTGGACATCAAACTCCACGTACGACGCTCCCAAAGACGAGGCTGCGATGAACGACTCCACGGTGTTCTCTCCCAGCTGCAACGACTTGCGGTCTCTGCTGTTCATACCGTTTCCTCTGTGGCCAATGACACGCGAAGACACCAACGACTTCCAGTACGTTTCTGTGCGGTCTAGAGTCATCTTCTCGTGCGTGAACGGAGTAATCAGCATCACCTCGAACTTGATGGTTCCCAGAACTTCCAACGTGTCGCTCTCCAGAATTGGCAAGCTGATGGAGTTGGACAACGACCGCAGGTTTGGCCCCACTTTGGTGTACGCAGACCTCAACAGAGCAGCAGCACGGCCCAGAATCTTCTTCTCCTTGTTCTCGTCGCCAGACTGGTACGTCGGAACAATGTCGAAGAAAATGACCGTGTCCAATGGATCTCTGTCAACGCACTTGAAACTGATCAGATCGCTGGCCCCGCCGTGGTTGTCGTCCAGAGGCAGGTCCAGAAGAACAGACGGCTGGTCCAGCCCTTTGGCGTTGATCACAATAGAAAGAGCCGTGTCCAGCTCGGTACTGTGTGCTTTCGACAGCGGAACACGTTTCAGATCAATCGCAGAGCTGTTGTCTCTTATATCTGTGGTTCCCAAGGTGATCAAAATCAGCGACTCGTTGGGTTTCAAGTACTGGTGACCAAACGATTTCACAGGGTTAGGCCCTGGCGACGCAGATCTGTGCTGTTTCAGATGCTTCAGAACGTTGGAGTCCTTGGTGTCGGAGACTCTGTCCAAACTAGTGGCCAGCTCACTCATGTTGTAAGGCTTCACCTGCGGAGACAGAGACGGAGACACCTTTGTTTCCAAAAGCTGGTACGGGTTGTAGTCCTTTGGGGTCAATAGCTTGGCGATGTCCAGATGACCACGCAAACAAGCATGTTCTCTAGGAGTCCAGCCACTGAGATCCTGGGTGTCGAACTTGGCATTGTGCTTAATCAACAACTCGGCAACCTCTTTAAATCCTTCTGCCGCAGCCACGAAAATAGGAGTCCAGCCAAACGTGGCCTCGCCAATCTCTGTGTTTGCGCCGTTGTTCAGCAAAAAGTCCACAGACTTGCCAAGATTCAGCTTCGAGGCAATATATAGCGATGTCTCCTTGGTGTCCGGGTCTGTCTGGTCGACACTAACGCCCTTACAACTCAGGAGCAACTCCAAAATCTCTGGCGAGTCCAATCTGGTTGCAATAAGTAGCAGTTCCGGACACGTTAGAGCAACGTCTTTGGAAACAGCGTCCACCAAAACGGCTGTCGTTTTCGGATGCGTGCCCAAAATCGACAGATGCAACGGAGTCAGCATCTCGGAGTCTCCCCAGGCGTTTCTATCGTCAATCGAAACGGCTTCGTTATACAGCTTCCATTTCTTCAAAAACTCAATAATGATGGCCGTCACCTCACGCAAGCCGTATTGGGCGGCATAATGAAGCGGTGTACGCTTGTAAGTGTCTTTTTGCAAAATAGCAAACTTCAAATGGACCGGAAGATGGTCGAAAATGTACAACAGACCTTGCGACGAGTCGTTGGAGTTGATTCCGTCGGGGCCAAACGTGGAAACCAGTCTAAAGTTAATATCTGCTGGGGTGTGTGCAACAGGAATGGTCTGGCTCTCGACCTCCTTCTCTTTTTGCTTGACGTATTGTTTTCCAAGAGCAATCACGTGGTGGTGAATGAAGTTCCTGCCACTGATGTCCGAGGAGTCTGACAGAATAGGAATAATCTCCAAAAGACTGTCGATACACTTGTAGCTCAGGTTTAAGGTAGCCTTGTTGAGCAGCGATAACAGCAACTTCAACGGAGCAAGCACAGGCGACATGAACTCTTTGATCAGAGCCTGGTTCAACGACTCGGGGTCGTCTTTGCTGATAGGGTCAAGATAATTGTCAAGAGCTGTATTTTTGACGTGTTTGACAGAATTGTTGAAAGTGCTCGTTGGAGGCAGAAGCGACGACGAGGACGAACTCACAAGGTTCATGTCGATTGTCGAGATCGACGAGGCCGCCGAAGAATTGAGATTCTTCGACACCTGGTTCACGGCCTTCTCGTTGTACAAGTCCAACGGAATAGGAGTGTCTCTGGCCTCGTTGGAAGGGAGCAGCTTGTTCAGATACAAGTTGATCTGGTTGAGATTGCGAACGATCTCCGCCTCGTTGGAAAACGGCAACGGATAAATCCGCGCGTTCAAATAGGTGTCCTGTCTATTTGTCCCCACCTTTTTATCCAGCTTCTTAAGTATCTTGCGGAACCCGCGTCTGTTGAGCTCGCCAAACCATTTCAAGTTCCGGAAACAGTTACGGAGCTCCAACATGATTCCAATGACCTCATCGGCCTCCTCCTCGTCGTTAAACTGTAACTGAGAAGGGGCAAGAACACTTGTTATCTTCTTTAGGCGACGCTCGTACTCTGTATACTGCTTGTTGAAGAAGTCGTCGACTCTTTCGATATTGCGGTCGAGATTGAAGAAAAACGAGGCAAGCTCGGCGCGAACATCAGGATCGTTCAACGTGTCGGCGCTTGGGTCTTTGGCCAACAAATCCGCCTGCTGTTGTGCAATGGCCTTGATCTGTTTTTTTAAGGCCTTGTAATTCATATAAGAGTGCTGCCATTCGGGCACTTGGTGACCTAAAAAGGTCTTTCCAAACTTCATCCTGGACTATTCCAACACAAGTGTCACGTTTGTATCGTAAACAAATCCAAAATCTCTTATTTTCTTCTCCCTCTACTGGAATTACACTGCTCCTCTACCTAATCTTTTCCACGTGAGCAACACCACTCCTCACACCGCGCGTACACCTAGCACCGTTTTATTGTCTAATAGTCTGGGCATAACCCGTCACTCTTGACCAGGCGATAAACCTATAGCGTTAGTAGTTGCAAGCATCCGATTACTTACGTCGTGAACAGAGGCGTTCACAAATTGTCTCGCCTCGAGCGTCATCCATATCTTGAGCATCGACAGCTTGTTAGTGTTCTGCAAGATCAGCTTCCCGTCCTGGAAACTCAGCTTCCGCAGTATCGGCAAAGATCTGGAGCATGTGTTAGTATTCAATCAGTAGGTGGGAAACCCCACATTCCATGCAAATACACACCTGGCAAAAAGATCAAGGTCGGGGTCCAATTGACGCCCGATACCTTCCATCAGCAATATGGCAACAATAACCGTGATGAAGTCTCCGTCCATGCGCACATGGTGCGACCTCACCATACTCAGCATCTGGTCAAGAAGGTCTCCAATTGAAATCGACCCCAAAGTGAACGTTCGTTGTTTCACCCGGTCAACCAGTCTTTCCACTTTCATCTTGAAAATTTCTGTATCTATAGCAGACCCAGGAGTTTTGGATCTCTCAATCATCAGGCTTCCGGCCTGGTACCCGTCAAAGTGCGACAACGCGTTGAACAGCGAGATGAAATTGTATCTGTCCGTATCGTCAAGTTCTGTGACTAATCCGGCGTCAATCAAACACACTTGTGGATGATAGTTCTGCGCACTCAAATCATCCAGTTGGGTAGCCAGTTCCGAAACGTCGTTGATCTTGCCGAGCCGGGCCATCAGTTCGTCGATCTCGTCCACACTCGATACATTTTTGCGTGTCTTCGGGTCCCGACGAACAAACCTGATGAATATGTTTCCTGGATGAAGATCCGCATGGATAAAGTTGTCCAAAATCAACATCTTCAGGAACGCGTCGATCAGCGTGTCGCTCATCTCTTTAGTAACATGCTTACTGCCCTGCCGAAGCTCGAGGACCTTCGACATGGACAGCCCTCTAATTTGCTCCTCAACAAGAATCTTCCGGGAACTAATTTTCATGAACGGAGTTGGGAACCGGATATCGTCGTCCGGGAACTTCTCCTGGAACTTGAGCAGGTTGTTTCCTTCAATTCGCAGATCTAACTGCATCTTCATCAACATCGAAAACTGTTCCACTTCTTGTGGGAACGACAGCCACTCCATAGTGGGGATAATGTCTATAGCGTTGGCGAAAAACCTCATGATGCGTAAATCCCGGTCGATCTCCACCTCGATGTTCGGATGAACAACTTTCACGGCCACGTGCTGTTCTTGGCCATCTTCGACATACTTGGGGTTCAATTTGGCGGTGTAAACCTGTGCGATGGCCCCACAACCTATCGGAACAGGGTCGAACTCGTCAAAAACGTCCTCGAGCTTCTTGTCGCCAAAAGTAGTCTCGATGACCTTTCTGGTGTATCTGAACGAGTGCGACTTGGCGTTGGAATGCAATTGGCCGAGCTCGTCGCAGAGTCCGCGCGAGAAAATGTCCGTTCTCGAGGCGGCCCACTGTCCCAGCTTGATAAATGAGGCCCCGGCCAATTCAGCAACCTTGCGCACCAGCTTGTACCAAAGCAGCGCTCCGGACGTTTCGCCCTTGTGATTGCGCTTGCCAAAGAACACAATCGGATAGAATGCAAATATCGGCACAAACAAAGACGTGAGTTCCAGAAATCGGCTCACAGTCACCGTCGGCTCCCATATATAGTCAAGAAGCCAATACTTGAGGTAATACAACCAGCCTGTAAGCTTTCGACTTTTCTGTTCGCGCCGGATCTCGACCGATTCCTGCTCAAGCTCTGTCTGCGACGCCATATACAGCCCCATCTCGTACGTGGACTGTTTTGGGTCAGCAACCAAGCTGTTCTTGTTGCTTAAAACATGGGCATTCTTGTACAGTCCCTTGGTCACTTTGGCCTCGTTCAACAACGAATTGTGCAAATAGAACGCCGAAACCGTGCCGGCACCAACACCAACGGCAAGTTTCAAGGTCCTTGCACGCACAATTGGCACCACCAGTCGAAACATGACAAAAGAATTATTTAATTTACTTTTTTTTTACTTGCCGTAGCAACTAAGTATACACTTTATAACTGCTCTTCTTTAATCACGTCGATCAGCCAATCCAACCCCTCTGTAAGTCCTTCACCTTTGATGGCACTGGAGGCCACGATACTCCAACTGCGGTCCTTAAGGTCCACCAACCCCAACGCTTTGGAAACCTCGGCCGCAGTCAGCGCTCCTGGCTGGTCCTGCTTGTTGGCGAACACCAACAAGGCGCTTTCTGTCAGCTCGTCCTCTTTCAACATCATATGCAGCTCTTTTTTGGCGACTTCTATACGTTCCTTATCTGTCGAATCAACAACAAAAATCACGGCCGCGGTGTTGGCGTAGTAGCATCTCCAGTATGGCCGGATCGACGTCTGGCCGCCCAAATCCCACATGTTTATCGATATGTTCTTGTATGTTAATGTTTCAACGTTGAATCCAATTGTCGGCTTGGTCTTGACCACCTCGCCCATCTGCAGCTTGTACAGAATCGTGGTCTTGCCCGCACCGTCCAGTCCCAGAATCAGGATCCGGATCTCTTTGTTCACGCCCCAGAGACGCCCGAAAATGCTGCTAAAGACGTTACCCATGGTTTTGCCTTTATATTAAAGTAAAAATATTTATTTCAATTCCAGCGCACTTGGTAAGTCTGCAGTAGCACAGCCGGACGAAATCTCGTGTTGTTGATTTGCCGCGGTAGCACGTCAATGCCACCATGAAAACCAACTATGTTCACCGCCTACATCTACAATCCTGGTAAACACCGCCAACCAGTCGTCCCCGCCCTGTTTGATGTACCGTATCGCGTGTTATCTTCAACATTCTCGCTCAACTGCTATTTTTTTTCTCCACGCTCCTGCTCCTCAACTCGCTTCAGGATCATCTTGATCATCTCGTTTCCTGTCTTGTTAGCCTCGCCGATCATCGGCATGAAGAAATTCTGGGTCTTGACAAACCTCTCCTTGTACAGGTCGTAATCGCCGTAAGAAACGATGCTGGACCACTCGCGTGCGGCAATCACAAAGTTCAGATCGTCCTGGCGGAACGACGTCTTGCTCAGTCCGTCCTCAAGACACCCTTCCAGTAGTCCAGGAGTGCAGAATAGATACTCCGTCACTCCTAAAAATATACGGAACAGCGGCGTGGAGCAAATGATGTGGTCGTACGGAACAATCCCCAAACAGCTCCAGCTGTCAACGATCGCCAGCAACGACAAATGCGAGTTCGGCTGTTTTCCCTCTGGCGGGATCTTGCTCAACGAGTACTGCTGCAACAGATCGTCGTCCAGTAATAATGCATGGTCTTTGGGAAGATGTCCAAAAACAGCTTCTTTGGCACGGTAGATTCTCCGACGCAGCTCGTCGCCGTTATTCTGGATCATCAGCGAAAACAGGTCCGTGCACGAGTTCGCGTACTGAAGGATCTGCTCGTGTGCCGACGGGTTTGTGATGGCTAGTCCGGCGTAAACATGGTACTTATTGCTGTAGATTCTCAAACTGATATTGATCTTGGCATTCTCCAGTCCCCCAATCCATTTCGGAGTCTCCCAAGGGTACTGGTTGCAGTTGTGCCACGCGACTCCCATGCTTAGAAAGGCGGCATGGGTGACAGCCTGTGTGTCGGCAGTGATTCTGTCGTGCTCCTGATAAGATAGATAGACATGTTTGGAGTGCAGACACGAAAGCACAGACTCCACGAAATTGAAGCTTTCGTCAGACGCCCGGTGCTGGATCAGAACCAACGGCTGGCCCGTGGTGTCCACGCGCGGTCCGTGCAACGAGTGCATCGAAACGATCTCAACGTCCTCGGGCAAGCACTCTTCAAACGCCCGGATCTCAACCTGTTTGCACGACGTTTGTCCTCCAACAATGGCCCCCACTTTCGTCGACGGCGCATACATCTTGACGATCTTGGGGACGTTCTCGGCCTCCACGCTGTAGATGATCAGGTCGCTCTTTCGCGAAACCAGATGGCCATTTTTGAGCACCTCAAATGGCTCAGCGCTGAACTTGGTGTAGTTTTCCTCTCTGTCACAGCCGCAAACGGTCCATCCGGCCTCCGTAAATCGCCGGGCGTACAGAAGACCCATATCGCCCAGCCCAATGATACCGATTGTCTTTGTAGCCTGCAACGAAGCGATCTCTTCTGCAGACAGAATCATACTTGGTTTCGAGAGTTTTTTGGTCTGCGCCGATCGACTTAAAAATCGTCCGCAAGGGTTTTGGGTGGTTGATCTGGCAAGGAAACGGCAAAGTGGACTAATAGGAAGAAAATGACCTTTCTGAGCACAGAATAGTGATTTTTGCAGTGTTTAGCGCCAAATCACCAAGTTTGATCTTCCCCCACTGTATAATTAACCGCAGATCGCCAAATCTCCTGCAAACAGATCTCCCCCTTTTTTCTTGACTTTTTTTGTATTTTGTTTACTGTTTTTTGTTCACTATTTTTCGTAATGGCCAAACCACTTCCAACACTACCAGCGTTCAAGTCGGCCCCCAAAACCGACGAGAACGAGTTGTTTGTGTACAGTGCCGACTCGGACGAGGCGTCCCGTGTCAACTACAAGCCAAAGACACAGTACCGTTATGGCGTGGCTGGGGACGAGTTCGACGTGGAATTTCAGCGTAAAGACGTGAAAGACGTGATCCACATCATCACCTCGGAAATCAAACGCAAAGGAACAAAAACACCGTACCTGTTGCTCCCGTTTAGGCCCCAGCAACACGATTCAAAATTGAAGGCTTTTCTAAAGGAGATATTTGACCATGCAAACCTGGCAGACGAGCAAATCATCAAGTCCGCGGCAAAAAGGGCAGACGAGTTTGTGCTCGTGAGTGCACTGAAGTTCTTCTGGTGCAGATTGCCGGGGAATTGCGTGATCGGATGGAAGACATACACCAAGTTTGTCACTTTGGACGAAGAAGCTGGATTTCCCAAACGCGCCTTTTTGGAGTTCATGCCAAGTTGTCTCTCGTCGGGCGCCCATGCATCGATTGTGTACGACTTCTTTGACTTGATTGTTGCATTGACACTGAATTCAAAGCAAAACATGCTGAGTGCGAAGAAGATCGCTCGTTTGTGCGGATTATGGGCTTTCCATTCGGTTAAAAATAACCAGGCCGAAACACCAAGTTTCGAAAGAGGCATGTACGAGTGGATTCCGGCTGGAGATGCTACGTTCCATCTGTTGCTCTCTTTCCTGAACACCATGCCTCCTAAGGGACAGGTTGAGAAACTGCCAAGAGCATTGCAACAGGTGTTGAAAAGCACTCCTTATCCTCCACCTCCAACATCAAAGAACTCTGGATCGTCCTCGCGTTTCCTTCAAGAGGTCCCAATGGTGACGATCAAAGTCAACAACCCGTCCAAGAACCCAGCAGAGCTGCTTGTTCGCGTGTCCAAGACTTTGAAATTTAATGATCCGGCCGTTTTCTACACTCGAGAAGATTACTTGTTGTTGAAACGTTTGTTCAAAGACCCAGATGGGCTTATTAGCAAGCTGTCCAGCGAAGGCAGTCGGCTTTTGGACAATATGTGCCTTTATGACGAAGATATGGTGAACGATGGCAATAACGGTGACGAGCTGGCGTTCAAGCTTGTTCCTGGTTGGTCTGAAGATATGACCACGCCCAAGCCTGTGGAGCTGATGGACTCTGACTATTTTGTTGCCTCGGTTTCAAGAGCTACCATCGACGACTATTTTATCTGGACTTGGCTGTCCTCTTTGGGATCGGAGGAAACGAGTCTCAAGAAGAAGATGTTTGGAAAGACATACATCATGGAAGTCGAGCTCGCTGAAGGTTTCAAGAAATGGGTCATTGTTGAGGAACAGGACGTTGAAAGAGATGGCTACGACATCGAGATAGAGCTGAAAAAGGAGAAACTCAAAGATCTTCAGGACAAGATCCGTAACGCTGAGAAAGAGGTGGAGCAGCTTCGCGTTGCCAACAGAACAAGAGTCATTTCTGAAAGCAAAGATCTAGCAGATATCACTAATAGAAGAGACGAGCCTCTTCCTGACAAACCGAACCAGAACAGTCCGCTTCCTGCTCCGCCTCCAATAGAGAAAGATCTACCACCGACTCCTAACGGGAAGGAGAATCACTCGCCAATCTCGCCAAGAGAACGTGCCGTGAAAGCAAACAGCGCAAGCTCGTACTACACTGCTGTGCAGACTCCCTCTCCGATGAAAGATGACAGAAAAGCACCACCTATGGGTCCTATCCACGAACAACACAACCACGTCTCTCCTGGACCTGTTGAACGTTCTGCTCCTCCGATGCCATCATACTCATCGCCTCAGAGTAAACGTCTGCAACCACCACCACAAACCCCTCCTCAAAGTTCAGGGTATCAGGCCCCTGTGCAGTCGTTCCAGCATGCAGCCCAACCTGCTACCCAGCCGATTGCCGATATTCCTCCTCAGCCTGCTCCGCAGATGCGCACCCTTCGTCCGCGCAACGAGCCGCCACGGCCTTTGTCGCAAGCAGCCTCGGGCAGTCCTCTCACACCGCCTATGTCTGCGTTTGCAAGCGAGTTCGAGCAGCCTAAACGGCCCCAGTCGAAGCGCAATTCCAAGATCATTGACGATATCGAGAGCTTGGAATCGCAGCTCATGGGAGTTCTCCATGGTGACGAAGACGAACAGGTTGCTGCTGAAACGAAGGAATATGGCCCTGAAACAGGTGCTCTGGATAAACAGGTGGGTCCCCAGCCTGTGCAGCCTGTGCAGCCCGAGCAACAGACAAACCCGCATCAATACCCCCGCCAATACCCTGCCACCGCGCAGCCGGCCATGCCACGGCCTACGGTGCAGTCGCGTCCCAACTCGATGCAGCAACAGGGCCCGATGCGTGTGCCCAAGCCGGTCCCGATCGTGGTGCAGCCGGCCCCAGCTCACGCTTATCCACCACGCCAGTACCAGCAGCCCCCAATGCAGCTTGCTGGCGGGTTTGGCGTGCCTGCGCCTTCTCCTGCGTACGCATCGTCGGCGCGCTCGCGGTCGTCGTCGCCAATGCGGTACGGCCAGCGCTCGTCGCCGTCTCCAGAGAGAATTGCCCAGTCTCCGTACGGGTCGCCAGGAATGGAGAGCCGGGGAAGACAATACCCTATGCCGCAACAACAATACCCACAATACCTGCCATACCCGGCGCAGCAGCCTCCGCACGGCGCCTACCCTCCAGCCGGATACGCCTATCCATATGGTGCGCCTGCTGCTCCCGCTCCTGCTCCGTACGGTGGCAGCTACGTTGGCCACGCACCTCCCCCAGCCGGGTTCGGTCCGCGTCACAAGGCTAACCCGAAGAACAAGAACCAGGCCAGAAACGCCCTCATGAACGGCGACTTTGGTATCTAAACACTCCACAGCCCGTTATAGAATAGCATACCCATATATTATATTACGTAAACGAGCCAAGGCAAGTTTTAAATTTCTTCATGTCCAAGCTTGTCAAGTTGCAGCTGTCGTCGCCGGCGTTGGCGCAGTTTCCGGACCTTCCGACGGAGCTGCTGAAGCAGAAACGCAAACCAAAGCCAAAAGTCAAGGCCGAGGACGAAATCGCGTCGTCGCCGGTCCGAATTGAGGGAACAGACGAAAACGAGAAAAAGAGACGGATCATCATCAAACCGCTCAAGAAACCGGGTGTTCCGTCATCGCCCGTGCCAGAAGACACTTCAAGCCGTGCAGAGACACCAACGGGAGCCAAGGCGCGCGGAGGAGGGCTCTCGGGAGACCTGGACCGGACAGGCAAGCCATGCAAGCGGTGGACCAAGAAAACACGGGTGTTCAAGACTTTCAGCGGCTGGGACGTGGAGGTGGGGATTTGGCGCCCCAGTTAGCGCTGGACTATGTAGTTTACGGAATATTATTTGTTTAGATCGGCGAATTTTCCCTGGCCAAGGTTTAATCACTTTTGTTAGCCTAAATTATTTACCCACACAAATGTTTAAGCTTCTTTCCTTTGCTAACGCCCCGGCGGTGGTGCGAGCCAATCAGAAGGACTCGTATTTCGAGTCCAGCCTGCTGAAGCAGCTCACAGAGCTCGCCAAGGCCGTCAAGGGCACCCGGTTTGTCCACAAGTGTCCGGAGGAGTTGCGCACACTGGCCACGGCGTTGTACCTGTGCTTGACCACGCTGGTGGGGTCCAAGACGCTGGGCGAAGAGTACGTGGACCTGGTCTACGTGGGTCGCAACGGCAGACGATTGCCGAAGTTTGTCTCGCGACTGGGGTTTATCTTGGCCTATACACTGTTCCCCTACGGAGTACGGAACCTGTTGCAGAAACTCAAGTCGGGCAAAGGCCGGCTGTCCGAGCTGGCCTCGAAACTGAACTACGTGAACCTTGTTGACTTGATGAACCTGCACCTCGCAGTGTTTTACTTCTCGGGCAAGTACTACCATTTCGCTAAAAGACTGTTTGGCCTGCGGTACGCTTTTGGCTACCGGGTCGACCAGAACCAACGCCAGGCCAGAGGCAATTACGAGCTGCTTGGGTTACTGATTGTCGCGCAAGTCGTGTTTAAGAACTACTCGAACTTGAAAGACTTTTGGGACAAACAAGAGACTGCCCCGGAAACTGGAGACCTCGTGTACGGCTACAGAGAGCAAAAAGATCCGGTGATCGATCTCGCAGATCCGGGAGTGTTGCCCTACATCCCCGAGAACTCGCGCACATGCATGCTGTGCCTGTCGCTGATGAAGGACCCGGCCTGCGGCGAGTGCGGCCACGTCTTTTGCTGGACGTGCATTCACGACTGGGTCAAGGAGCGCAAAGAGTGCCCGCTATGTCGGGCAGACATGCGCGAGTCCCAGCTACTACCGCTTAGATGAACAGGAATCACCCCCATTCGATGCTATTGTCTATCAGTTTCTATTCACACCCATCCGGAACAACACCTGCTTGCCCTTCTTGCCCTTCTTAACCTCCAAAACAGGCTCGGGCGACGAGCTCTGGTTCAACCCTTGGTTCCACTGGCCCAGCGACGTGTTGACAGGATTCACCCGAGGAGGCTTGGGTTTCTGCACCGTGGGCAGTCCAGGGAACAGCTGCTCGTTCAGCGGAGGTGTTGTCGATTTCTTTTGTGAGCTGTTCTGCGGGGATGGCGACGCTTGTCGTTGCCCGCCGTTCAGGTATGTAAGTCTCACGTTTGACGATGTTCCTCTGTTCACCACCGGTGCTGCCTTGGGCGTCGTCGGAGGCCGTCTCACCCCCGACAACGACTGCCCCCACTGTCCTGCCGGGGCGAGCGGCCGCACGTTGCTGAGCGCAGGAAACTGCTCATCAAGCAGCTTGGCACGGTTCTGCGTCTCGAGCCGCGACTCCAGGAACCGGTATTGGGTGGATTTCTTCGGGAACAGCTCCTTGAGCTCCAGCAGCAGCAGCCCGAGGTCTTCGGGCGACGTGTGCGCAAACAGCGTCTGCAGCTGCGCGAGCACGGCGTTTTCCTTGCCGCTCTTGCTGAACTCGCCCACGAGTCTCTGGAACTCGTCCACCTTGTCCTGTTTATAACTTAAATAGTGTCTCGCACGCTCGTCCAGTCGCAGCTTCTTTGTCTGGTAGGTATCCTTGGGCTCTTCTTTCTTTTCCTCGACCGTGAGCTTGCCACCAAAAGCGGGCAACTTGCGGTCGCCGCCCAGAATCGCCCCGTGCTCCTTGATGGTGTGTGCGCGAAGATCAAACTCGTCTCTAAACACCACAAACTTCTGGTCTAGGCAGGACTGCACGTGGCACACGTAGTGGCAGTCCTGGAAATGCGTCGCGAGGTGGTCGTAGTTGCGGAAGTACTGCGGGTTCGTCGCGTCGATCTGGTCGCAGATATGGCACTTCTCGTGCTTGTCGCGCATGTGCACGTACAGCTCGTCGTCGCTGTAGAACCGCTTGCCCGTACAGAACTTGCACATCGGGTGGCCCTTGAACCCGTCCTGGTCGCCGCGGGCCTGGTGCTGGTGGAGCTGGCGCGACGTGTACAGCCGCAGCTCGCTGATGAATGCCCTGCGGTGGTTCGCGCAAACGGGGCAGAAACTCCGGTCGTGCTGCGAATGAACGTGCTCGTTCAGCTGCTTGAACGTCTGGAACACCTCGCTGCACTTCGGACACTTGTTGAGCAGCAGCTCGAGCGTCTTTGTCTTGGCGTCCTGCGACGTGAACCCGATGCCGTACTTGTCGTCGGAAACCACCACCTTCAGGCTGCCCGAGTCGGTGTACACCACCCGGTCGTTGTCTGTTCTGCACACCAGACACTGGTTCTTCTGGTACAGGGCGCGCGCTCTGAACGAGCACACGTGGCACGTCTCGTGCTTGCACGGCGTGACTGCCCGAATGGACGCGGGCAACGTGCAAATGATACAGGACATGGGTCTGTGATTTGATTCTCTTTTTTTTTTTTTGGCTTTTTTTTTCAGAGATTTTTCCCCAATGCTGAATCTTAGTGCTACCCTTCAATTCTGGAAAATCGTGGCAAACCCTTCATTGGTGAACCCGTCGTTGGTGGTCCCCACTTTCCAGCACCTGCCTGTGCTGCCGCACATCCGCGGTATGGTGCTCGACAAGGACAACTGTATTGCGGAGGACCACGACGACAAGATCTGGCCCGCTTACGAGGAGAAGTGGGCCCTGCTCAGGAAACAGTACCCGGACACGCTGCTGATAGTGAGCAATTCCGCAGGCACCGATGACGACACCTCGGGCCAGGCCGCGCGGCTGCAGCAGAACACCGGGGTGCCTGTGCTGCGGCACTCGACCAAGAAGCCTGGGTGCTGGCCAGAGATCGAGCAGTGGTTCCGTGCGCGCGGGGTGCTGCCGCACGAGGTGGCCGTGGTGGGGGACCGCCTGTTCACGGACATATTCATGGCGAACCAGATGGGCGCTTACGGGGTGTGGGTGAAAGAAGGGGTGCATCTTTCGGGCTCTGTTTTGTGCAGGATTGAGCGGCTGTTGAAATCGTAGCCAGATTCTCTTCCACCTCCAATGGCACCACGAACCAACATCTCTGCGTTCCGCGTGATGCTCGAGGCGTCCGCGGGCCCCACCGAGATCCGCCCCGCACGCATCCACGAGGTGGCCAACTGGGACGCCATATTCTCCAACCCCAAGATGTTCTCGTCGATGCTGATCTACGTGGCGTTCATGATGGCCCAGCTCGGGCTCAGCTACGCGGGCTTTGTCTACTTCGAGGTCGAGAACCGCCCCGCCATCTACAGCGTGTCGTTATTGTACAATATATTTGCGTCGTACTTCTTTCCAATACTTATTGCGAGCGCCATGGAGGAGAACCTCGAGAGCCCGTTCGAGAGCCTTCGCCGCGAGGTCAAGGCGTGCCAGGGGTTTGTGCTGTGCATCTGTGTGCAGGCGGTGGCGCTGGCGCTGTCTGTGTGGTCGACGGTGCGCATTTTCCAGACCGACCAGGTGATGCTGATCGACTATGATTATCTCACCAGACGGGCCAACAAGATCGACGTCACCAGCATGATCAAGGTCTTCCAGGTGGTGAGTCTGACGCTGACGGGTTTCGGGTTTCTGATGAGTTTGGTGAACTTCTGGATCACCAGAAACAGACTGATCCGGTTCTTGCACCGCATCGAGCGCGAGCACCAGCTGGCCAACGATAACCTCGCAGACGACTTCTACGAGCGGTGCATCAAAACAACACGCCGCAAGTAGCACGCTCACATGTACGCCATCCACAGCGTGTCTGTGCTGGCGAGGTTGCGCGGGTTCACGGCGTGCGCAATCAAGTTCAAGATAAACTGCGAAGCAATGCCCTGGCCCTCGGTGTGGCTCAGCTGGGCCACCCGTTTGGACACGAAGTTGACGTTGACACGCACAATCTCGCGCAGGTGCGGGTCGCCCGCAGACGGACGGTGCTGCTGCGTGAACCACGCAACAACCTCGTCCCGCACAAACAGACTCAAAAAGTGCTCCATCTCGTACTCCGGGTCGCTCAGACACTGCGCAATCACCATAATGTGCGCAGACAGTATACCCTCCATGCCGGCCTCGCCAATCAGCTTCTGCACGTTGGGCGTGAGCCGGAACGGCACCATCTCGAGCGAGCAGAACAGCGGAGCTGCGCGCTGCGCAGAAACGTCCAGCGTGCTGTTGGCAAACGCGTTCGAGTGCGTCTTGCCGCTCGCAACCTTGTACGGCAGCATCTCGGACGTCCACACGCGGCCGGAGCTCTGGTTGACGTGGATCTTCTGCGGCTGTCTCGAGTTGATGCACAGCATGTACGTCATGAATATAAACGCAGCATACTGCGACGTGAACTGTTTGCGGAACAGCCAGAACTCCTCGAACCGTGTGTAGTGCGCCATGAAGTAGTCCTTCATCACGGTGCTAGGCACCAGCATCGACTGAATCGCCGCCAGGATCTCCGTCTTGACGCTCAGCAGGTCTGGTTTCGGCAGCCGTGGGTCGTACGCTGCGTGCAGCTTCTCGATCGTGTATGCAAACGGCTGGTCCTTGTTCTGGTTATTCTTGCGGCAGTAGTCTTCGTAGATACTCAGCATGTTGACGTAGTCCTCGCTGTCGCTCATGATCCGGATGTGTGGACTCAACGGAATGGCAACCGGCAACGTCAGCTCGATGTTGCGTCTTCTAGCCTGCACATTCTTGGACAGAGCGTCGTTGAAGATGCGGAACAGTTGGAAGATCCGCTCCTCGCGACGACAGTGTCTGGCGGCTGGGAATTGCACCGCAAACGGATGCAGGCTGCCGTCGTGGCCACGGATGGTGATCCGCTTGTAGCACGCGGTAGGACCCCTGATAAACTCCAATGTAGGCAGGAACCGCTCGATCTTGACAAAGTGGTTGTTGGACTCCTTGTTGAGCAGGTACTGGCCCGGAATCTCGATCTCCTCGAACTTCTGGTGGTGGAACTGGCTCAGGTGAGGACAAACCCGTTCCAGGTTCATCTTGCCGAAATTTCTATCCAGCTTCTCCTCCAAGAAGTCCTTCCATTTGCGCAGCTTGCTGATATACGTCTCAAGGTTTGGCTTGCTCTTGATGATGTCCTGGTCGAACTCCTCGCGGATGTGTTTCGGTAGCACGGTGTCTGCGAACCGGATGATGTTGGCCTCCGTGGCAGGCGGAAGACGAGCATCCTCCTTTGGATTCGACAGTCTGTTAAAGTACTGCACACCGTCGTTGTACAGAGCAACAACCAGTCTGTAAGCATCGTCGTCATGGCTGCTCTTGAACCGTTGGCTGATCTGGTCAACCAGAGACTCCAAGGATAGAGCAAGCAGAGGATAGGCGGTCTTCAAAATGCCCATGATCTCCTCAACGTGCTGCCATGGCTGCGGGTTGGCTCCCGAGGCCGCTGAAGGGGCAGGCGACGAGGAGTTTCCAGGAATAGGCGTCGAGCCCGTTGGCTGGGCAGCCAGTGCTTCTGGGCTCGTTGGGGCGTCTGCTCCGTTTGACTCGGATCTCTGGTTCATCTGCCGTTGCAACACGGCAAAGTCCTCCTTTGTGGTTCTCAGCTGGAAGTGCAGAGCCTGCGGATACGACTTGGCGATCCGGATCAGCACATGACGAGCGAGTCTGGCCTCGCGGTGCGACAGCGACGTGAGCAGCTGCGGAATGAACGTGATCCAGTGCCAGACAGGCATGTCTCCCTGGTGCGACTCGAACGTCTCTGCGAGCGTGCCGTTGGCGTCGTCCAGACTGATGAGCCACAGGATACGGCACAACAGTCGGCGAGCCTTGCTGTTCTTGTACAAGCCGGCGGCCTGCAGGTAGCAGCTGATGGCGTGCTTGGCGTACGAGATGTCGTTGTTCTCCTTGAACCGGGCATCGTTGAAGAATCCCCACTCGGCCCAGGCCTTCGGCAGGTTCAGGTCCAACTGCACCGCGGTAGCAAACGCCTGGTTTGCCTCGTCGGCTGAGTTCAGTTTCGCAAGGAACATTCCCTTCAACGTGATGAACTCGGCCTTCTGCTGTGCAGCAAAGTATACCAGGTTGGTGTTGCTGATAACGTCCAGTCCCGTGCTCAACTCGGCTGGGTTCTGGTAATGGCACTTGGCCTGTTCCCGGAGCTTCAAGAAGGCCTCCTGGATCTCAATGTTTGGAAGAGTGTAGATCTTGGTCAACTGGTTGATACAGACCTCTGGCATATTGTGTTTTCTAGCAACGTGAGCAAATCTGTTGATCACCCACGCAATCTCGTGGTAGCCTCTGAAAGCGTACGAGTTGTTGTTGGAGTTGTTCTGTTGCAAAGCAGGAATCAGCGGCATGTACACCTTGTTGATCACGTTGAACGCATGCTGTCTCCAGGTAACCAGATCGTTCCAGATATTGATATCGTCCCAGACGTTTGGCAACCGTTCTCTCCATGCCTGCAAGACTCTCTTGAGTTCCTGGCTCTTGACGTCCAGGTTCTGGGCGGTGGTAGTTGCCAGACTTCTGTAAACCTGGCTGGCTTCCATAAACTCAACGTACTGCTGGAAAATGTGTAACAATGAAAGATGTGCGCCGGTGATTCTGGTTGGAAGAGAGTGCCATTTACGCAAGGCAAGCTGGATTCCTTCGTCGCAGTAACGCGTAACGTTCTGGATGGTCTCCTTGCTGTGAGCATATCCTTGCAAACACAGGAACGTCTGGAACATCTGTCTGCGCGGTGTTGGAACGTCCATCACAGTCTTGACGCTCTGTTCGAGCGGCTCTCTGTCCGAGATCCAGTCGGCAACACGCCAACCGCACTCGAGAAGAAGATCGGTGAATCCTTCGTGTTTGGCCAGCTCGGTTAGAATGTCCCAATGTTGCAATTTCTCAGCACACAGAATCCAGTTGTCTTCCCAAAGAGCGTATTCGCTCTCGCTGTATGGCAAAACACCGCTCCGAGCCTTGATCTGGGCGTTCTCGTACAATTGCAAAGCCTTGTCCCAAAGACCGATCTGTTCGTAAGATAGAGCAGAGTTGGTCTCAAAATACTTGGCACGACGTCTCCAAAGTCCGTAGAACATGTCGTCTTCTTGCAAGTTCGAGTACATCTCCACAAGGGCGTCTCTGTTGGTCTCCTTAATCTTCTGGTTCTCGGTGACCGGGTTCGATTCGATCTGTTCCATGATCTTGACACCAGAGTACCATGCGTCGTAGTTCAATCCCAGGTATTTCACCAGGTGAGGAGGAAGTTGCAAGTCTGGACACTTCTCGGCAGCCTCGAGCATGGTATGGATCACGTTCGGCTTGCCGTCCTGCTGTCTGACGTGGTAGTCTTTCGACAGCAGCGTGACAAAGGCGTGCAAGAAATCGGACTTGTTGCGGTGATCAATCGAGTTGTACGCAATCGGGAACAACGTGCACCAGGAGTTGTGGATTGTTTCTGGACTTTGGTACGAAATGTCCATCAAAGGAACAAGAACGTCCTTGGCGCGGACCTGGATCGACGAGTTGAGGAACTCCCTGTGCGAGTTGACAAACGACTTGATCGAGTCAGGAACAGACTCCACGTCGCTCTTCTTTGGAAGAGCTTCGTCAATGTCGCTCAACGCAGCAAGCTTGTACTCGTTCGGACCGTAACTCAACGGATGTTCGGCGTCGAAACTGCCGTACAGAAGCTGAGAAGCCTGGTTCAACCACGGATACTCCGCAAGATACTCCCAGTTCTGTTCTCTGATGATGTAGAACAATCTCTTATCGAGATCACGCTCCAAAGAGCCGTCCAAGATGTTCATCAGTTCCTGACGAACACCGGTATCGGACAGCTTAGTTCCCACCAGGAACGGATGCTCCATGCGGACAGTGAGCTCTGTTCCCGCCAGTGCAGAGTCTTTGAAGATGTCAATAATGATCTGGTAGAACGCTCTGGCAAGATCAGAGTCGCCCTTCATTTCAAAGATCATCATCTTGGACAGAATACCAGCGTTCTCCTTGGTCGTTGGGAACAGTTCGTTCTTAGCAAACACCCATCCCCTTGCAATATCGACGATACGCATCAACAGGTCTTTATCAACCGACCGATCGATCAGTTGGACCAACAGCGACAAAAAGATCCGTCTTTGGTCTCCCAATGCGGAAATGCGCATAGCAGAAAATTGCAAGATCTTCTTCAACAACTTGGTGGTCATTTTGGCCTCGTAGTCTGTTTGGACTGCGCTTGGCTCTGTAGAGTTGTTGTTGAAATGTCTGTTCTGACTGGCAATAGCAATGTGATCTTTCACCAGCTTGCTCAAGGTTCTCATGATCAATGGAATCAGAGCATTCTGGGCATCGGGCCTGTATTGGGAAAGCGTCCACGACAGAGTAACACCAGCAGCGACCGAGTTCATGCTGTTGAGGTCCTCGGAAATCACGTTCGTGTAGAAAGCAAGGAAATTCTTCACTTCCTCAGGCTGTTCGTCCTCCGCAGACGGAACTTGGGTCTGGATAGCTCCCAAAATCAAGCCCAGCACTTTTTGCAACGCTTCCTGGATATCGTGGTTGTCGGAACGAATACACTTCTCCAGCAGTTTCTGGAGGTACTCCAGGTTGGAAACGATCCATTCAGGCGATTTCCACTCCAATGCAACGCCCAAAACTTCAAGAGCGTTCAAACAGTATCCCAACACGTTGCTTGTACTGAAATCGGCGGCAACAAGGAACCGTTCAAAGAACGCAAGCTTGACCGTCACTTCTGGCCAATAGTTTGGAGACAGCAGCACGTGCAAGATGTTCAGAGCTCTTTGACCTAGCTCGTTCTCAGAAGCTCTGTGCTGACTGATACAAACGTATCTGATCAAAAAGGTGATACACGTTTCACGTTGACCGAATGGAACAGAGTAGCTTTCTGGTTTCTTGACGTCTTCGTCCACATCCATCTTGTCATCTCCCTCTTTGGTTTCATCCTTAGACTCTGCCTTAGCTCTGGTTTCCCAGTTGAGAATCAGCTCGCCCATGTCAATGGCCAACAACTGGTTCTCAGTCGAGCTGTTGTTGAGGATTGTCAGTTTTCCAACCGCAGTGATGATGTTTGGAATAAACTGGTCTCTGGCAACATAAAACAGGTCGGAATGGTGGACAATGAACTGGTAAACGTTCAAAACCTGAGTGACATTAAATCCGTCTTCTGATAGAACTCTTCTTGGCCATTTCAACCATTCGATAGTAGGACCGATTCTGGTCTCCAAAACAGGAGCCAGAATGTCCAGGGCTTGTCTGACAAGGTACCGCACGTCGATCTGGTTCGCACGGAGCAGAGCAACGAAAATCTGGGTCACCAGCTTGGCCGGCGTGTCGAAAGCAACAATGAAGAAAGCCGTCGAAACGTACGCTGCCTGTTTGGTTATGGCGTCGTCCAACGAGATTAGGTTCCAGTTGAACTTGATCACGTCCTTCTTGTACTCCAGAACAGCTTCCGGAACGCTTCTTTCAAGCAAAGCAGTCAGTTGCAAAAGCTCGAGTCTGTAGTTGTCGTACGGACCAGTTTCTTCTCCAGAAAGCGACGATTTCCAGATATTTTCGTCCACCAGACTCAGCCAGGAGTTGTTGACGATGTTGGTCAATGTTCCACTGAAATGAAGCTCGTAGATCAACGTTGGCAGCAAGATATTGCGCAACAAGTAGAGTTTGGCAATAAGACACACGTCTGTGTTCAGCGTCTCGAGAATCTCTTTGATATACGTTTGACGCAATTCAAGGTCCGTCGACTTGACGACCGTCTCGAAAGTGTACTTCTCGAGAGAATAAGAAATGGTGATCTTGTTGAGACTGACAAATGAAATCAGCTCAAGAGTCTCCTTGGCACCCAGTTCGTTTGTTCGCAAGAAATCAACGTAAACGGTTTGCAACTTGTCCAAAGTCTGTTCCATGATAAAGTGAGAGTCCGACTTCAAATCGCAAGTGCGCTGGTATTCGGCCGAAGGAATGGAAGCGTCAAACAGTTGTCTGAACAGATCCTTCTGTTCCTTGAACCATTCACGGTCCTGGTTACCAATAGCTTCCACCAAGTCAACAAGGTTGGCAAACTTTATGTATCTGACGTTTGGCTGTTGTTCTTCAACAACACTCTTGACGAAAACGTCCAATTTCGACTTGACCTGGTTTCTTAGCTCAGGGGCGTCTTTCAAACCGGAGAAATACGCCAGCCAGCAACCGTGGATTCTGGAGTCAAACTTCTGGCTGAAGTACGTCACCGAGTGGTCGCCGAATCTGTTCAGGAACTTGGCAATTGGCAATCTGAATGGAGAGCTTTGGTAACGACGCAAATTGGTTTCCAAATAGAAGAGCGTGTTTAGCAGCTCCTCCATGAACGTGTAGGCCTGAGGAGGAAGCAGATGGAAGATGTTGAGAATAGCAACGATGATCTGCACTGTGGAGTTATTGTCGAGTTCTTGAAGAGCAATACGTTGCAATGCCTGTGGTTGGGCCCATGCCATTAGATGGTCGAGCAGTTTGCGGCCAATTTCAACCTTGAAGTACGAGATCAAGAGTTCCAGCAGTCTGGAGAGTGCCTCCAGTCCAGAAACGGTGAGTTTCTTGTGGTCGGACAAGTTCATCAACATCGGACGAAGACCGCTTTGGAGCAGCTCTTTTGGAAGCTTGGAGTTCTGGGACAGGACCTGTTTGAGTCCAGCGTGTGCAGCGTTGATGATCTGAGACGACTTAGCGCACAGCGTCTTAAAGAACACGCCAAGGATCCGAATTCTGATCTGTGGGTTCCCGTTGGAGAAGGCCGGTTTGGTCAATGCCAACGACAGCAGCTCGATACAAACCACACGAAGTTTGATGAGCTGTTCAGAGGTCCGGTGTTCGGAGATTCTGTGAGCACTGATCAGCGACTCGTCGTCGGCATCCACCAATGCTAATGCCTCGGATAGCAATCTGTTCAGTTCGTCGTTAAATTCCAAGAAAGTGTCTTCGAGTCCCAAACAGAACGTGATTGCGTCGATGTTTCCGATTTGCATGTGGAATGGCAGAGCACGCAATGGCTTGCCAAAGATAGGAGCAAGCAGAATTCCCTTGCTGGGCGATATCATCGTGGCAATAGGCACCTGAGTCACCTCAGAAAGCGTCGACAGAGCTTCCTGTGCGGTCTCGCGGACCTTCGGATTGGAGTTGCTCAAGTCAAAGACGATCTGCGAAACAACCGACTGGAATGGTTGTTGGAAAACAGCATCTTTTGAAACTTCTCTGTTGCACTCTCTGAGAAGCTTCAATGCGAGTTCCTTAGCAACGCGACAGACCTCTGAAGGAACGTCTGGCGGAGTGTCTCTCAAAACGAAAAACATAGCGCGACAGATCTCCAACTGTCTCAAGGCAAAGTAGCTTATTGGAATGTTCAAATCATTAATCATAGTCTTCAATCCAAGACAGCCACCCAGCTTGGTGTAGTAGGCCTCCTCGAAACAACAGTGCACGAACTTGGAACACATTCTTCTTATTGGCAGGAACTTGATGGCTCCGTCGATGGATCCAAACAGAGTGACACATGAGTTGAAGATCGTCTTGACGGCTTGTATACCCATCTCGTGCACAGACTTGATATGGAAGCTCAATGCATACGAAATGGCGTCAAAGATGGTGTTCTCGTTCAAGAACTTCTTACCCTCGTGATTGTTAACGCTGAACTTACAGTTAAACTTGTGAGCGTCCACCATCGTTCTTCCAAAGAACAGTAACACATAATGTTCGCAAATGCCCTTGATGAGAACCTCTGCCTCTTCTCTGACCTCCTCGATGGAAACCGAATAGAACAGTGCTTCCAACAGACGGATAAGCAACTGTTCTTGTCTATCGAATCTGGCCTGGTCTTTCAAGTTACCTGGACCCAGTTTCACCTCCTCGTCAACCTCCTTGGACTTCTCCTCGTCTGTGACGTAGTTGATGACCTGTTGGATCTTCTCGTCAAGGTTATCTGGGATCTCCTGTCTATCGATGAAAAGTTTCAAAACCGAAGTCAAATACTTGAAAGCACTCACACGGTAATGGAGCTTGTATCTAATATTCACGATCGTGTTGAGAGCAGTGGATATTCCGGGCGTGATGGAAACCGGTGTCTCTTTAGGAAGTCCCTCGATCTTGAACAGGGCCTCGATTTCCTGGTTGGTTGGAGTGCTTCCTTGCAAATCGTGGTGCAAGCTAATGAAGTTGTGATTGCGGCCTCCAAGCTTTCCAAGAAGACGGAACGTTGTGTGCGAATGTTGATGGTAGTATGGCAACGGTCTCAGGTGTTTCCACAGAGCCTTCATGACGTCCTCGATGACTGGCTCCAAAATCGGATCGAAATACTCAGCAGTGAGATTGTCAACGCAGAGTTCCAGCGTTCTCAGACCTTGGCTGATCAATTCTTGCGAGCCATTCAAAGCATACACCAACGGTTTCATCAGGTAGCTCAGATGAGGAACAAGAACACTCAGTCTGACCGGAACTGTCAAACAGAGCTCCACGTAAATGTCGCGTTCTTGCGGTCTGCGTGCGGTCTGAATGAGTCTATTGAGCGACTCCAACAACACCTGGAGTAACGGTAGGATCTCTTTGTATAGCGCTTCGAATCTGCCACCACCAATGCTGCGGAACAGTGTTCTGATCAGATAGAAGTAGACTATCGGCTCTTTGGCAGACGTTGTGTACTCGAGCGACTTGAGAATCAACTTGTTCAGGTGTGGCAGAATCACAGCCTCGTTAGCGGCCTGGAACAAGTTCACAGACATAAAACACAACTTGAACAGTCGGATGAGGATATTCGACTTGATGATGTCCATGTCGCCGAGCTCGTTCAATTTCGACATCACAAATATGATCAGAATTCCGGAGAAATTCGACGTGGTTGTTTCGCTGGCAAGGAAAAACTGCGGAATGTGCAACAGAGCTGCGTTTTTCAACATCGACTCAAACATCATCTCCAGCTGCGATTGGGTCACCTCGTTGAATGCGGAAGGTTCTAGGTAGATGAACATGGTTGCAAAAATTTCCATGAGGTCTTTCTCTTCTTTGGAGGAAGTGATCGGCAGGTTTGGACCACTCACGTCGAAAGTCTCCTTTAACTGAGCACTGTTGAGCATTGGCTTCGAGCTCTGGAAAAATCTCAGTCCAAGAATACATTCCCGGAACAGATTCTTAAGAATGTTAATTTCTTCGTTACTGGTGATTCTGGCAAACTCATTCCATGTCTGAGGCGTGTAGTCCTTTTGCGGGGCAGGGTTGCAGTTTCTGAACCCGTAGAAAATGGACTTCAAGAACGTCATGAGTGTTTTCAGCAAGTAGCGAGCGCTCTCCAAAGGATCTTGCGGTGGTGGTTGCGTAACATTGATGGGAACGTCTCTCTGAATCTCGTAGAATGTATACTCTGGCTCTTCGTCAACTTCCATTGGTTTTGTGTCTTTCTTTTCTGGTTTTTCCTCCTCTGTTCCAAAAGGTGACTTTCCGGTCAGCTCCTCAGCCTTAGACCGCCATTTCTGACCCTCGATACGTTTCTGGTCCTTCTTTTTCGTGAACTTGTCGTGCTGCTGCATGATGTCGGTGTATTGTCGGTTGAGCAGAGCAAACCTCTTGACAAACGCGTTGATCATGATTAAAAACAGCTGTCTGGCCTCCTCTTTATCTTCCAACTTGAGGACTCTATCGACCAGGTTTAGAAGCAACTTGGCACTCATGATATGGACGGTTTGTGCCAGAGTGGTGTCTTGCAGATGGTCGCAGTACAACTCGACACTTTTCCAAATGCGATCCGTCGACAGGTTGCCGTTGACATGGATGAAATCTGCCACGATCGAGTATGCCAGCGGCCGCAGAGTCTCGTGTGCGGTCAGTCCTTCGCCGATTATCACCCGGTCGTCGAAAAGAAGATCCATTTTTGGAAGGAAGGATACACGCAAGTCCGTAGAGAGAATGTGTCTTGTAGCGTGAAGCAGTTCCCGTCTAGCGGTAGCCAGCTCGGGAGGACAATCCTGCAACAGTCTGATAATCAAATCTGGGATCTCACCGAGATATGGTTCCAATGCTGCGTTTGCTCCACGACGAATCAACACGTAGGCCAGGAAAGATGCAGCTTTAACTTGGCCGAGAATAAAGTCGCCGTAAAGGGAACGGTTGTGGATTTCTCTGGAGACGCCGGTGACATACTCGCCGCGCTCCTTGGCAGCCTCGTGGGCCTCTTGCTGCTTTTTGGCCTGCAATCTCAGCAGAGTGATGACTTGGGGAATAAAGCTGGCGACCGACGAGTCAATGATCTCCTTGTACGAGGAGTACAGCGAAACCATGGTGATTGGACACTCGGCGATCATTTTGAACGAGTGGGTGGCCTTGAACAGCGTCTTGCTAGTGTTTTCGTCCAGTTCCATCGATCCTGGCGAGCCTGCTTTTTCAGGAGGTGAAGAGTCCGACTGGTCGCCAAACTGTTCCTCCACCACTTGCGGGATGTTGTTGTAAATCTCCTGTAGAATGTCAATGAATGCCTGCACACGGTCGGCAAGACTCGATTTGTAGCTCTTGTGCAAAGAAGCGATGATCTTCATACATTGAATACCGTTTTCCTCGTTTTCTTCTCTAATAAGGTTCATCAACTTATCCAACACTTGCACCGTGTAAGACTGGAAAGTATCGTTAATAGGAAGTCGATGGATCACGTCCAGAACCAAATGACGCACTTTCTGTTCCGGAGAGTTGGAAATCATGCTAATTGGAACAGAGTCCAACAGCTGGAAGAAGACCGGCATCAGGTTCTTGAGAAATTGTTCATACTCTTGGGCACCACTGTAGGTCTCGAGCGTGTCGCATAGCTCGGACAGCACAGAATACCTGTCGCTGAGCTCCAACGACTCGTCTTGGAGTCGTGTCACAAAGCTTTCCAAAGATGCCATATTATTCTATATAAACAATATTCACGAAAAAAAAAAGGGGATTTACCAATCTTCTTGAACTGGGTGCGGTCACGTGACCGACGAATTATTTTCTCTACCGACCAAGATGGACTCTGTCCCAAAGAAGCGAGTAGTTGTGCAACAGGTCTAGATGTTCCGCCACGGGTATCATGGAGCGGTTGCCGACGGATTTGAACAGCACCTCGGGCGCCACAAAGTACCGGTTGCGGTCCTTGGATGGTGTGGCTGCGCCAAAATGGGTGTTTTCGCTCTGGTCGATCTCGGTCTGCGCCTGTTTGGCCAGGCTGTCGGCCACTTCGATCACGTCTGGGTTTTTCTGCGCGTAGGCTTCAAACAAAGACAGCGGTTTGAGTCTGGCGGGCCGTTTGGGGGCAATTGTGGTAAAGATCCGGTCCTTAAGGTCTGTGGGGCCAGCGTTTTCCTGGTCGTTCTCGTCGCCCGAGACTAGCTCCTGCGACCGATCAGAGACTTTGCGAAACAGGTTCCAGAGCCCACTACGTGCGGCAGAAGTTTTGTTTTCCTGCGAAAACGAGGTCCGTGGAGACCCCAGCCGGGTCCCCTGCTCCTGCCCCAATCCGGTAGCACGAACGGTCTTTGGCCGCTCCGAAAGCGGACTGTTGGTCTTGGACTTGCGAATCGACGCGTACGTCGGCAGAGCGTAGTGGGGGAGCTCCTTGGGAGTGTCTTCTGTCATGAGAACGAGCGATTTTGGAGCAGACATGGTTAGCGCTAAAACAATGAATCCTTAGAGATAAATCTCTCTTGGCTTGATTATGTAACGCGGAGAAGAAAAATTTAAATCATAGTGAAAAAAATTAAAAAATCTTTAATCTCCAACACATTTAATATAAACCATGGGTAAGGCCAAGAAGACCAGAAAGTTCGCCCAGGTCAAGCGAGTTCTTGCGAAGAATGATCCAAGAAAGAAGGAAAACGTCGAGAAAGTGACCAAACCGGCGGAAAAAGAACTGGTTAAAGACGTTCCTCAGGTCTCTTCTGCCCTTTTCTTCCAATATAACGAGGCAATCAAACCACCGTACCAGGTGTTGGTGGATACCAACTTCTTCAACTTCAGCATCCAGAAAAAAATCGATATTGTGCGCGGCATGATGGACTGTCTATATGCCAAATGTATCCCTATAGTCACCGACTGTGTCATGGCGGAGCTCGAGAAATTGGGCCACAGATACAGAATCGCTCTCACGCTTGCCAAAGACCCTCGAATCAAACGCCTAACGTGCTCGCACAAGGGAACCTACGCGGACGACTGCATTGTGCACCGGATCATGCAGCACAAATGCTACATCGTGGCCACAAACGACGCAGACCTCAAACGACGCATACGTAAGGTCCCTGGTGTGCCGATCATGAGCGTTGGTAGCCATTCGTACGTGATCGAGCGGCTTCCAGACGTATTCTAATACAATTTCGCGGTGCACGGGTGTGTGCTTTTTATATTTTGTGCCATACATACTGCTAAAAAATATATCCTAACTTGTACCAAACTTATCATGTCTCTGCAAGATAACGTTGATAATCTCGTGAACATGGGATTTGATGCCTCTGTGGCGCGGGATGCGTTATCTCGTGCTGACAACAACATTGAGGCTGCTGTCAATTTCATTTATTCGGATTTCTCCGCAGACCTTCCCCCCTACAGTGAGAATGGCGAATCTGGTCCTTTGGGTCCTGCGGGTCCTACAGGAGCGGCTGGAGCCGGTGGGATTGTGGCTGATGGCAGATCAGCGTCTACTGCGATCGAGATTGAGGACGATATCAAGAACAAGATCGCCAGCTACGGATACGGACACGACAATCCTGTTGTTGATTTGGACTCCGATCAGTCAAAGAGCGAGATTGTTCCTACCTACGAGGTATACGACGACATTTCGCGGTACACACGTGCAGAGGGCGATCCGGGCGTGCTGTTGCCGGTCAAGGCAGAGTTATTGGAGGGCTATTTTGCCCCGTTGTTGATGACCTTGTCTAATATTCCTGCATTTCGTGACCTTGTGCTAAAACCAGAGTTTGAAGACTATGGGTATTCTGAGTTGTGGTGGAAAAAGGACAAGTGTGTTTCGAATCCGAGTGTTGTCATGGAAACACAGCGATTGGTTGCGTTTCTGTGTGGAGACTCGTTTAGAGCATTTGCGTCGATTCGCAGTCTGATAGATGCCAGTTCAAAGCTGATGACCGACGATTACCAGAGCGTGGCCGAATTCATCCAATTCATTTACTCGAGTCTGATTGAGCTGTTTGCCAAGACAGACGAATCTCTGAAACGGCCTTTCGAGCAGCTGTTCACGTCGCGGTTTCGGTTCGAGGACGACGAGACCCAGACGCATTGCATTTTCCCTGTTGAGTCCAACTACTTCTACAAAGACATCTACCGCATCATGCATTCGTTGCTCTGGGGAAAAGATATGGGACGATTGGGCCAGCATCAGTTTCTGGAGCTAAGTGACGTTCTGACGGTCAGTTTCGAAGGAAACGGAGACACAGTCCCCGGTGGAGGTTTTGAGCTGACTGAGGAGTTCTATCCACAGATCTACACCTCCAAGCACGAGCATATGGTGGCAGATAAGTTCAGACGGATTAGTGAACTGAGAGACGAGGTCAGCAAGATCAACGGACAAACCATCCAATTGAAAGCGTTCAAGGGGAAACGGGTTTCTGCTCTATTGGACACGACTTTGAGCCATCTTTCGTCGCTCGGTGAAGATGAACGGGTCCAATCTGCTGCCAAAGAATTGGAAAGCATCGCAAACCATATTTTGGATTGCAAAACTCGAAACACAGAGAAATTAACCGCACTCAACAAGGAACGGTCCGACATCGATATCTACAACATCAACTACATCCTGGGTGATCAAAAGGCCGAGTTCGAGCCGTGGGTGTTGACTGGAGTCATTTTCAACGAGAGACAGTTCTGGTACCGTTTGGAAGAAAAATGGTATGCTTTCAACTACACGCTGGAAATAGGCAAAGATTTTGAAATCTCACAAACAACGTTCGACAATATCGTTTCCCAGGTAAGAGAGTACTCGGCAGACAACTTCGAAACAGGCATGGTACTCATCTACGTGAAAAAATCGCTCATCACCACAGATTCTCCAATTATCAACAAAAATTTGCAGAAATTCATAGACACAGATAATCAGAAGGTTGCGAACGGAGTGGCCTTGCACAAGCTCAACGAACAGCAAGAGGAACAGGAGGGCCAGATTGTTCTTTCTGACCAATAGAACGGCTGGAAAAATGCGCTTAGGTAAGCGGGCTGTTTGAAAAAAAGTCCAAGTTCGAAAAACTTCCACCGAAAAATTTGTTTGTACAATGTCTATTCTGGTTGCTAGAGCGCTGCCAGCGCTGAAGATCGGCCGTATGTCTGGTGCACGGGTTGCTTCCAAGACCGTGTCCAACTCGTTTGTGAGATACGCGGGAACTTTCGACAGATCCAAGCCCCATGTCAACATTGGTACCATTGGCCATGTGGATCACGGTAAGACCACCTTGACCGCCGCCATCACCAAGGTTCTTTCCCAAAAGGGAGGTGCCAACTTCTTGGACTACTCTTCTATTGACAAGGCTCCAGAAGAGCGTGCCAGAGGTATCACCATCTCCACTGCTCACGTTGAGTATGAAACCCCGAACAGACACTACTCGCACGTTGACTGTCCAGGCCATCAAGATTACATCAAAAACATGATTACCGGTGCTGCTCAGATGGACGGTGCCATTATTGTTGTTGCCGCCACCGACGGACAGATGCCTCAGACCAGAGAGCACTTGTTGCTTGCCAGACAGGTTGGTGTCCAGAAGTTGGTTGTTTTCGTTAACAAGGTTGACACCATCGATGACCCAGAGATGTTGGAGCTTGTTGAGATGGAAATGAGAGAATTGTTGGCTTCTTACGGTTTCGACGGAGATGAAACTCCAGTTATCATGGGATCTGCTTTGTGTGCTTTGGAAGGAAAACAACCAGAGATTGGTGAACAGGCCATTGAGAAGTTGATGGCTGCTGTTGACGAGCACATCCCAACCCCAGTTAGAGATCTCGAGCAACCATTCCTGTTGCCTGTTGATGAGGTGTTCTCCATCTCCGGTAGAGGTACTGTTATCTCCGGTACTGTCGAGAGAGGTGTTTTAAAGAAGGGTGAAGAAATCGAGATTGTTGGTGGTAAAGGTGCTCCAGTCAAGACCATTGTTACCGGTATCGAGATGTACCACAAGGACCTTGACCAGGCCATGGCCGGTGACACCCCAGGTATCTTGTTGAGAGGTGTCAAGAGAGAGCAGATCCAAAGAGGTATGATTGCTTCCAAGGTTGGTTCTTTGAAGCCATACAAGAAGTTCTTGGCTTCCATGTACATCTTGACCAAAGAGGAAGGTGGAAGACACACTCCTTTCAGTGAGAACTACAAGCCACAGATGTTTGTGAGAACCACCAACGTCAGTGTCACCTTGAAGTTCCCAGAGACCGAGGAGGATCACTCCAAGCAGGTCATGCCAGGAGACAATGTTGAGATGATTGTTGAGCTGTTCAGTCCTGTTGCTCTGGAAACTGGTCAAAGATTCAACCTCAGAGAGTCTGGAAAGACCGTCGGTACTGGTATGATCACCAGACTGTATGAGTAATTGCTTGTATATGGACTTGATAGCGGGATATCTGTATATTTTATAATCCCAGGAGTTTTCTTTAAAGAATAATTTCTTATCTAAATATATTTTATTGTTGATGAATAATCCCACAGAACAGGAGCCACTTTTGCGGCCCACTGCGAATAACGCCAAGTTTTCTGGCGGTATTCGTAAGCGCGCGCTTAATTTGCATGTTGGCTTGGCTTTGGGGGTGTTATTCATTATTTATTTGGCATGGCCTTCAAAGGAACAACCCCCACATTTTCCCAAGATGCCTGCACATATTCCATTTATCGGGGGGCCTACGTGGACTCCACAGGAGAACCAGACCGCGTGGGGGGTCCACGGGGCCGTTGCTTCGGACCTGGAGATGTGCTCGCAACTGGGGGTCGAGATCCTGAAGAAAGGTGGATTCGCTGCTGACGCAGCTGTCACCACTTGTTTGTGCATAGGAGCCACAAACACGATGTACTCTTCGGGAATTGGTGGCGGAGCGTTCATCACCAGCAGCAGGGCAGGTCACGGGGTGCCGATCTCGATCGACGCACGCGAAATGGCTCCTGCTGGGGCCCACAAGGACATGTACAACGGCAACGAGCAAGCGTCGCAGTTTGGAGGGCTTGCCGTTGGAATCCCCGGTGAACTGAAAGGTCTTTACGAGCTTCACAAATTGCACGGGTCAGGGGCCGTTGGATGGGACGATCTGATCATGCCTGTTGTGGAGGTTTTGGAATCTGGCTGGGAAGTGAGCGAGCTTCTTGGAATGGCAATTTCGATATACGGGCCCTATTTCCACAAACACAAGAACGACTGGCCGTTCTTGTTCGACCATGGCCGACTCCTCAAGAAAGGAGACATCATGAAAAGACCGGCACTGGCAAAAACGTTGCGTTTGGTTGCTCAGAACGGGTCGGCTGCCATTTTCTACGATCCGGACGGGCCAATAGCACCACATTTGGCCCGCAAAGCCCAGCAAATGGGGGGCGTTCTTACACCCGAGGACTTCCCCAAATACGAGGCAGTGGTGGAGCCTGCATTGGTCATGCACAACTTCTCGGACCGCAACTTGGACATTTACACAAGCTCGGGCGCTTCGTCAGGACTTGCATTGATATCGGGCCTGAAAATAATAAACGGTTTCGAACCGAGCCCGGGTAAAGATTTCTCCAAAACGGAGACCCATCGGCTAGTGGAGACGATGAAATGGCTGGCCAGCGTGCGCAGCCATTTGGGAGACGTTGGGGTGCACAACAAGAACGAGACCGCGCACCAGTCACGCAACGACAGGTATGCACATTTAGTCAGCGACGAGTGGTGTTCGGCCACCACCGCCAAAATCAGTGATAACGAGACATTTCCCTGGACATTTTATGAGCCCGCGTATCAACCGAACGAGCCGCAGGGAACGTCACATTTGAGCGTGTTGGACGAACACCAGAACGCCGTTAGTCTCACCACTACCGTGAATTTGCTTTTTGGCTCGCTGGTGCACGACCCAGTTACCGGAATAATTCTGAACGATGAAATGGACGACTTTTCGATCCCCACCACGAAGAACGTGTTTGGATTGCAACCGTCCGTGTACAACTACGCCGAGCCTTACAAGCGTCCGCTTTCGTCCACTGCTCCAACGATCGTTGTGGACAGAGAAACGGGCAAGGTTGATTTGGTGATCGGAGCTGCAGGCGGATCCCGAATCACTACCGCCGTGTTGCAAGCTCTCGTGCGGACGTACTCCTACGGGATGGGGCTATTGGAGACGGTGGCTTATCCGCGGTTACATCACCAGCTGCTTCCGGAAACACTATTTATTGAGGAGCCAGTTAGCCAAGAGTTTGTGCACGCGATGGAGGAGCTGGGACACAGCGTGGAACTAATCAGCCACCAGACCGCGATGAACGGCATTGGAGTACACGACGGAAAAATAGCAGCCCAAAGTGATTACTGGAGAAAATTGGGTCGAGGTGCATGCTACTGATGAGTTCCGGGAAATCGTTACCTTGTTTTTCCGGAAAATCCTTTATGGTTCTGGGAAAAGAAACGTGCATCCGATTGACGGAAGATTTCCCAAAATGGCGTGTCCGGAAAAACTACGTAAGGGGACAACAAATCATACTCCATACTCGGAGAGCAGAAATTCGGGGGACAGTTTGAGGGGTTTGGAGTGGGGTGAGCATGATGGATAAATTTTCTGCGGGACTAACGGTTTCGGGGACAAATGTTCTGTTTGCTGCCAACAGCTTTATATTGGTATAGGACGTTGTAACAAATACAAAGACAGATAGTACAAATTCAACGGGGCTACCTGGCTGGTATAAACCAGCCTACTTTCATACGTGTCCTCCCCGCAACCCCGATGCGCTTTTTCCGGAAGGTTTGTTTGTCACTCCACTGAAAAAGGTGCAGGCTGAATTATGCATAAACAGAATTGGAAAAGTTTTTCCGAAATCCACCAGAATATGCAGGCTCCCGAAAAATGCTATATAAGGCGAACCTCGCAACGTACGAACCAGTTTCAGTACTTTTCAAATGTCAAACTCGGATCAACAATCGAAGAAATCCGACATCGGGTCGGTTACTCCTCCTCCAGAAAACATCTATGAGGACCACGCACACGACAAGACTGCCTTGCCAGAAGACCATCCTGCCGTGTCTACTGGTAAGAGCGGAATGCAGTACTTGGGTACTGGTCTGCTGTGTTCGCTTATTGCATTTGGTGGTTTTGTGTTTGGTTGGGATACTGGTACCATTTCCGGTTTCGTCAACATGCCAGACTTCAAGAACCGGTTTGGTCAAATTAACGGTAGCGGTGAGCACTATCTTTCCAACGTTCGTACCGGTTTGATGATTTCCATCTTCAACATCGGATGTGCCATCGGAGGTGTCACTCTGGGAAGACTCGGAGACATCAAGGGAAGAAAAGTCGGTCTTATGTTGACCATGGTGGTTTACATTGTCGGAATCGTTATCCAGATTGCCTCTGTTTCTTCTTGGGTGCAATTCTTCATTGGCCGTATCATTTCCGGACTGGCTGTTGGATCTGTTTCCGTCTTGTCGCCAATGTTCATTTCCGAAACCTCTCCTAAAGAGATCCGTGGTACGCTTGTTTCCTGCTACCAATTGATGATCACCGCCGGTATCTTCTTGGGATACTGCACAACCTACGGTACCTACCACGCCTACGATGACTCCAGACAATGGAGAATTCCAAACGGTCTGTGTTTCGCATGGGCTTTGCTCATGATCTTCGGTATGACCTTCATGCCGGAATCTCCTCGTTATTTGATGGAGAAGGACAGAATCGAGGACGCCAAGAGATCTATCTCCATCGTCAACAAAGTGGACATCGACTCCGAGTTCGTCGAGCACGAGGCCGCCATTATCCTCAACTCTATTGAAATTGAAAGAAGAGCTGGTTCCGCTTCCTGGGGAGAGCTGTTCACCGGAAAACCAAAGATCTTCTACCGGTTGATGGTTGGTGTGGTTTTGCAATCGTTGCAACAACTTTCCGGAGACAACTACTTCTTCTACTACGGTACCACCATCTTCAAGTCTGTCGGATTGACCGACTCGTTCGAGACCTCCATTGTGCTGGGTATCGTCAACTTCGCCTCCACCTTTGTTTCGCTCGTCACCATTGACAGATTCGGAAGAAGATTCACTTTGATGGCTGGTGGTTTCGGTATGTCTGTGTGTCTTGTCATTTTCGCAGCCATTGGTACTAAGGCCCTTTACAACGGCCCCTACGGTGTCGACCCAAGCAAGAGCGTCGGAGACGCCATGATCTTCCTCTCGTGCTTCTACATCTTCTTCTTTGCAACCACTTGGGGTCCAGGTGTCTTTGTTGTGTGCTCTGAAACATACCCATTGAGAATCAGACAGAAAGGTATGGCCATTGCCTCCTCTGCCAACTGGATCTGGGGATTCCTGATTGCCTTCTTCACGCCTTTCATCGCCAACGCCATCCACTTTGCCTACGGCTTTGTCTTCTTTGGCTGCTCGCTGTTCTGTATCTTCTTTGTGTTTGCGTTCGTTCCGGAAACCAAGGGTCTTACTTTGGAGGAGGTCGACCAGCTCTACACAGACTACACTCCTGGTCTTGCATTCCTCGACTTCCGCAAGGAGGTGGACAACACCGACAAGGTGTAAATACATAGTGACGACTATTAACGAATAAAGTAATATCGGTATTTAGCGTAGCTTTCTGCTCCACCCTGCCAGTGTTTTCTGATTCGCGTCGCGTTTGGCGCGCTTGGCCGGCACTGGGGGGTCTGGTTCGCGCTTGCGCGTCGCCAGCAGCCGTTCGCCGTAGCTCTGCGTGTTGAGCTCGTCGTTGAGGGCCATTGCAAAGTGGAAATCGTTGTGCTCGGCACGCTCAGCGGGGGCCACCTCCGCCCCACACTGCGCACAAACGTTTCCCTCATCGGTGGGGGTTGTTGGCTCACGCGGTGGGGGTGACGCCGTTGTCTCACGTCGCACAGCCCGCACCTTCATCAGCTCATCGATCCGCGAGTACCCGCTGATCTCCTGGAACCCGCTGAACGCCAGCCCCCCGTGCGTGCTGGGATACATCGGTCCTGCGCGCGCCGTGTCCCAGTGCTCCTCCAGCTCCTGCAGCAGCCGCAGGCTCAGCTCCTCCACCTTCTTCTTGGCCTCGTCCAGGTCCCTGATCAGCGGGAACGAGCACTGCCGCGAGCTCGTGATGTTCCTGCTGTTGCGCATGTATAGCGTCAGCCGCGTCGGCCGTCGCTGAGTGTCGATCTCGTCGTCCAGCTCCTGCAACCGCAAAATAAGATCGATCACAAACACCTTGAACCAGTCCAGGATGTCCGACGACTGGCTTACCGACTTGCCGCGGAAGTTCTTGTGCGACCCCATCGACTTGACGTCCGTGCGCGGGTTGATCGGCTGCCGCAGCTCGCCGCGCACCATCTTGTACAGTTTTTCCGCCAGCTGCGGGTCCTTGAGCTCTCTGGCCAGGTCTTCCAGCGAGAAATTGTCCTTGATGTACCGCACCTCGTGCCGGCCGGACTCTACCTCCAGGTCCTGTAGGATCTGGCGGCCTACCTTGCCGCCCATCGACCAAAAGTCTGTGAGACTGAAGTTGTCGAAAAACGCCGGTATTGCGTCGTTAAACACGGTCGTTTGCTGGTTTGGCTTCTTGAAATCGCTCGCGAGCTTGGCAATGTTCTTCACGCGGCCAATTCCCAGCGACGTGGTGTATCCGAGCTCTTTCTTCAGCTTGCGCCGCAGGTCAAACCCCAAATGTGCTCCGATCAGCATCGCCACGTCGTCCCAGTCGCAAACGCTCACCTGGCCATCCTCCTTCGCAATAAATAGTCCGGGCGCATCTTCCAGCTCCTTGGGCAGTTGGTCTGGCAGCGGCGGCAGCCGTGTCTCTCGCGGATTCTCCTGCTGCTCGCCCAGCTGCGGAAAAAGTGCAACCATCCGCGAATAAATAAGCCGGCCAAAATCCATAAAACACTCGTCCACACTGGCCTTCTCCACCTCATCGCAGAACTCCTTGAAGAACCGCATCATCTTGCGGCTTTCTCGCCGGTACGGCTCCAGCGAAACTTTGTGATCCACGGGCTGCGGCAAATAATCCACATACTTCCATGTCTCCTCGCCCTTTTTGAAAACCGCCGTGTGTGCCACCACGAGGTCCGGGCACTTGAGCTTGGCAGTCTGCAGAGAGTCCATCCTGCTCACGCCGTACTCCCTAGCGGCGTACGAAACCGCAATCAACGAGTTCCATTGCAGGCAAACGACGGGGTCTTTCGGGGTCAGGTTCAGCCGCAGCTGCTCGTACTGCGCAAAGTACGCGTTAATATCGATGTGTGCAATCACACTCAGCGGCGAGAACGTCGCTCGAGCCGAATCGTTCAGATCCAGCAGGTTCTGATAGGTGAATTTCGAGCTGGACGGAACAATAAGCATGGTGTGGGGAGTGAACTATTTGAATATTTTTTTTTCCCAGTGGTGATTTTTTTTCACCAGTTTGGAAAACTCCCCGTTTTCCTCCTATACCTTGTATATTCCCAACGAGTATGTATCTGTGATGACAAGCTGTCGCCCCAAACGGAGAAATAGTGACGATTCGATTTTATGCCAAACACTGAAAATTCTGAGACACGTACTGACAAATAGATATAACTAATCTTTTCTACTTCTTCTTGTAGGCCTCTGGCACGCTGATGATGATCTACATGCTAATCATGAGCCTTCGGGCAGCGATTACACTCAATTTCTGAAGCACCGTGTTTGTATTTAACACCCAATACATTGACATAAGATATTTTTTTCGAGATAGGTGTATTTTTTTTTCAAGTACGTGTGTGTTGTCACCATGATTATCCGTCGAGAAGAGATAGTGGACCAGGGCGAGGACCTGACACAGATCCCGTTCTCGGAGCTAATGCTTCCACTGCCATACAAGTGCATGTTCCTGATAACTTTGGGCGTGTGGTTCTGGTACGTCAACTTGCGTACCTGCTACGCTTACAAGATCGACACATTGCAGGTTTTGAAATTGGCCGGCGTGGAGCACGCCAAGCTCGTGCGCACCAGTCTGAACGTCTGCTATAAGATCACCTTGATGAACATGATCAATTACACTGTGTACCTGGCGTTTGTGAGCAACAGCATCTATTTCAGCTGGATGGAGTTCCTGCCGTTAGTTGCCATAGTGCAAACGGTAGCGGTGCTGGTTTGGCCGTTTGGGCCCCAGTCCATCGAGAGAAGACGTTTTGTCGAGACCGTCAAGCGGATCAGCGTGGGAAACATCGACATTTCCCTCAGAAACAACGATATCCTGCTGGCAGACACCTTTACCTCGTACACCAAGGTTTTGATCGATTTCTTGGTGTATTTCACTGCTCTGTTGCTTGGATACGCCACGCTGCCGTCTCCAGACATCAAACGGGAGCTCACGTCCGACCATTTGAAAGTTTACAACCTGGACATTGTTCTGTCGTCGTACCCGTCATTAATTCGTCTGAAACAGTGTTTGCAAGAATACGAGCAGAGCAGAAGACGCAATAGACAGCATCTGTTGAACGCAATCAAGTACTCGACTGCGTTCTTGCCGCTGCTGGCGAATATCCTGATCCGGTCGCAATTGGCCGGGCTGGGCGTGTGGTACGCTGCCGTGCTGATCAACTCGTCGTACACGTTTTTCTGGGACATCCAGAACGACTGGAACTTCCAGATGTTTATGCGGTTTCTGTCCAACAAAAGAGAGCTGCCACTGTTGCGGCACAAGCTCGTTTACACATGGCATTTCTACTACCTGGCCATTCTGCTAGACTTCCAGCTGCGGTTCATCTGGGTGTACCGGCTGATTTTCCCCGAGCTGCTGTCGAGACTGGACCACTCGCTGCTGGTCACCACGCTCAGCTCGCTGTATGTGACCGAGTCGGGCAATTTTGTGCTGGAGGTCCTCGAGATCTTCCGCAGATGGGTCTGGGTGTTCCTCAAGGTGGAAACCGAGTTCCTGAAACTGGCTACCGAGCCGGAACTCGAGATGCAAAACTTGTAACATTATTAATACAGTCATTCTACTTTCTGCGCTCCTTGATGCTGTTGATCTTTCTCTCCACCTTGCTGAGGTACCGGAACTTCTTCTTGCGCGGCTTGGGTTTCTGGTCGGCACCCACGAGCCGCGCGTACTTCTTGGCGCGCTCGATCGACTGGCCCAGCACCTGCTGCGACTTGTCCAGGTCGACGTGGTTTTTGCGGGCCAGCTCCATCAGATCCACCTGGTTCGGGTTGTCTATGCTCTCGACCGTCACCGTGGTGACCCCCGGCACGGGCGCGTCGTCGTCGTCCGCGTTGAACGTCTGTTTCAGTATCCCTTTCTTTTCGCGCGGTTCAGCGTCGGTCTCTTGCGACTCCTTGAACCCAGACCACTGCTCCTCTTCCTCAGACTCACTCTCGCTCTCCTCCGACTCGCTCGACACCTGCAGCTTGAGCGACTCGTTCAGCTCGCGCAGCCGCTTCTGCACCTGCTGCTGGCGCTCCTCGCGGATCCGTTTGCGCTCCTCCAGCCGCGCCTGGCGCTCCTGCTCCTGGTTGTACTCCTGGGCCTTCTTTTTCCGCTGCAGCTTCCGCTTGTGGAACCCGGTCAAGTACTCCACCCGCGAATCCTTGTCAAAAACCACCTCCTCCACGCGGTTGGTCTGCTTCTTCTTCTGCGCATACTTCTTTCCCCCGGTAAGAATCTCTCTGTTGGGCCGGGCCATGGTGAAATATTTTCTACAATTTTTTCTCCTGCAAAATTACCATTTATTAATCTACCTAGTCTTGGAACTTGTAGCTGCCGCTGGCCATGGTGATGGAGCCGCCGCGGTACGAGCCACGCTTCATTTTATTTTTGTTCTTGGTGAAGTCCTTGCCTCTAACGCGGCCGAGACGGTCGTTGGCCTGTTCACCCCAGGTGCCTGCTGCTCCCTTGTAGGTGTTGTCCATGAGGACGTGGTCCTCAAAGGCGACTTTTTCTCTGTCGATTCTGGAGAAGTGGTCGCGCTGGCCGGGACGGGGCTTCTCGACGGCGGCGGGGATCAGCGTGCGCGCGCTGGCGTCGGGCGAGGCTGGCTGCGATGCTGTGGTGGAGGACGAGGACGAGGGTGGCTCGAGCTGCGGCTTCTTCGAGCCCGCGCGGTCGAACGACGCCTTCCGTTTGGCAGGTTCGGAGGAGGAGGAGGAGGAGGAGGAGTCTGAGCCAGAATCAGAAGACTCATCTGAGCTGGAGTCTGAGCTGGAGTCTGAGCTGGAACCTGAGCTGGAACCTGAGGAGCTGTCACTGTCACTGTCAGAATCCTCAGAGCTATCGCTGTCCGAGCTGGAGCTGTCCGAGCTATCGCTGCTAGAACTGTCGCTGTCTGAACTGTCGCTGTCTGAACCCTCACTGCTGGAACCCTCACTGCTGGAGCTGGAGCTGTCAGAGCTGGAGCTCTCGCTGTCGCTGTCAGAGTCGCTCGAACTGTCGCTGTCCGAACTGTCGCTGTCAGAGCTGGAGCTGCTGTCCTCGTTCTCGCTGCCCTTCTCGCTCTCTGGCTCCTTCTTGGCGTCCTCCTCGGAATCTGACGAGTCGGAGTCTGACGAGTCTGACGAGTCTGAGGAACTCGAGTCAGAAGAGCTCGAATCACTATCACTATCGCTCTCACTCTCACTCTCGCTCTCACTTCCACTCTCACTTCCACTCTCACTTCCACTCTCACTTCCACTCTTGGGCTCTCCCTCACTCTCGCTCACCCACTTCTCCTCCAGCTGTCCCTCGACCTCGCTGATTTTTTCTCCGGCTTCGCGCCGCAGAGCTTTCTCTGCTTTGACGTAGCCGTGGCGCTTAAGGAAGTCTGCGACATAAGACACGATCTCTTCGTGGGAGGCCATTGATAAAATAAAATTTGAAAAATTTCCTCAATTGCACACGACCTGTCAAATAGCAGCAGCAGCGGCAACCTGGCTGGGAAAACCGGGCAGTTGACACCAAAAACGTGACAGATGGTGTGCCAGTAGTTTGTGTGAGTCAACCGCTTGTTATTTGACTATTTCACCGATCGGCTGGAGCTATCTCCTTACTAAATATTTATAATCAGTATAATTAAATATAGCTACCTACTAAAGACGTTCATTCGCCCAAACGGCAGTTCTAGTTTCCCGGTTTGACTAGTTGTCCCAATAGTCCTACGTTTTTAACCCAGCTCATCACACGCATCCTGTTGCTTCCCTCCCTCCTTCATGCTGCTGCCCTCCCTTGCTGCTTCCCTCCTGCTCCCGCCACACAAAAATTGTCGTGGCCCCCTGACACCAAGTACCAAAAAAACCCATCTACGATTTGTTTTGCCATGACCGAAAGAAAGATCATAATCATCACTTCCGACGGCGACAAGTTCCCTGTGGAGCGCAAGGTCGCCGAAAAAAGTATCCTCATCAAGAATATGCTGAAAAACCTGCTGCCTGCAGACGACGAGGAAGAGGACGACGAGGACGCCGACGAGCCAATCGAGGTGCCTACACAGAACGTCCGGTCTGCTGTGATGAAGAACATTCTGGAATGGTGCGACCACTACAAAGACTACAACTTCCCAGACGACGAGCAGGACGACGACTCCAAGAAGAGCGCCCCGATCGACGCCTGGGACAAGAACTTCCTTAACGTGGACCAGGAAATGCTGTACGAGATCATCCTCGCAGCCAATTACCTCAACATCAAGCCGCTGCTCAACGCCGGCTGCAAAGTCGTTGCTGAGATGATCCGCGGCAAGTCGCCTGAAGAGATCCGCAAAACGTTCAACATCGTCAACGACTTCACTCCTGAGGAAGAAGCCGCCATCAGACGCGAGAACGAGTGGGCCGAAGACCGCTAAGTCGCCACACCCCGTCCATACCATCATAACAGCCCTGTTGCTGATGCTTTCCCTATCTTATCTCTGTAGAATTTCGGCATGTCCCCGGAACTAAAATTTTAATCTCCAAACTTCATGGATGCCTTCTGACACTTCCAAGTCTGCGTCCCGCGGAGCCAGTTTCCGACTCAAGTCGCTGCTCAAAAACAGAAAGAGCCAGTCGTCTGTGTCTAGCTCCGCCTCCACCCCCAGCAGGGCGTCCAAACAGGTCCCCCGTATAGATACCACCTCCACCAGCTCGTCCATTGCTCTGCCTTCAATTTCCCCCGTCGTGCCCAACGACTCCATTTCTCGCATCAAGTCCAAGATCCGCGAACACACTCGCCACGACAGCGACGACGACGAGTTCGACGGCGTGGATATTGCCTCCTCCAGAAGCTTGCTGCCTCCTCCCACCCAGCCAAAACAGCCGCAGGACCCGGCAGACTCGGTCGAGTCCACCCACTCGTCCCACAGAGACAGGAACGGAGGGGGGTTGCTCACCAGCATCATGAACTCGTTCAATTTGCGCTCCCAAACGAGTTTGCCTGACCCACCTCCTGTAGAGGAACCCCAGCCGCAGTCGCCCGAGCACACCCAGTCCCCCGCCGAGAACATCGAGTTCAAGCCCGTCAAGACCTCCATTCTCACCACGCTCGGCCAGGGCGCCCTGTCGTTGGACCAATTCCCCAAACCAGACGACCTCATAGAATTCCACGACACCCCGTTTTCCGGACTAAATAGCGGGAGCACCAGGCGCACCGCCTCCAACACCATCGTGGACCCGGCCACGTCCGTGTCGCAGATCTCGTCCCCCAACACAAACACCCCCACCGAGGAGCCCCGTCTCGAGCGCATTTTGTCCGGCATCTCCAAAAGAGCTCTCTCGCCCAACCCGGTGTCCAAGTCGTCCAGCGCCACAGCACTCTACCCGCCGTCCAACAACACCAGTTTTGTGGACGACGAGGGCTCCACATACGCCAAACGGCCCCGGCTCCGCGACAAGCGCAACAGCACCACCCAAGATACTTTGCAACTGAGTAGACACACAACTACAGTGACAGATATCGACCAGGAACTCAATGCCAGACGCGAGAAGCTGGCCGAGCAGCTCGGAATCAAGCTACCCAGTCAGAAACGTCAGGACTCGTTCCACCAGATGTTCCCCGAGATCCCTTCCAACGAGCTATTTATTGAAGATTACACCTGTGCGTACAGAAAAGACGTTCTTATTCACGGAAGAATGTACGTCAGCGAGAATCATATCAGTTTCCACTCGAATCTGATCGGATTGATCACCCACATCACCGTGACGTTGAATAAAGTGCTGATGATCAAGAAGAAAAAAACCGTGGGGATCCCAAACGCTTTAGAATTCACCACCTTGCACGACAAGTACACGTTTGCATCGTTCATCTCAAGAGACTCTACCTACGAGCTTCTGGTGAAGATCTGGTCGTCGATTTTGTCCGGGTCGAACCTTAACACGGTGGACCTAGACGTTGACTCCGAGGCCGATACTGACGACCCCGAGTCTGAGGAGTCGGATGACGGCGACGATTCCAAGCTAAAGAACGGTGCAGCCCCAAATAAGAGTCTCCGTCTGGAGAAAGAGATGTCCAACGACTCTGACTCTGACACTGACGTCTCAGACAAGGAGAACATGATCAAGGACGACGACGAGGTGGAGACTCGCAACCGGAGCGAGAGCCACACGTTCAGAGGCATCCCGTTCGACGGCCCGCTCGAACACGACCCCTCGAGCAACCCGTACGTGTCCGAGCCGGGCGACGTCGAGATCATCAACGAGGTGATTGCTGCTCCTGTTGGTGCGGTTTTTTACTTGCTCTTTGGCAGCGATACGCAGTTTCTTAAGTCCGTGCTCAAGACGCAGAAAAATACAGACATCTCGGAGATCGGTGCGTTCGACGAGACAACGAAGAAACGGTCGTATTCCTACACCAAGCCTCTGAATGGGCCTGTTGGCCCCAAACAGACCAAATGTAACGTTGTTGAGGAGATCGAGAAAAACGATTTCCAGTCCAGTTGTCTAGTGACCCAGATAACGGACACCCCAGACGTTCCATCGGGCAACTCGTTCAAAGTGAAGACGCGGATCTACCTGAGCTGGGCCGCCCGCAACAGCACCAAGATGTACATTGTCACGTCTGTGATCTGGACAGCCAAGTCCTGGATCAAGGGAGCTGTCGAGAAGGGCACGATTTCCGGCCAGAAAGAGTCTCTGGGAATTCTGGTCAAAGAGGTCAAGGCCCGCGTGGAGTCTGGCCGGCCAGTGACGGTTTCCATGAAAAAAAGCAAGTCTGCTACCAAAAAGAAGCGCAGACAGGTGGAGGAGCGCGAAGAGATCCCAGTCACTGCGCAGCCAGCGCCGCCGCCTTCTTTGCAATCAACACTTCTCGGCTACGTTTCGCAGGTCGACGTCAAAACAGGACTATTATTATTGCTGGTTTTCATCATGATCTGGGACAAGCTCACCAGACCGGCTGTCAGCTACACCCGGGGCGTTTCTGACGAGACTCTGATGGCCAGCGAGGCGCATCTGTGGGACTGGATCGACCAGCGCCACCAGGGCAACTCAAACACGGCGTCTGCCGCGCTCAGCTCGCAGCAACTCAACGAGGTGATCCGCGTGATGGAAAAACGTCTGGACGGCCTTAAAAACGCTGCCAGATAATTGTATAAAAGTATTTCAGGCTGTGCTTGAAGACTAAAAAAAAGATAATTTAATTACTAATGGCGGGAGAGTCTGAAGTTTACGACGAAGATGATATCTTTGACTCTGACGACTCGTACTCGTCGGCTTCCGACTACGAGTTGAGTAAGCAGACGATGCGGTCCAAGAAGAAGGACCTCCAGCTCGAGAAGAAGGCCCAGGAGGCGAAAGAGGCAATGCGCAATATCAAGAGAACAAAGGGCGACATCAAGTTTGACGAGTCCGAGCTCGTGACGATCTCGCTTAGCAGACCGCCAGACTTTGTTCCGGACTCTGTTTCGTCGGTTTTCGGCAAGGCAGACTTCTCGTACCTGAAATTGAAGCCAGACCACGCTGCCAGACCCATCTGGATCAGTCCCCTGGACGGCAAAATATTTCTCGAGAGTTTGTCGCCATTGTCGGAACAGGCACAGGATTTCCTGGTGACCATCGCTGAGCCTGTCAGTCGGCCGAGCTTCATCCACGAATACCGCATCACCACGCATTCTCTGTACGCTGCTGTTTCTGTTGGTCTCGAGACAGACGATATTATTTCTGTGCTGAGTAGACTGTCCAAGGTGCCGTTGGCCTCGTCGGTGGTCAATTTCATCAAACAGGCGACTGTCTCGTACGGTAAGGTGAAGCTGGTTTTGAAACACAACAGATACTTTGTGGAGAGTCCACAGGCGGACATTTTGCAGATGTTACTGAAAGACGAGGTGATTGGAAAATTGCGGATCCAGAGCAGTGAAACGATAACCACAACAAGCGACGGACTCGTGATCACCAAGTCTGCACAGAAGGGCGACCTGGTGATCCCCGGAACAGAACAGAGCAAAAAGAAGCGCGACGAAGAATCAAAGGCTGTTGAGGCCCAGCCCGACCAAACAGACAAGCCAGCAGCAGCCGATGACGCTGCTCAGCAGGAAAACCTCGAGGACATCTTTGCCACTGTCATTGGAGATGCTGGCGAGGAGGAGGACGACGACACGGTGCACTCGTTTGAGATCGCACACGAGTCTGTTGAGATCGTCAAAAAACGGTGTCAGGAGATCGATTATCCGATGCTGGAAGAGTACGATTTCAGAAACGACACACAGAATCCAGACCTCGAGATCGACCTGAAGCCGTCCACGCAGATCAGACCGTACCAGGAGAAATCGCTGAGTAAGATGTTTGGTAACGGCCGTGCGCGGTCGGGGATCATTGTGCTTCCCTGCGGAGCTGGTAAGACTCTTGTCGGTATCACTGCTGCGTGCACGATCAGAAAGTCGGTGATTGTTCTGTGCACATCGTCTGTTTCGGTGATGCAATGGCGACAGCAGTTTTTGCAGTGGTGTACGATCCAGCCGGAGAACGTTGCTGTGTTCACTTCCGAAAACAAGGAGATGTTCACTGGCGATGCCGGACTGGTTGTTTCCACGTACTCGATGGTTGCCAACACCAGAAACCGGTCCTACGACGCACAGAAGGTGATGGACTTCTTGACCTCGCGCGAGTGGGGATTCATCATTCTGGACGAGGTGCACGTTGTTCCTGCGGCGATGTTCCGTCGTGTTGTGACGACAATTGCCGCGCACGCCAAGCTCGGTCTGACGGCCACACTGGTGCGTGAGGACGAAAAGATTTCGGACCTGAACTTCCTGATCGGCCCCAAGCTGTACGAGGCCAACTGGATGGAGCTCTCGCAGAAGGGCCACATCGCCAACGTCCAGTGTGCCGAGGTCTGGTGTCCGATGACGTCCGAGTTCTATCAGGAGTACTTGAGAGAGAGCGCGCGCAAGAGAATGCTTCTGTACATCATGAACCCTACCAAGTTCCAAGCGTGCCAGTTTTTGATCCACTACCACGAGAAGCGTGGCGACAAGATCATCGTTTTCTCCGACAACGTTTATGCTTTACAGGAGTACGCCTTGAAGCTCGGCAAGCCGTTTATCTATGGATCCACTCCCCAACAGGAACGGATGAACATTTTGCAGAACTTCCAGCACAATGAGCAGGTGAACACGATTTTCTTGTCAAAAGTCGGAGACACCTCGATCGACCTGCCCGAGGCTACCTGCCTGATCCAGATCTCGTCGCATTACGGGTCCCGGAGACAGGAGGCCCAGCGACTGGGCCGGATTTTGCGTGCCAAGCGGAGAAACGACGAGGGATTCAACGCTTTCTTCTACAGTCTGGTCTCCAAAGACACTCAGGAGATGTACTACTCGACGAAAAGACAAGCATTTTTGGTGGACCAGGGATACGCGTTCAAGATCATCACTCATTTGCATGGAATGGAGAATCTGCCAAACCTGGCGTACTCGTCGGCCAAAGAGCGCCGTGAACTGCTCCAGGAAGTTCTGCTGAAGAACGAGGACGTTGCCGGAATCGAGCTGGGTGAGGACTCAGAAAACCTGATCGGCAACGGGGTGTCCAAGAAGATGAAGAACACCTCCAGAGCAGTCAAGAACCAGGGATCTCTGGCTGGTTTGGCTGGAGGAGAAGACATGGCGTACGTGGAATACTCCAAGAGCAAGGCCAAAGAAGTGGCCCACCATCCGTTCTTCCAAAGAAACTATTACAAAAAGAATAAGAGAAAGAAGCAGAATCAATAATTTGGTACGTACCGGTCCACTGGTTCCTAATATACAATAAATTATCTCACACGTACTTGATCTTGTTGAGCTCGATGTGTTCCTGGTACTCGTTGACGATCTTGGAGTTCATGGACTCCAGCTCCGCGGTGATGTCGTTCTTGAAATTGAGCGTGTGGTTCATACAGTCGCCGATCCGGTGGAAGAACGTGAAATATTGGTACTTCAGGTCGCTCTTGAACCCGTCGAGCTCTGACTTGGCCTTGAAATGACGTGCCTCTGCTGCCTTGCGGTCTGCTAGCATGCGTTTCTGCAGATTGCGGATCGTCGTTTGGTCGGCCTCCACCTCCGAGTCCTTGCTCGAGAGCTCGAACTCAAGCTGTTCCTTGGTGTCCTTGTCGATGGCCTGGAAGTTGGCAAGCTCCGACTCCAGGTCGTGGATCGTGTACTCCTTCGACGTCACCTCCTGCTGCTGGTTGTCCAGCTGCTCATGGAGCTTGATCAGCGTGTCCTGGTTCTTCCGGTGCGCCTCCACAAGATCGTACTTAAGCACAGTCAGGTTCGTTCTGATGTTGAGCTCCTTCAGTTGCGGAATGATCTCGTCGGGCTTCTTGCCCAGCTTTGAGTCGTTGTTGATCACCTCCTCCGTGAACCCGGTGATCGTGATCTGAGGAAGCTCCTTGAACGTGATCGAGTGAAGCAGGTTGTACATGTAGGAATTGTATGAATCGATCAGTTTTTCAAGTCCCTCGTAGGCTTTTTTCAAACTCATAAACTTCTCGTTCACCGTCTTTTGCACAGAATTGCTCTTGTCCACCACAGAATCGATGTCCTTGGCCAGCTGTGCTCTCTCGCGATGCATCATCTCGATCGTCTGGACAGTGAAATTGCGCGAATTAAGGTTTGTGAGAATGTGTGCTTTCGACTCCTCTGCTTTGGAAAGCTTCTCCTTGATGGTCTCAATGTCTTTCTCGATCTTGAGGATCGTCGTTGGCCACTTGAGCTTCTTTTGCATCTGTGCGTCAATGAAAGCCTTGTACCTGGAAACGTCCAGTTCCAGCAATCTTGATTTTTCGTGATTGGCATGGATTTTTTCGCTCTGAACAGACAATTCCTCAACCTGAGCGTTCAGCTGCTGGTTGTCCTCATTAAGCGATCCAAGTCTCTGTGTAACTTCCTTCATGTATCCGTGGTATTCTTTCTCCATTTCTCTAAAATAGTTGTCAAAGTTGGCTCCTCCAGTAGACATGTACATCTTGTACGACTTGAGAGCGTATTTGGTGAACAATTTATCAACAAGGTCCTGTTCTTTCAACACCACCGAGTCGTTGAACGACTCGTCATACAAAACAGAGTTGTTCTGCGGCAGACTTTGGATCTCCTGGAAGTTATCGAGCTCGATGTTGTCCAGATCAAAGCTCTCGCTCACGAGCTGTTTCATCCAGTACAACATTCCAAGGAAAATGTGCCAGTTGGAGCCACCAACAGCGCTGATCTGCGACTTGTTGATGGTATCCAAATACGGATATTCCAGAAATTTCAACAACGAGTACACCTCTTGCTCGATGGATCTGAAAAACTTGTAGCCAGGATCAATTTTCTTGTACAGCCATTGGAACATCAACACAAAGTCCTTTTGAGTAGGGTTTTTCAAGGTTTTGTTCGTGAGTGGGTGTTTCATCTCGATATCAAACTTGTTGGTGGACAAAAATGAGTACAGTTCCTGTTGCATTTTCATTTGGAAAGTACGGTCCCGCAAAGGTCTTGGGTCTTTTGGAGTGGTGGACGTAAGATAATTTGCGCCTGGGGTGTTCATCACCGAGTTCTCAAATAGTCTTCCATTTGACGAAGGCGGCAACGGAGCCTGTGCCATGGATTTGCGTCTGTTTACACTTCCTGGAACCTGATGTCCTGTTCTGGTTATGGATCTCTGCACCAAATCTTGCACAGAAGGAGCGTGTTGGGACAGTCCAAAAGAGCTCTGTCTTTTATGGACACCGGGCTGGTTCAGCAATCTAGGAGCTCCAATGTTGACATTTTTTGGTAACAAACTGAGTCTTTTGCGTTTGATTGACGATCCACTAGGGATATTTGTATCTAAAGCGGACAAAATGTTTGTTGTACCGTTAAAATATTGACCAGTTGGTTGTTGGCTGTAATTTGTCGAGAACGACTGTCTTTTTTTCGGAACCGATGATTCCAAATGATAATCAGACATGACAAACGCGACAGACGGGAACTTCTGTGGTATTTATAATAATTCGGGACGAAGAAAGAAGTTTGTTTATGTTTATGTTTTGTTTTGGTTTGAGATTTGGACTAATAGTTTTGGGCGCTGACATAAGCAGACTTTTAATTTTTTTTGAGCACTTGAAAAAACTCCATCTTTATATTTCTTTATTATGGCTATTGGACAACTCCCCAAGAAGCCGAAGCTGGTAAGTTCCAACAGACCCCAAATACTAACTCCAGGCCAACCTCATAAATTTCCGCGTCCGCGTGACAACTTTAGACACCTCGCAATTTACAGGAACGCTTCTGTCGTTCGACTCGCACATGAATCTTGTTTTAGCAGATGCTGAGGAGTTTCGGCTCACGAAACGGTCTCAGAAACAGCTTCGCGCGCAAAAGTCCGCCGTGGTGGACGAATCCAACATTCAGGAAGAGAAACGACTGCTTGGGCTGGTGATTTTGCGTGGAGAAACGGTGATTTCCGTGGTGGTTGAAGCAAAGCCAAACGTGACAGACTCCAAGCCAGCACTACGTCTCAACAAAGGAAAAGGTACAATTAAACCATTGAAAACGCTAGACGGTGCTAAAACCGTCCGCCCAGCAGGAGTGACAAAACCACGCGGTTTCAAGCGCAAATGATTATTTGATGTCATATGTAAAAGTATTAATGCTCTATGTGAATTACAAGTATAACGAGGCACAGAACACAATGTCTCTTTTAATTTTCTCCTGTGCCTCGCCCATCTTCAAATGCAGCTCCGAGTCTCCCACGATCAGCGCACAGTTCATCACCACGCGGCAAACCTCGTCCAATCTGGTGATCACCCTCACAATCGTACCTTCTGCTTCGTTTTCTTGGTTGCTCAGCTCCATGATGTCTTTGAACGACTGGCCTCTGGCCCATTCGTAAACAACGTTCACAAGACCAAACCGGTTGTTCTCCAAGAACTGTTCTTCTTCCGAGGTCAGAATGATCTTGTTATCGTTGGAAACCTGCATCACCTGCTCCACAATCTCCACAATCTTGTCCTTTCCTGTCTCCAGACGCGGAGTGCACAGCGGAGCCGGGCCATCGTCGTTGGCCCGTTTTCCGTCGTATACAAAACACGACAACAGTGCCACAATCTCCTCGCTCGTGAAACTGCCCAAAATATTCGCAAACACAAGCTCAGTGACAATCAGTTCAAACCCAAAGTTGATCTCGCACGCAACACGTCCCTTCAGAGTCACCGTCAGCTGCTCTGTTACAAATTCCAGCTGTCTCAACACCTCAAGACGCTGTTCGTAGTCCGGCAACAATTCCAGATTCTCCTCGCTCATCATACTCTTTAATGACTCAATCCGTAGTTCAACGTTCTTGCGCTCCATAAACTCAGGATACTCTTTCTCCAACAAGGAGTCAAAACCTTCGTCTGCAAAACAGTTCATCACCGTGTCGCGAAGCTCATCGATCCGGGTCAGAATCTCAATCATCTGCGGGTTCTGGAAAGCCGTCCAGTCCAATTCAGACCATTTACGCTGGTAGATCAAAAGCTGGGACATTTCTGCTTTGAACTCGTCAATGCTCTTTTGGTCCTTGTTGATCACACCGTTGATGTAAGAACGCACAAAGTACGAGCCAACAAACTCGATACACGAGAGCGGTAGCTCAATAAACTTGAAGTTCTGTCCAAGCTTCCATTTGCTGAAAAACTTGGCAACATAAGATTGTCCAAAATTGGTGGTGAAGACGCAGTTGTATTGGTTCTTCGACGAATGCGAGACATCAAACGTCAACAAGGTGATCTTGTCGTCTCCATTGCTCCATCTGGCAGTGACTGCGGGATACGAAATCTTGGTTTCCGGGTCTCTGTAAACAACAACTCTTCCAACTTTGAGTCTTTTCTGGTAGTACAACAACTTCATACTTTCCTCCACTAGCTGGCCATACTGCTGCTGCATTTCGTCCATGGTGTTGTAAAAAAGATTCAGCTTCTCAGCGTCTTCCTCGGAGATGGACTGTTTTTTGGTTTCCTTGAGCTGTTTCTCCAGCTTCGTAACTTCAATCTCATGCTCTGGGAACAGCGATTGCGTGGTGTTTTCTCCAAAAGACCGTTTAATCATCTCCTCCACTCTAAGAGCCTCAATACGAAGCAGGTTCAAAATCATGTTGTAAGTCAATCTGAATTTGGATGACAGTTTGGTAGCTGTTCCCAAAGTGACTTCTTTAAATGCAAACTCTTCCAGTGGTTGGTTATAAGCCATCACAATAACTGTTCCTGTAGAGTCCAAACCTCTACGTCCAGCACGGCCGGACATCTGGGTGAACTCACCAGGAAGCAGATTTCTGTAACCCGTACCGTCGTGTTTTCTCAGTTCACTGAAGACGACAGTTCTGGTTGGCAAGTTCAGTCCCATGGCAAAAGTCTCGGTCGCAAACAGCACCTTGATGAGAGTTTTGGAGAAAAGAATTTCAATAATCTCTTTCACAATTGGTAGCAAGCCACCATGATGGACAGCAATACCTCTCGAAAGCATCTCTCTAATCTTCAGAATCTGAGGCAATTCTCTGTCCTCTTTCTTCAACCGCGAAACAGCTTTATCAATGAACATGTGGATCTGAGATGCTTCTTTGGAAGTACAGAAGTTGACTCCACGTAAAGTGTCTGCGTACTCTTCGCACCGTTTCTTGGAGAACACAAAGATCACCGCAGGCATCAGATTTTTCTTCTGAAGGAATGTCACCAGATTGTTCCACGAGTTTTTATTAGGACCGTCTCTTTTGAACATTCGTCCAGAGACCGAAGAAGCTCCACCACGGCTACCACCACGGCCGCCGCGATTTCCTCCTCTAGTACCTCCACGAGCGACCGCACCGCCTCGACCAGCGGACTTTCCATTGTTGGATTCGGGTATATCTTTCTTTTTGATGAGTTTATCTTCGTGAGCTTTAAAGTTCTTCTGTTGGAAGTTTCCAGCGGAATCAATCAGCTTGAAAATATCGTCCTTAGCCCAGGCAAAGATCTCCAGAGGAACAGGTCTTTTGGAGGTGGAAATGACATAGATATCCTTTTGACGAGTTCTTCCGACCCACGAAGCAAACTCGTATGTGTTTGGAACGGTGGCAGAAAGAAGAACAACCTTGATATGTTCTGGAAGCATGATAATAACCTCTTCCCAAACAACACCTCTCTCCACGTCGTTCACGTAATGCACTTCGTCGAAAATGACAAACTCCACGTCTCTGATCAAGTCGGCTCCTCTATATAACATGGACCGCAAGATCTCGGTGGTCATGATTAGACAGTTCGCTTCTGGGTTGATCTGGACGTCTCCTGTGATCACACCCACGTCCAAGTCTTTGAAAGTTTCTTTGAAATCTCTGAACTTTTGGTTACTCAGAGCTTTGATTGGCGAAGTGTAGATCGTCTTTGTCATGTTTCTATTAGACAAGGCGATTGCGTACTCTGCCACCACCGTTTTTCCGGCAGATGTATGTGCAGCAACAAACACAGAATCGTTTTTCTCGAGATGGTAGACTGCTTCTTTCTGAAAAGTATCGAGCTCGAAAGGCCAGGTCCGTGCTGGATTGGGCACCAGCTCGTCGAAGTTTGCGATCGTGTGGTTAACGTCCACCACATGGGCCCACTCACGTTTGGGAGGAGCGGCCTTCTTCTTCTTGGACGGTCTGGAAAGCATGGCAGCTGGGATGAATTTCGAGATCTCATCCTCCACGTCGGGGATAATCTCGAACTGATCTTCTTCCTGCTGGATTTCTCCGCGATCATCGTGCTGCGTTCTCTGTTCCAACTCGGAAAGATCTGTGTGTAAATTGTTGGAAACAGAGAGTCCCCGGCTCATTCCCTGAGGGATGTCGAGCAGGCCGTTTTCGTCTCGATGAAGGAACTTTGTGGAATCATTTTGTTCGTCGTTTGGGCCGAGTCCGCCAGGTTGGAACGGCAGAAACCCGGAATTACCCATCACGGCGTCGTCTTTACCACCAAACTTTCTGTTCACGGAGAGAGACGTTGCTGCCGAGTTTCCGGCGTCTAAAATGGATCTATCGAAAGTCTCTTTGTAGGAAACAATAGATCCAGCAATTCCACTGCGTTGGAACCTCAATTTTGTTCTTTTAACTGTAGCAGGCAATGTTATCATAGAACGATAGAACCGCTCTCGATCCCTCGATACCACTTCTGGAACCTGCTGGAAAGTGTCTAACAGGTCCCATGGTAGCTCGCTTGTCGGAGAAAGATGGTTTGCTCTAATTTCGTCCAAAACCTGACTCTCATCCAGTTCTGCAGGTAACGACGAGGTGACGGTGGCAGGATCAAGTTCCACAGAGGACACACTGTCGAGTTTCAGTTCACGAAGAACATCGGCTAGCTGAGTCATCGACAAACACTTATTAAGAAGTTGTGTTCACCAAGTTATTTGTAGCCTACGGTGTCTGCCAATAAACAAGATTTCCTGAGTATTTATTTTACTTTGTTTTTTTTCATTCCCTTCATCCAGTCTCCACATGCCGCTCCACACGCTTTCCCACGTTGACAATTTGCGAGTGTGCGTGGTGATGGTTGGATTGCCTGCCCGTGGCAAGTCGTTTATCTCGTACAAGATTGTGCGGTACTTGTCGTGGCTTTCGATCAAAACCAAACTGTTTAGCGTTTCGTCTTATCGTCGTGAGGAGTACCAGGTACAACCCACCGCCGACTTTTTCGACCCCAACAACGAGGAAAGTAAGATCATTCGCGAACAGGCCAATGAGGACGCAATCAAGGCCGTGATCCAGTGGATGAACGACGAAAACGGCTGTGTTGCTATCTTGGACGGCTCTAACGTGACAAGACAGAAGCGGGAGATGGTTGCCCAAGTGCTGAAAGATCATTATGTGGAGCCTTTGTTTTTGGAGAGTTTCTGCGATGATGAGACCATTGTCAAGTCCAACATCCTGGACATCAACTCCACGTCACCTGATTACGTCGGCAAATCCCAAAGCTACGCTCAGGATGATATTCTCACCAAGATCAAGTACTATGAAACCCATTACGAGCCCATGGATCTGGAGGCAGACAAAAACCTCAGTTTCATCAAACTCATCAACATCAATTCCCAGATCATCATCAACAAGATCGAGAGCTACTTGGAGAGCAGAATCGCTTTCTACATCATGAACCTGCACATCAAACCCCGCTACATTTGGTTGTCGCGTCACGGAGAGTCTCAGTACAACTTGGAGGGCAAGATTGGAGGAGATGCGGACCTGAGTGAGCGCGGAATGCAGTACGCCCGCAAACTGAAGGACATGGTGAGCAAGTACGTTCCGAACCATGAGAAGTTTGAGGTTTGGACCTCGACACTACGCAGAACACAGCAAACGGCACAATTTCTGCCAAATCCAAAGAAACAGTGGAAGGCCCTGGACGAGCTGGACGCCGGGTCCTGCGACGGACTCACCTACCAGGAAATTGCCGAGCAGTTCCCTGACGACTTTGCAGCACGTGACGAAAACAAGTTCGAGTACAGGTACCGGGGAGGAGAGTCATACCGCGACGTTGTTCAGCGACTGGAGCCGATTATCATGGAGCTTGAGAACCAGGAGAACGTTCTGGTGATCACTCATCAAGCGGTGCTCAGATGTATCTATGCTTATTTCATGAACTCTCCGCAAGAGAAGTCGCCATGGATGTCTATTCCGTTGCACACTCTGATCAGACTTGAACCTCGAGCGGATGGAACTATAGTGACCAGGATCAAAGCCAACATCCCGGCAGTATCGACCTACAAGGAAAAGGGAACTTCGAAGCTAGGCGAGTCGGGAAATGACGCCCATACTATGGCGGGCGAGGTGATCACTAGTGATCTACAAGGCCATTGAATTCTATTATCTATAATTGTTTTCTAGTAACGGGATCACGAGAAACGACTTCGTTTGTAGGGAACGGGCCATGTTGTATGTACATGCGAGATTATCTTGACTTGACGAGTTTGCGGCCTGCTTCTTTCTCCAGACCTTTAAGAGCCTTCCAGAGACTTTGCACTTCTTTTTCTTCGGGCAATCCACAGCCTGCCCAACGGATCCGGTACGAGTCGTCGATCAGGTACACGAATCCGGCGTAGGTATTTGTCATGAGAAGTTTTTCGCGGTCGTTACGGGGCAGAACGGACTCTCGAAGCGCAACCAGATATTTGTCATACTGAGACTCTGGCAGATCGGCTTTGATCTTATTAGGAGTGACGAAGGTGTGAACAAAATGCGTGGACCATTTCTCGCTGAGAACAAGTTCGACGATCTGCGATTTGGGGAAACTTTTGTGGAACTGTTGAATTCCCGTTTTCGAGAGGTATTGGTCGTCCGAGTTTGGGATCTTGAAGTAGTCAGCCAACATGTCTTTACCGGAATCTGTCGAGTACACCTTCAACAAGGTGACGTTTGCCTTTTTTAGAACGTCCATAATGTCCACGGTGTTGTCTTTGAACGTGCGGACCTTAAAGTTTGGGAAAAACAGCGACTTCTCCTTCTTGAAGTAAGAAATTGGTGCTTCAAACAGCCGTCCCTTGGTTCGCATGTACACGTGGAAATCGTACATTCCACCATATGCGAGCTCTTTCTGGATGTTGTTGACTCTTGTTCGTCTTGTTATTCCGTCGAAATAGAAGTCCCAGATCCGTTTGGGCACGTTGATGTTTTCCTTTGTGAGCCATGGTTTTTTGGGTATGTCTTTAGAATGGATCGGTGGCTGTTCGAAACCAAACGGTTTGGTGATTTTGAAAAACTTATGCGGTTTAGGAACTATTTTGGTGATACTTTCACCCAAATTCCCGAAAAACGAGGCATTGCGTCTAAAAACAAGGCTCATTTGGTTTTAGCTTATTTAAACTTTTTTTTTTCGTCCTGTCTCCAATTTTTAAGGTCAAAAAATCAACGCTATTTTTTTCCAAGATAAAAAAAGCTTCCGACCGCACAACCGATGGCTTTTAAGTTATTCAAGCGCAAAGACGAGGAGGACTCCGTCGGATTACCTGCGGAGTCGTACTCAGACATGCTGACCGAGGACGTTACGGCCGTGCAGTCTAACAACGACGATTCCAAGACGTTCCAGTACTCGTTCAACTCCAACACCAACTCGCTGTTTAGTGCCAAGCCTACTATTTCCACCGGAAAGTCGTCGCAACAGAGCTCGTATGGCAAAGAGACGCCTTCTACGTTCACGTCAATCGGAAGACCGCTCAGAGTCGTCGACGAGGAGGAGTTCGAAGACGACACTCTCGATAACATGAAATCATTACGTCAGTCTTTTAGCAGACGCAAATCCAACATCTCAGAGGACTCTCGCACAAATATCAACCCGCGCTCTAGACACGGCTCCAATGCAGCCTCCGAAATAGACCAGACACAGCTCGTTGAAGTTCTGGAGAAACATCTGCGTGCGCTTGCTGTTAGCACATCAAATACCCTGATGCAAGTGTCTCAGTCGGTGCTCAATCTTACCAAGGCCTCTATTGCCATCAGTGAGAGCATCGAGAGCACCTCATCCACGATTTCCAAGCTCCAATACCTCCAGTACCTGGCTCCATTCCAGTTTTCAACCAGCTCCTCGCCGGGACTGCATAAGCTTATCAAAAACGTTCTTTTTCTTATCGACAACCATCTGTTGTCCGAAGTTTACGACAGCTCCAAGTCGCTGCTGTCGAAAAACCTGTACGACCTGCTGGGTCTGCTGAAGGTTGTCGAGTTTCCGTCCAGAGACCTGGAGAACTTCGCCACTGTGATGACTCCAAACATTTTCCCAATTGGTAGCACGAATCTCCCGCTTGCTCTGCAGGCCAAAATCGGCCGTATCATGCAAATGTTGGTCCAGAAATCCAAGGAACTTTCTCTGTCCGACCAGGAAGGCGCGTTCATCGCTCCTGTGTTGCGCGGATTCCTCCACGAGGACCTCAGCGTGGTTACTTTCATCTTTGGGTTCCCAACGCTCAACAAGGAACACATCGATATTGTGCGCTACTTCTCGTCCAGCATCGACAACATGCACTTCGTGGCGCAGAAGAACCAGATCACGGCCGCGTCCACGTCCAAGTTTCGTGCTCCATTCCGCACAGTCGACCCAGACTCCGAGTACATGCCGATCTCGATGCCCGTTGCTTGCAACAACTCCTTGAAGCTGTCTGGAACGCTGGCTGGGTACCTGTACCCCAGAATTCCGGAAAATAGCAACAATCCGAGACTCCAGAAATACGAGAACTCGCTGTTTGGGTTCACCTGTGCCCATGTGATGCTCAACGAGAGCATCAAATCCGGAGATCCATACCCACACGTTTCTGTTCCGTCTCCTGTGCTAGTGAACCTGTACAAGAACGCATTGTTGAACGAACGGTTGAAATACGACGCACACACCGAGGAGTATCGTGCGTACGACTCGGTTGTCCAGGAGATCGACCAACTGTACCCGGTGACCGAGGTTCGTGTCAAGAAGAAGACGTTGACCCGTAACCTTCCTCGCGAGACGTTTGGCCAGCTGATCTGGGGAGAACGCGTCCTGAACGAGGACAAGCTGTCGGACATTGCAATTGTCAAGATCCTGGACCAGTCCAAGAAGTTTGTCAACTTCTTGGGCGAGGACCTGGAGCTCAACAAGCACGACCCGGCCTTGATGTTCTCCAACCTGTACGTGAAGAAAGTGGTGCATCTCAAGACTTCAAAGGAGACGTCTGCAATCAATCACGCGGGGCTCGAGGTGTTCAAAGTGGGGGCCACTACTGACTACACAGACGGCCGACTTAACGGACAGAAGATGATCTACTGGTCGGACGGGTCGTTAAAGACGTCCGAGTTTGTGATTTCCGGGTCCCAGAAACAGTTTGCCGCGGGCGGCGACTCTGGGGCTCTGGTTCTTGCAAAACTGTCGAGTTTGCGCCAACCAACAACCAACAAACGGTCGATGCTGAGCAGCTTCCTCGGCAACCTGATTTCTCAAGGGCCAGAAACAGGGCTCGGGGTGGTTGGAATGTTGCACTCCTACGACGGCGAACACAAACAGTTTGGACTGTTCACGCCGATGGACTCGATTCTGGAAAGATTGCACACGGTAACGGGCGTGGACTGGGGTGTTGTTGGGTGTACTGAAGACACTGATTAAAGTCAATATGTATAATATATTTTTTGTCTATTCACTGAGGCAGGTCTTGTGGGTCAACCTCCTTGATCCAGAGCTTACCCATGATAGGAAGTTTCTTGTAGAAAGTGTCTTGGAACAATGGCCAGTTGGATGTGAAGGTGAAAATTCCGGCAGTAGTAGCGACTCCCCAGATGGCGAGAATTGGGGTGTAACCTCTGATGAAAGATGGGGTGATACCTCCGAAGTTAGGCAGCTTCTTGACTTTGAGGGACTTGATGTACTGGGCGGTTAGAAAATGCGTTTTAGCGCTAGTTACTTACGTTGACCATGGTTTAGTGTATTAATTTTTTTTGCACGAAAATTGATTGGTAGAAATTTTGCGCAGAACATGTGTTAGGTAAGCGCTTACGGGAGACGATTTTTTATGGTAGCTTCAATTCTTTACAGACAGACAAATAATAGATGTAGTAGATCCGGACCGGCCAAAGAGCTTAGATGAGAGTCTTGGTTGCTGTGTCGCAGTCGGAGTCGACAGACGAGGTGACAACGGAGCTCGTGCTGGTGATGGTGACAGAAGTAGTCTTGGTAGCAGGGTCGCAGTCGGAGTCGGTAGTGATTGTGACCTCAGTGGTCTTGGTAGCAGGGTCGCAGTCAGAGGTGGTGGAGGTCTCCAAGGTGGTCTTTGTAGCGGAGTCGCAGTCCTCCTCATCCTTACCACCGAACAACTTTTCCTTCAGCTTCTCGAGCTTCTCCTTGTACTTGGCAAGGTCAGCCTCGGCCTGGGCGTCAGGTAATGCAACGGCAAGAGCAGGAGCGACAACGAGCAAAGAAGCACACACGATTCTGTTAATGGCAACCATTTTTATAGTAATCTAAGTAGGATTGATGATGAGACAAGAACCCATGGTTCCACCTCATTTATATAGCCATACATCTACAGAAAACATGGAATGGTTTTGGTAGCAGATATTTGGAAAGTTTAAGGACAAACAATAATTGCAGATAAATTTGGTTGTACGATTCTAGCTCCAAGTTCTGTGCATGAATTTGTATTTGCAATCTTTCTGCTATCAGCCTATTGATAAAGAATGTTCTGTAAAAAAAAAGTAATCATATAGGACAAATGGGCCCGCTCTGCTTTTTGGAATAGCCTCTCCAGAACATGCACCCGACTCCCTCGGCCAAGATTATTCAAGGTGCAGCCTCGTGCCTCCTGTTCTGTGATTGCTACTGCCGTTCCATGTCATTGCGGGTGCTTTTTTTTTTTCGTGCCCCGGTACCGCGGCCCAGACGCAATCGCCGCGGCTCCTAATCGGACTAGTTCCGGCTCAGGTTTTTATCGAGTATATATAGTGGGTATCTTGTATCCTCCATATGAACATGACTAAACACCACTTTCCCGCCCATTTGGCCGCCAAGGCGCTAGAGGCCATCAAATTCACCTGCTACTTCGGCACTTTTGTGCACACGCCAGAGCTCGGCCGTCTGGAGGCTCTCACACGCTGTGCTGTTGGTGTTGATGAAACAGGTACCATTGCTTTTGTCCAGGAAAACTGCCAGGACTATAAAAAATACACGCTCGACTTCACCAAGCTGTCCCAGGAACAAGTGCGCTTCGTTGACGTCTCTGACTCCGAGGTGAAGTTCTTTGTCCCCGGCTTTATCGACACCCATATCCACGCCCCACAATTTCCTAATAACGGAATCTTTGGCGACTCAACTCTGATGGACTGGCTCGAGAAGTACACGTTCCCGTTGGAGTCCTCGTTCAAAGACGTCTCGCTCGCTACAGAAATCTACAACAAGGTGGTGGACCGCACGCTCAGCAACGGAACTACCGCGGCTGCGTACTATGCCACGATCCACGCCGAGGCTACCAACCTGCTTGCCGATGTGGCTCTCACGCGCGGCCAGAGAGCTTTGATCGGTAAAGTTTGCATGAACCAGAACTCTCCAGACCACTACATCGAGACCTTTGAGGAGAGCAAGCAGTCCCAGCTCGAGGTGATCCGCCATGTCGAGGCAAGAGACCCTACTGGAACCTTGGTGAGTCCTGTTTTGACTCCTAGATTCGCTCCTTCGTGTACCGAGAACCTGATGGAATGGCTGGGTGAGCTCAGAAAGTCCAGAAACTACCATTGTCAAACACATTTATCCGAAAACAAGCGTGAGATCGAAGTCGCTCACGAACTTTTCCCCGATTACGATTCCTATACCGATATTTATCACAAGTCTGGTCTGCTCGGACCAAAGACCATTCTGGCCCACTGTATCCATTTGTCGGACCACGAAAAAGACCTTTTGGCCCAGACCGGCAGCGGAGTGTCGCACTGTCCAACGTCAAACTCCTCCATCACTTCTGGAGAGGCCAGAATCAGATGGCTGCTCAACAGCAACGTCAAGGTCAGTCTGGGAACCGATTGCTCGGGTGGATTCACTCCTTCCGTGTTACAAGTGGCCAAGCATGCGCTTTTGGTTTCGAACCACTTGGTCATGAAGTCCGAGAACGATTTCGAAAAGCTCAGCACCAGCGACGTGCTGTACCTGGCCACCGTGGGAGGTGCCGAGGTCCTCAACATGGACGTCAAGCTCGGTAAATTCCAGGTCGGATACAAATTCGACACGCAACTTATTCAACTCGACTGCGACAACTCGCCTGTCGACACCTTCGCTTTCCAAAACCCAAGATGGGGCCAGGTCGACCGCAAAGAGTCGATAGATAAGTTCCAGGATTTGATCGACAAGTGGATCTTCAACGGTGACGATCGTAATGTTAGACAAGTGTTTGTGAACGGACGGTCTGTTTTGCAGAAAAATTAATGCTAATATTATTCAATGGTAACAAATAGAGTAGAGTATTGGTAGAGTTGGGTGGTGTTCCTGCCATTCGGTGATAATGTCCAAAACTTTGTCGTCAAAGGGTGTCGAGCTGAAATCTAGTAAACTTTGTTGGTATGCGGTGGAAAGCAGGTTTGCCAGGTCCAGTATCGCCTGTGCACCCGACAACGCGCTTCTATGCTCATCTCTGATCTCCACGTTGAAGCAATGAACAGGGATCTGTGTTTGGCTGGGGTCAAAGTAGTTCCGTCCCAGATAATCTTCCACGACCGAGTCGAAACACCGTTCTTCGCACGTTATCACCACCTGGAAATCGAGCTCGTTCTCGAACTCGGGATACGCGCTCGCCGGCAGTCTTTGTGGAGGCTGGTTGAAATACGGCCATCTTTCAGGAGCCTTTTTAATTGCAATATTACGTTTCGTCATGTCCAACACTCCGTTGGCCTTATGAATTCTCAGGTCTTGGGTGTTGAGTTTGTCTAAAATCGATGTGTATGGTGTTCCGAAATCAAAAACGTTCGGCTGATCTATCGTCGGTCCTGGTAATCTAACTGACGTTCCCGTACCGTATGACCTGACTTTATATCCAGCATCCTTCAGAACCTTGTGGGCCTCCATGGATCTACAAGTTAGCAGAGAAATATCAATTTGAACTTACCTGTTGTTGTTCGAGGCACACACTGTGCAGAATTTCAACGACATGGCAACAGTGTCTTGTCCACAGTAAAATAACAGAGAAAAAAATAATCTCTTTAAATATTTATCATGTATTTGTTGTGGTGGACATGGAGTGTATATTTGAGTTTTTTGGCGCTTGTAAGCGCCGAGGAGAACTCTACAACGACTCTTTCGTCGCTTAATGGGTCCCTGGTGGAGTCAGAACTTCAAAACCTGACAGACTCGCTCGACGGGAACAAGTCTAGTCTGCCTATCGAGGAGAAGGCATACTTCCTCACGTTTGAGGAATGGAAGAAGAAAAAAGTTGATGAGGCAGAGGTCGTCAAGTCAAGACCAGAACAGGAACAGAAAGATGCCTTTGGAGGACCCGTGGGCGAGGAAATGGAGATCGAAATCTCCATGTTTGGTGCACCAGAACCAAAACAAGAGGACACAGGCAAAGTTTATAAAGAGCGGTTCAATTTCGCCTCGTTCGACTGTGCGGCCACAATTGTCAAGACCAACGCTGAGGCGAAAGGCGCGAACGCCATTTTGAACGAGAACAAAGACTCGTACTTGTTGAACGAGTGCAAAGCGAAGAACAAGTACATCATCATTGAATTGTGCGAGGATATTTTGGTGGACGAAGTTTTGCTCGGCAACTACGAGTTTTTCTCGTCCATGTTCAAAGACGTTCGAATTTCTGTCAGCGATAGGTACCCGACCACCAGCTGGCACTCTTTGGGTGACTTCCGTGCAGAGAATGTGCGGAAATTGCAACCGTTTAAAGTCGAGAACCCGCTGATATGGGCCAAGTTCCTCAGAATCGAGGTGTTCTCGTACTATGGAGACGAGTTCTACTGTCCGATTTCGTCGGTCCAGGTCCATGGAAAGACCATGATTGAGCAGTTTAAAGAGGAAGAGAAGGAAGAGATCCAACCGGAGGTGGTGGAGAAAGAGGAGCCTAAAGTCGAGTCAAAAGACTTTTACGACACTCCATCGTTCAATCTGTCAATCAACGAGATTTTCTTCTCCTTGAACGGGTCCACAGAAGACGAAAACTGCAAAATCACACCGTACCTCGGCTTGGACCGTTTCCTCAAAGAGCACCAGCAGGACTTGTGCGAAATTGACGAGACTCCATCAGAGGTGAAGCCAAAGACCACCCACACTGCCGGAGCTCAGGAATCGATCTACAAGAACATCATCAACCGGATCTCGCTCCTGGAGTCAAACGCTACATTGTCGCTATTATACATCGAGGAACAGTCGAGGATCTTGTCTACCGCGTTTGAGAACCTTGAAAGCCGCCAAAACAACAGATTCACCACACTGATGGACCATCTGAACCAAACCATCCTCAACCAGATAGGCAACTTCAGGCTGCTCAACACCGAACTGGCGTTCAACTTTGAAAATCTCTTCAACTACCAGAACAACAAGTTCCAGCATCTTTTGGCAGATACAGACAGCAAGTTTTCTGGGTTTGCGCATTCACTCAACTTCCAGAAGAAGCTCAACTATCTTAATTTGACCATCATCATCCTGCTTCTGTGTTACATCATCATCACCAGAGATACCTACATCGAGTCGGACTTCATAAGCACGCCGTACTCTACAAGCTCGGCACACCACTCACCGTCGCTATCGCCGGCCATTTCGGTGCGCAAGCGCAGCAAGTTTGTGGACAGGTTTGTGTTTGGTTCTCGAACCGTCTCTCCAGCAGATTACGAGTTCGAATACGACAGTTATAGAGACGACCAGGCCGAATCGACCGAGGAAGAGCAGGAGCGTGTTCATACCGACCAGAAGGCGGACCAGTCGTCGGTGGTGATCACCGACATGAAGCTGGAAAGCAACAACGCGAGCGATTAATAGTTACAGTTAAATTTATGTGCCATTATATTACTAGTGCAGTTAGTTAGGGGTGTTGAGAACGGGCGACGAATCAGGATATCTCGGCATTGCGGCAGCTTGGTAATGCATTTTTCGTTGCGCCAAATCCTCGTAGGTTGAGTCATATGTTGTCTGCGATGAGATAGAACTGTACGAGAACTTGGAAGGTGAGTTGAACGGGGACGAGCCAGATTTGTTGAGCGATGGAGAACGGTAGATCTGGGCAAATTGCGAAGGACGCGGAAGTTGCGCAAGCTCGGGGTAATGCTCAAGGTTCAGTAGCACATTAGACAGCTCGTCAGTAGTCACTGGCGACAGGTTTTCGATATCGTCCAGGTCTTTGCTGTGTTGTAGGTATTCAAGGTGGCTTTCGCTGACGAAGTTTTTAATAACAGTGATGACGCCGAGCTGTGAGTACTTCTCGATAAGAACCTCTGGTGGGTTTAGTAGCGACTTGAGAAGCATGAGCGAGATTTGGCGAACCTCAGACACCGTTTCTAATCCTTCGAATCCGTTGATGAATGGACCGTATGCGTTATTGATGCTATTCACGGATTGGGCACGGCCAAGACGTTCTAATTGATCCGTTTCCATTTCATTGATGTCGCTCATGTCGTCATTAAAGTATTTGAAGCTCTTGGATGGGGTCACTGGGGTTGGGAGCTGTCTGTTTTTCAATAAATACTTTTGATGTTGGTATTTTTGATAGACACCTTCCAACCACATAGATCCGGTTTCCAGCTTCAGCATGGAACAGGCCATCAGGTGGGCAGTGATACCAACCAAAGAGGCCTTGTGGTTAAGATACTCTCTCTCGTACAGCGATAGCTCACACAAGTATCTGCTGATAGCCAGGATTGCGCTCACTGTTGGCAAGTTTGATCTGTATTGATCCAGAGGCTTGTTCAATCTTTCTTTACCGTCGTGGTCGCAGGATTTGATAGACAATTGCAAAATGTCTTCAAGCGAAGTGTGGCCGATGGACCAACCCAGAGTGCTGAGAATGTGGATTTCCATTTCTTTGAACATGCTTTCGTCATAAACGTTGGAACACATGAGACTCAACTCGGTCACGGTTGGCACTCTGGATTTCTTGTCCTCGTACTTGGCCGCAATCCACAGAGAAGTGCATCCGATGAGCTGGTAGTGCTGCTTAAACGCAATCCGTTTGGCGCAGTACCTGTCTATAATGTTCCAGCACAAAAACAGGGTCTGGGGTTTGAGTTTTAGCGAAGCATGCATTTGTATTATGAAGTTGACCAGGTAAGGTCTCATGAACCACTTAACCTCTGGTTGGAGGTCAATCATGGCTGCGCTGGCCTGGGAGCTGTTTTCGAGGGTTTGCAGATGAGCCGTGATGGTGGACAAATACTCGTTGACCACGACTCTGTTTCTGCGGTTCTCGATGGCCTCGAGCCTTGGAGGGTACACTTGGTTGTGGGATCTTCTTGGAGGACCGTATGCTTTTTCTCGCATGGTAGATTATTGCTATGAATTGATGAAGGGAACTGGCTCCTCTTATAGATCAGACCTGCTGAACGATGATTGAAAAATTGATCTTGAAATGTGACGTATCTGGTTTCAAACCTTGAGTATGAATTAGTTGCTGGTCGAATTGCGAAATACGCTGTGTAGCATAGATGTCAAACCTGTCCAAAAAATGATATCAATTAAAGGCAAAGAGAGTAGGCGAAGTCTTTGTTTCCCCCTTGAATTGAGCTTGAATAGATTAGAATGAAAAGAGAGACAATTGGACTAGATGAAAAACAAAACGACTTGACCACGCTGAACACTGCTCTTCCAACAATCTGGCAGGCAACAACAGATTAATTGGAATAAGGAAATAACGATTCTTATAAATGTGTGTTCCCCCTTGTTCAGGTATGTGGCACAAAAATTTCTCCTTCACAGGAGTGCGCGCGACTCCTGTGTAATTTGGGCACGGGAATTTTTTCTACGGGACGCGTAACTACGTGGGGTAAATAAATTAGCAGGGGCTAATCAACCTAAGTTATTTGGTGTTCCAACATGATCCGTGTAGCGAGCTATCTGGTCACACGTTCACTTTAGATAGCCAAGTAAGCTTGAACTTGGCTTTCTGTTTGTTTCTGCAGGGTGCGCGCCGCGCGCGCGTAAGAAAAAATCTTTGTCAAACTGTACCCTTTTCGCTGCTTCTTGGCGATTTCGCGTCGCGTTCACAACGGTCAATTCTGTCATATTGCTACTGATAATTATTCTGAAAGGAGCCCCGATAAATTCCAGGGGATTACGGTAACGTTTTCGTGATGGTATGTAGAACTTACTATGATACCCCAAATGGCCCACCAGATTGGTCTCGTATAGAGGTGCCCATTTGGTTTACGTCATTAGTTTTTTAGTAAAATATTTTATTCCGGTATCGACGAGATCTTGGTGATTAAATATCGAATCAAATTAAATCCATGGCAACTCGTACTCATGTTCGGCTCGGCTTACCCCAGCCTTGTTTAAAGTTCCGAGCCAAGCATGCGGCAATTGAAAACGTGGATAGAGATGCAGTTGATTAAAAAATTACGTCAGTTAAAACAATAAAGGTTACTGCATTTCGGAATTAATCTAACTCGTATCCGTAAAAAGCTCCCGAAGCCGCAGCGCCTCTTAGCTGAAACTCAAATGTTTTCTGCTTTGGACTCTGGTTGAGCGTACTCTCCGTAGTATGGTTGCGGACGCTTGAACGAGAACGTGGTTGACAATCTCTTGTCGACCGGAATGTTCAAGTTGCGGCCGTAAACAAATCCCGGATAGATAACGAGCATAATCAAAATTGCCAAGCTCATCATAAGTGCCTCCAAAATAAAAAAATAAATTTCAGTTGTGGCTAAGTGACTGGAAAAACCTTCTGCAAGTTCGATCAGTCTGTAAATTGAACGCACGAAAACCAAAAGGACAGAAAGCGAAATTGCGAACAGGTATGGCACAAACAGCTTTCCGTGTCTAACCCTGGAAAACCGAGCATCAAATCTGGAGTCTCCGTATTGCTTGTAAGTTTTGTAGCATCTGAACAAAAAGTAATACCAGAACATCTGGAACAGACCGATAGAGAAGACTTGGAATGCCAGACCTCCAATCATGACGTTTGCTCCGCCTTGCACGCTCTCATATTCCGACAGAGACGAGGAAGCAATTGCACCTCCTGCACCTTGCAGAATAATAGAAATAAGATCAAATAAAACAAACATGAGCGAATATTGCATCGGTTTCAGAAGTGAGTATTGTTCCCCCATTATAACGGATAACTCGGCAATAGTGTAATAAATTCCCGCCATGATGAAGCACGGTGCCAGAGTCAGACAGACCAATTGAACCACATATCCATTGAACGAGTCGATGTTTTTGGAAGACCAAATTCTACCGACGTAACCCAAAATTTCTAGAATAATACCGCAAGAGAACGTGACAAGGAACCACCAGTTTCTGTAAATGATTCCAACAACAACCAAAAAGCCAAGAAATAGACTCATCACAGCGAGCAATGCGGCGTTACCACCGAGCGACGGTGCGTTACCTCCATAATTTTCATTATGCTGAATATAATTTGCGAGAGCGGAGGATGCGACGACCAGCTCTGCTGATGCGCTGGAAGCAACACCTGGATCGGTGGCAGTTGCGGCCAGCTCGGCGATCGAGTAGTAGGACATGGTAACCTGGGCAGCTTGAGCCACACCAGCCAGACTTCTGGTAGAAACCTCGGCTGTTGCTGTGGCAAGAACCGAAGTGGCTGATTCGAAGACGGAGGCTGCGGAAGCGTAGACAGAAGCTATCTGTGTTGGGTCTGTGGTAAAGTGGACCATTGATTGATGCACAAGAAGGAAATCTATTGGGGTTTATATAATTTCCAGCAAGAGTAAGTTTAAATATAAACAGCCTGACGGAATAGGTTATTATGAAAGCCGAAGGCCCACTCTTGAACAATGCTGAGCCTCGGGCTAAAATCGCATGCGAAATTAATTTACGCATTAACCCAAATTCTGCACAGCCTCAAGCCGAACTTTTTTTGTTTACCACGCGAAATCTGGAGAACCGTATGGTCACGTGAACATCACTAATGTATCTGGACAGTGTGGCTACATGAGTATTTAAGGTAGCGAGTATCCGGGAAATGGACACACAAGATGTCATCTAAACCAAACTTCCTCATTATCGTCGCAGACGACCTTGGATTCACTGATCTAAGCCCATTCGGGGGTGAAATTTCAACCCCGAACCTACATAAGCTTGCATTGGGAGGTTCAAGATTTACGCAGTTCCACACGGCGTCGGCATGCTCCCCAACGAGATCAATGCTATTTTCGGGTACTGATAACCATCTAGCCGGGCTTGGCCAAATGGCTGAATTCGCCAGAGACTTTCCCGATACGTTCGGTGGTAAACCCGGCTATGAAGGGTACTTGAACGATCGGGTTGCGGCTTTACCTGAGATATTAAAAGACGCTGGCTATTACACGTTTATTTCTGGAAAATGGCATCTGGGTCTAGATAAGCCACATTGGCCTGTCGAAAGAGGGTTTGAGAAGTCATTCACCTTGCTTCCTGGTGCAGGTAACCATTTCAAGTATTTTCCTAGGGACAAAGCCGGAGGAACCCCTATCAGTTTTATGCGGTCATTGTATGTCGAAGACGACAAGGAACTAAACCCTGACGATTTCCCTGAAGATTTTTACAGCACTACTGTTTACACTGACAAGGCATTGGAGTTCTTGCAGAGTGAGCAAAGAGCTGGTAGACCTTTTTTTGGAAGCATGACATATACTGCTCCACACTGGCCGTACCAGGCTCCTCCAGAAATCATTGCTAAATATAGAGGCAAGTACGATCACGGACCAGCGGTTTTGCGCCGCGAGCGGCTGAAGCGGGCCCTGGAGCTGGGGATTATTCCCGATGGAATTGAGCCACACCAGGTCGAGACTTCTCGTGACAAGGCTTGGAAAGACCTGACTGACGAGGAGAAGCGGTACGAGTCCCGTATTATGGAGATCTACGCCGCCATGGTGGAAGTCCTTGACACCAACGTTGGTAGACTGGTTGACCAGTTGGAGAAAACAGGCGAGCTGGATAACACTTTTGTGCTGTTCATGTCCGACAATGGTGCTGAAGGTATGCAATTGGAAGCCATGCCGTTGTGGGTCGAGAGAGTCGAGCAATCCATCAAGACGTACTACGACAACTCTTACGAGAACCTTGGAAAAAAGAACTCTTTCATCTGGTACTCTGACCAATGGGCACAGGCTGCTACTGCTCCGTCGTACATGTTCAAGATGTGGGCCTCGGAGGGAGGTATTAGGTGTCCATTGATTGTTCGGTACCCAAAGGTGGGACTGCCTGCTGGAACAGTCAGTGACGAGTTCTCCACGGTGATGGATATTCTGCCTACGGTTTTGGAATTGGCCGGTGTTGAGCATCCGGGAGCCGAGTTCCATGGCCGTAAGGTGCACGTTCCTCGAGGAAAGTCTTGGGTGTCTTATTTGAAAGGCGGTTCCAAGATCCACGACGAGGAGACAGTTCACGGATGGGAACTGTTTGGACAACAAGCTATTCGGAAGGGCAAGTACAAGGCCCTGTATGTTCCAGCTCCATTGGGTCCGAACAGATGGCAGCTATTTGACCTGCTTGCCGATCCGGGCGAGATCCACGATTTGTCTGAGCAGAAGCCGGACAAGTTGAAGGAGCTACAAGACCATTGGGTCGAGTACGTTGCCGAGACTGGTCTGATTGAGTGCTCTCCAGAAATGTCTTCTTTGGCTGGAGGAGAAGATTCCAAAATTTATCACCGTACAAAAATTCCAGAGCTAGATTAGATTTTCTGGAATATTTTTTGAACATTTTTATATGAGTGAATTTGATTTAGAAGAACCTTTAACGTCGACGGCTCGTCCTTGTAAGTGGTACATCAGTCTCCATACTAACATTTAGTGACCGACTCCGTGCTCACTGTTCGAATCATCAAGTCTTTTCCGTACAGAAACGTCAAAAACCATGTGTTTCCACACGTGGATCTGGTCAATACCACGCCAAGACAGCTCTTTGACATGATCATTAACACGATCAACACCACCGGTGCACTGAGGGCGTACAGAAATGTCAATTACGACACCCTCAAGATATACACGCATGCCCACGGAAGCAAAACCATGAATCTCGTGATCAATATGGAACATGACGAGGACTGGGTGCTGGACCTCAAAGACGACACCAAAAAGCTAACGAACTACGACATCGCTAACGAAACAGAACTCAGCATATTCAACTGGTCCGATTACGAGAAATTCAAAGCGGATCCGCAGGAAAAATGGTAGCCTGCTCTGGTCTTATACAATTTTACGTAATTTTTACTTAATACATAGCCCGGAAATCGAAAGGTTGACAAAAAAAAACATAAAAAAGTTTTACGTTTTAAGTAACCTCTCTATCGCATAATTTTGCGCCACAATTTTTGCACATAAACATATCCTTGTATTATTATGTCTGACATGAGCGTACTTCAGAAGGCGTGCAATACTCCGGCCCCGACCAAGCTTGATCTGGTTCTCAACGGCAGTTTGAAGTCTGGAGCTATCGAAGAGGAGTCAATCGAAGAATCAAGCACAGTTCAAGACGAACCCACCACATCGCAATCTGTGGTGAAACCGTTTCTTGCCACTCATTTACAAGACCAAGACTACACCAACAAGCGGTTCTGTTACAGACATAACCCCAAGGTGCGTTGCGATAAGCGTACTGACGAGACAAAGATGCGTGAGATCCAGACAGAGCTCGAGAAGCTTCCCCGGCGCGATAAGGAAGCTATCACACACGTCTGGTCCATTTTCAGTGCCGCGCCTACCCAACATCGCACCCTGATTTTGCAAGGTCTTTTAAGCCAGTGTTGCTTCCCGCAGTTGTCCTTCATTTCTCAAGAGGTGTCTCAGCTGATCAAGATCGATTTCATAGAAACGCTGCCAAGTGAGATATCCCTTAAAATTCTATGTTATCTTGATTGCCAGAGTCTGTGCAATGCGGCACAGGTGTCCACAAAGTGGAAACAGCTCGCCGACGACGACAGAGTGTGGAGATATATGTGCGAGCAGCACATCGACCGCAAGTGCCCACAATGCGGATGGGGGTTGCCCCTTATGGCTGTCAAGAAGCTGCAGGAGAGCAGCAGAAGACGGAAATTCGACGAAATTGAGAGTGATTCTGCCGTTGAGGGCCACCAGCCTCCTTTGATCGAGGCCAAGCAAGAGGCCAAGCGTCCAAAGACCAACAAGAAACGGCCATGGAAGGCTGTTTATTCTGAGAGATTCACAGTCGAGCGCAACTGGAGAAAGGGTTTGTACAAGATCAAGCGGTTCGAAGGCCACATGGATGGTGTGCTTTGTTGTCAGTACGATAACAACAATTTGCTAATGACTGGTTCTTACGACAAGACCATCAAGATCTGGAACGTCGAGACCGGCAAGCTGATCCGCACGCTGACCGGACACACCAGAGGTGTGCGTACTTTGGCATTTGACGACCAGAAGCTGATCACTGGTGGACTGGACTCTACGATCAAGGTTTGGAACTACCGTACCGGTCAGTGTATTTCCACTTACACGGGCCACGAAGAAGGCGTTGTGAGTGTGGATTTCCACGAGAAGCTGATTGTTTCTGGCTCGGCCGACAACACGGTCAAGGTCTGGCACGTGGAGACACGGACATGCTACACATTGCGGGGCCATACTGACTGGGTTACGTGTGTAAAGATCCATCCAAAGAGCAACACGTTGTTCAGTTCGTCTGACGATGCCACAGTGCGGATGTGGGACTTGAACACGAACGAGTGCATCAAGGTGTTTGGCGGAGTGGAGAACAACGGGCATATTGGACAGGTTCAATGCGTTGTTCCATTTTCATTAAAAGATGCTATAGTGACTGATTTTGACGACAAGCTCACCGACGAAGGAGACAACTGTGGCGAGCAGCAGGAGCAGAGCGAGGAGGACCAGAAGTTCGACAACCCGGATTATCCAACCCATCTTCTGACGGCCTCTTTGGATAATACGATCAAATTATGGGACCTGAAATCTGGAAAATGTGTGCGTACCCAGTTCGGCCACATCGAAGGAGTCTGGTCCATTGCAGCAGATACTTTCCGTATTGTGAGTGGGGCGCATGACAAGCTTATCAAAGTTTGGGACTTGCAAACAGGAAAGTGTATGCACACGTTTGCTGGCTCGAGCTCGCCTATTAGTTGTGTTGCGCTTGGCGACTCGAGGTTTGTGTGCGGACTGGAGGACGGCGAGGTTAAAATGTATTGTTTCGATGCTCAGAGCTTATAGGAGCACGCTTGTTAGGGAATAGGAGGTAGTTATGTTAAACAGAACGACAATCACAGCGTAGATGAAGGGCATCCATGGACTCATTCCGAGCTGGGCACTTTTGTAGATTTCTGCAATAAGCACTCCGATCAGCGCTCCTGTTAACACCGCTTGTATCACTCCCACGACGACATATACTGATCCAATGATCAAGAATGGCATGATCTTCTTTTTCCCCGATGGATTGTTCTTGTAGTATGTGAATGTGGCTATGAGTGCTGCTGAGCCATAGAACCCCGTCATCCAGATGATGGTCCAATAAACGCCGAACCTGACCACGTCCGAGGTGTAGTAGAGCTGTTGGTTCTTGAGTGGCCATAGAAGTGCCGGAAACGGCGGCGAGGAGTATCCGACAGGAACATATGTCATTAGAGGAATAGATAAATAAATAAATCAAATTAAATGTTTTTTTTCCATCATCTAGTGAATTATAATTCTATGCAGGTTCCTATATCAGTCGCTCGACTCCTCAATGAGCCGCTTCATACATTTCAAAACAAACAAGCGCGCGTCTAATGCGCTGAACTGTACGTTTTCCAGACTCATGTTGATTCTGTGTTTTTCCTCCACGTTCAGCAGTCGTGCCACCAAAATAGCAGTGAACGCAGCTACACTGATTCCACAGTCCGATCCGTTGTTTTGTTGCGGCGTGTGCGAGTCCACAACAATCCGGAACTTGGTCCCGTAGTACTTGTTCACTTTGTCGATCAGGTTCTTTGTTTCTGTTTCGTTCGCAGACTCCATAGAGTCGTAAACCAAAGCGATCTTCTCGTCAACGTTCAGAACAACCAACGACCAATGGTATCCTCCTTCCGCCACGCCCAGATCCTCGTTGTCGTTCAATGGCATAAACACAAACTTGGCCTTCTCGATCCCGGGCAAAACCCCTTTCAGTTGCTCTGGCTCCGGATGGTGTGCTAACAGAAACACAAACGTCGGCATCAGCAGAATGATGCTATCTGTGACCATCTGCTTGTTTGCAAACTTGAGCCGTCTCTTCAAAGTCGGCTCGATGTGCGTGTGTGTGATGTATTCGTAGATAAATGCGATGTTGTTGTCGTTCAACCATTCGTCGTCGCGCAAGTTAAGAACATCTTCCTGATAAACCGTGATGTCGTGGTACTTGAGCACCTTGTTCTCGCCCGAACATAGTTCCTGGACCACAGACGACCACTGTGTGCGTGGACTCTGTCTCTGTTTGTGCTTCTGCTTGTGGTTCTGACGCTCGCGTCGTTTCCGCTCGCGAGCGGACTCTTTCTGCTTGGGCACATTTTCTACGGCAAACTGCACCTCTTCCGTTGGTTCCAGCTGGTCGAACCCGTTCGTCACCAATCGCCCTGCGTCGTAGGCCTCCTCTGCGTCCCCACACACGAAAAACCCCCGGTTCGCACTAAATACAGTGTTCATTAATTATGATGAAATATTTACTCCTCACACCGTATAATGATGACCATCGACCGTAGTCTCTTATAGATACACTTTGCAAGTCCAATCCCACTATATATTACCACTGAGCAAGGCCTCGATAGCGCCTTCAACAGACCCCCCGCTTCTTCTGAGTGCACGAACGTTGGTATCGAAATCGAAAAAGCCCATGTCGTTTAATTGACGCAGCTGCGTCTCAAACACCTCTTCCGGCGGACGGGTGTCCTGAGCAGCAGCGGAGAAGTTTGGTAGACCGCCCAAACCTCCAAGACCGCCAAATCCGCCCAAACCTCCTAATCCTGCTCCCATGTTGCCACCCAACAGGGCTGCGAAAGGATTGGCCGCACCGGCTCCAGGAGTGGATGCGGTATCTGAGCCAGAAGCAGCGCCGGACGCAGCACCCGAACCGGAGCCAGAAGTCTCAGTCTGCGTTCCAGCAGCACCAGGAGCCGGGAATGGCGAGCCTGGAGCAGCACCTCCACCCATTCCTCTCTGCATCTGCATCATGCCTCTCATCATCTGAGGATTGGTCAACATGTTGCGGAAATAGTCACTCTGCAACATCTCTCTGGCAGCAGGACCCATCGCGCTAAGCTGAGGCGACTGTTGGATCAAGAAATCCAACATTTGGGGATCAGAAAGCATCGCACGCATACTCTCCTGAAACATTGGGTTCTCCATCATTTGCTCCATCTGATTTTCGTCCGGAAGTTGCATTCCATCGGCCCCGAACCCAAGCGATTCCATGGACGGCATAGGAACGTTCATACCTGCGTACCGTGCTCCAGTTAGCCCGGCTAGCGGGTTGAAGGCTCCTTGGCCAGCGGAAATGTTTTGCGGAATGCTGGCGTCTGTATTTGCCCCCGCCTGGCCACTCGAGGACGATGAGGACTCCGGAGCAGCACTGCCACTTTTTGCCGCACCTTTCACCAAATGGATCGTGTGGCCGTCCTGGATCTTGTACGAGCCCACCGTGTCGGCATCCTTCAGAACCTTACCGGAATAGATGAGTCTTTGTCTATCAGCAGGAATCTCTGTTTGCTCGGCCAGTTGCTCCTTCACCTCGGCAATGGTTGCCGAAGCGGACAAATCCACCTCGTACTTCTTGTCTCCAGAAGATCTGGCTGTTAGTCTCGTTATAAGTCGCCCAACTTACTTGATCGTTACTTTAATGGTTTCACTCATAAAAATATACAGTAATTTTCGACACTTTTCTATCTCAGATCAGGACGAGGACGACGTCGCGTCGATCGACGCAACACGGCTCAGCTGCTCCATGGCGGCAACGTCGCCCTTGCGCAGCTCTGGCTGTTCCAGCACGTCGGCAACGAGCTCCCACGGATCACGCGAGCCTCCCCAACTTAAAACCAGGTTCTTGAACTTGTCGCCGTTCACTCTGGAGTACGGGTCTTTGGAGAAGAGATGCTCCCAAATGCGCGTGGCTATCACCCGGTCGAATAAATAGGAGTAGTACATCGCCCCGTACGAGTACAGGTGGCCGAACTTAGCCACCCACGACGAAACGTCGTCCTCGAAAACCTCGAAGTGGTGCTCCACTTGTTGGTAGCACGCAACAGGATCGATGTCGAAGTCGATCTTGCCGTGCAGTTCTTGGTCCAAGAAGGCCATCTTTATCTGGCTGAAAGTCTCGCACTTGTCCAGGAAGGAGTGATCTGCCTGGTGGTGACGCAGAAGAGCCAATGGGAGTGGCTCTCCGGTTTTGTGGTGACGAGCAAATGACAACAGCACTCTTTCGTCTCTAGCAAAGAACTCCATCAGAATGGAGGGAAGCTCGACGAAATCGGTTGGACAACGCGTTCCGCTCACGTTCTGAAGGTTAGTACGACCGAGCATAGAATGCATGGCGTGGCCCATCTCGTGGAAAAGCGTTTCCACCTGCGACAGCGACAACAGACACTTCGTCTCGCCTCCTTCAACACGTTCGGCCTGGAAGTTGCAAACGAGCGAAATGACCGGCAATTGGAAGGTGTCATTTCCATGCTGAGTGGTCTGCACAGTCTGCAGTTTCAGGTTGAACTCGTCGTTAACGTCCATCTCCTCAGGGTATATTTTCCGCGAGCAACAGATGGTGAAGTGGGCAGGGTTTAAGGTCTTGTTGCTTCTGTAGAACAAGTCCATGTAAATGATTCCAACGACCCCTTCTTCCTCGCTGACGGCCTCAAATTTCCGCACCGTGGACTCCCAAATTTCTCCTGGCTGCACTTTTGCTGGACGCAGCTCGATGCCGTAGATACTCTTGAACAAATCAGACAGTCCTTGAACAACAGTTCCCAGCGAGAAGTATGCACTAATATCTTCTGTGGTGGAGCTTTTCTGACGGCTTAAGTACAATGCTGACAGGAATTCTCTGTCCCAAGGCCGTATCTCCTTGATTAAATTTTCTTCCAAATTGACAGCCTTCCCCAACACTCTCAACTCAGCCTCCACTTCGGGCTTCACCTCCACAGACAACTTCTCCAAAAACCGACGCACATTCTCAGGACTCTTTGCCATTTTGTCGCTGAGCTGGTACTCGCCAAAACTGTTGTACTGGAACTGGGCAGCCAACAAACGACGATAAATAATCAAATGGCTCAATCTCTTAACTTGGACCGGCTTGGCGGTGTGCATTGCGGTCCAGATACGGCGTCTGATCTCCCTGTTTGGACAAGTGCGCAGAATCTCCATTGGAACATGGCCAAACAGAGGCACGAGCACGCCCTTGTTAGTCACGTGAAGGTAACTCTCAAGGCCTGGGCCCAAGTCTCCCTTGTTGACGAGAGATTTGGGAATAAGAACCTCGTTTTCCTCGACCTCGTACACGTCGTCAGAAAACTGCTGGCCTGTCTCTGCAATGTGCTGACTGAGTTCGACATAGGTCGACTTACCTTCTCCTGCTAATCCGAGGCCAGCTTTCTGGAAATCTGCATATAAAAGCTTTCCAACACTGAGCTCCTCAAGCGTGAGGTCTTTGCGGAGTTCAGGGTCTGTGAGAACGCGCTCGAGCTTTAAATACATCTCCTCAGACGTATTCAACTCGTTCATGAATCTAAACATTTCTTTGTGACATTCGGTAGCAGCGTTGACAAAGGCCTTGTTGGGGTGGGCAACACGCACGAATTCGCACAGATCGATCACCCGACACAAAATGTCGCTGAGTCTGTCGAGATTTTTGATATATTGACGAAGTCCAGCGGCAGAGTCGTCAGCGATGATGGAGACTGTAAGTTGCCGAGCTCGGAGAAGAGATTCTTTGCAAAACTCCAACAACCCAGACGGACGTTTCAAGTATGGGTTCATGAACATTCCCACACTACCCGACGTGTAGTTATGGAATCCAAACGGAAGCGACGGACGGGAGTCTCTATATTGTTTCCATGTGTCAGGGTCGTCAAAGACCTTCTTTGCCAAACCGTCAGACTGGACGTTGGAGAAACATCGGCCAGCCAGGAAAACAGTTTTCCTCAGATCAACTGTTGCAACACGGCAAACCTGTCGTGCGAAAGCTGTTGAAACGAACATGTCATATAATTACTGTGTAGGATCTAAAGATTTGGATTCTGCGAATTTTTATCCAATCTTTTTAAAGGTTTACATAATCATGAATATTCAGTCCTCGCAATATAGTCGTCAAAGATAGTACCGCAAAGCCTGAGCCATTGGTCTTTGGAATCTTTGTGTTCTTGATGCAGTGGGAGCTGGTAGGTGTAGATTTCTGTTCCAAGTCTCAATTCACCAGAGACAAGTGAAACAGGAGGCTCTTTGTCGTGCACTGGTGGACTGGCAACGGCGCCATCTTCAATGGCGCAGCTTTCCACGTCGTCGTCGAAAGACGTCTCGTTGGACTTTTCGCAAACATCATTCTCGTTTTCGGGCTCGGCCTCATCCGGACTAGCTGGCTGTTGGGATACCACGTAATGGCCCTTGTGAATATTAACTTGGTGAAAGCGGGGCGCAACAGGAGGAACGTAGTAGGGAACAGCCGGCGGCATGTAAACCATCTGTGGCACAGGGTACGGTCTGGCAACCATTCTGTGTCCCCTCAAAGGAGCGGAACGCATTGCCGATCCGTATCTCCATGATCCATGGTTTGTCACGTCCAAAGGAGGCGGGACCCTGGCTCGACGTAAACGAGGGAGACTTTTCCCCAAGCCTTCTCTAGGGGATCTTGAGGGCTCTGTCGGCGTGGTACTTTGCGTACGCTCGCTAATTAATCGTTTTTGCTGGGCCTCTATGGATTTACTCTGACGCACAGCTGTTCTGTTTTTATCGCTTAGAGGCGGGAGACCTGGTGAGACAATCTTGTAAGCGATGCTTTCAAAGTCGGATTTATGATGCTTGCCCAGATCAAGGGCTGGCGGCTTCGAATTGCTTTTGTCACTCATCTATAAGGGTATATTGGAACGGATCGAGATTTTTTTTGTCAAGATTGCGGGGGCAGCCCAGTTCTCAACAGTAGTCTCTCGAGACAAAACTGCGTCTGATAAAAGAAAGGAAATGATGCTTCTAATATTGGAGAGCACCAAGTAGGACGGGCAATAGTGGGATTTGAGTGCCGTTTTAATCTAAAGATGACAGCATTCCGATTTTTATGCCTGGTTGCAAAAAATTTGAAACCGGCCTTTGTGAGCCGCACGCGCCTTGAAAATTTTTTGGTTGCAGACGGTTTCAGATGGTTTCAGGTTTCGAAACTATATGTTGCGATGCACGTAGTCGACCCAATCAAGTCCCAGAGTGCGCAGAATTTCTTTTTCGTCAAAGCTTTCAATCAATTGCTTTCCATCGGCGGAAAACAAACCTTTCTGGTTCAAGTGGTACCCTTTCATTTGAGCAAGCAGCCGCAAGCACCGGTTAAATATGTCATTTCCAACAAAATAAATTGTGGCAGAACCGAGTTGAGAGTACGGGAGTCCGATGAAATCCAGTCTTCGACACTTTTGCTTCCCAGGTAACTTGCATCCTCCATTGAACTTCTGCATATCTGGAAGGATATCTGTAAGGGAACAAACAATAAATCCGCTTTTGGCCAGTGCACTTGCTAATTTGAACAGTGATTGTTGCACTTCTTTGGGATCGTCAACGCCTTCTTGATAAACCATCAAATCGATGTCCCCACTATCTGGTGATCCACGACGATAAGACCCCATTAATGCAACTCTCAAATTGCCATCCAATTTAGCCGCCTCATCTTTGATGAACTCGTAGTGTTGCTCCACCTCTTCTCGAGGGATTCTTTCGTTCCAATCATCATAGTATGTAATGCCAAGCTTTTGAGCCTCGGTGAGACTTGCATACATCTGTTCGTCCTGGACGATATCCTGTATTTTTTTATATCCGGCCTTCACAAACCGGTATGCCGTTTTATCTCCAACTCCATGAATTCCCTTAAACAGTGTCATCAACTGATACCTCTCGTCATTCTGTTCCTGTTTTCTAAGTGTTTCCAGTTTTGCAAATGTGCCTGTTCGGATAATCTCCTCAATGTGTTTGGATATGCTACCACGGTCCAGACCAAATTGGCTCAGATCTGACGCACTTGTAATCGGATGGTCTAGACTCTCGATGGCGCTGATTGCGATCCTGTAGTTTTTGATTTTGAATTCGTACGATTTATGGAAGTACCTCATTGTTTCATAGATCCGGATGATCTCCTCGAATTGCTTAATAATCTTGGCGTTCGAGGCGGACAGATTCATATCTTGCTTGTTGATACGCACCCCCATTTGGAGCATCTCCAACAATCGCTTGTCACCTCTGTAAAATTTGACCGGCTTCACAGTCTTTGCTGATTTAGGCGATGGTTTTTGATTTGTTTCGAAAACATACTGATACCCATCGAATGGTAACACAGTTTGCTTCACGAGTGAGTCAATTACCCATTCTGGCCGCACAACAACCGCATCTTTCAATTCGCGCTTGATACTGCTCTCAACCTTATCTTTAGTCAGTTTCTTGGTAACCACAACGACAGACCGTGGGTCTTTAAGAAACGAGTCCACGGTTGCTCCTTGATCTTTCCAAATAGACACTCTTGCCCGATCCACCTGAGACCGAGCCCTCGGCACAACAACAAGACGGATCCCAGCTAATATTTTATTTGCGGACAATGTCATGTGGATTATCAGCACTAAACAGGAAACTTACGAGACAAGGAAAGTGGTAAAAAAAAGGTGTCAAATTAATTTGATAGTTAATTGATCTCCGCATCCCTTGAAATTTGTGTAAGGCCAAAGGGCAAAATACTATACATCACCAATAATCTCATCGCTTGGTTTGTAAGTTTGCCTATTGATGCCTCTTAATATTGTTCAGGACTATTCGAAAAACAGCTCTTCGCTGGGGGACTTAGCGTCTCAGACCAGCACGGGGGTGAAATCCATGGCCAGTTTGGGCCCGCGTTCGTCGCGTTCGGGTTCGATCACCTTGCTTAAACAGAGGCTTCAGTCACTGACAGGAACAAGTCCAGGCAACCCATCGTTATATTCATCCCACAGCAGCATGGATGTCCACTCCTTCACCACAAGCAACGATGATCTGGCTGCCGAATCGGTCGATTTTGCAGGCCTTGATCTTCGCCCGTACAATGAGGCCCTCACAAACTACCTAATCCAGCATGGACTCAGCGGCAGCGCAATCAAGTTCAAGCACGGATCTAAAGTCGGTAAGTCGGCCCTCAAAATCTTCAACTCATCAGCCCCGAAGTCGGTACAAGCCTTCTTATCTGGTACCGGACAAATCTTGTTCTTACCGTACAATCCGGCCAAGAAAAGAGACCAGCAGGCAGAAGATCCTGCCGATGAAGAAGGTGATGCCGACGAGGAAGACTCCGACCAAGAAGACTCAAGAGGCGCGACGCCGCTGTCTGATGGCCGTCCTCACAAACCTACGCAGCATAACGTGGCAAATCACACGTTTGTGGTTATCATCAGACTTTCGAAAGTCCAATCGTTAACACCCGTTGCTCGGGCACGTTATTTTGCCGATGCCACAACTAATTGGGTATCGGGCATTTACATTGACGATGCCAAAGGTCGGCCGAAAGTGTCCTTTAAAGAAAAGTACAAAGTGTCCAAGAATATCGATTGGGAGTTGGACTTGCGCAATCCCGATTGCTTTATTCCATTCAAAAGTTCTGATAATGAGCAAGAAAATGTGGACGAGCTCAACTTCGACCTTGTCCAAGACGCCGAGTCCCAGTTCACCTCGTCCACGAAAAACTCAGCCGAAATCTACACATCGCCTACACAAACGCAGGAGTTACGCTACTTTGAACCTCTAAATCCGAAAGACTACATCAACGAAATTGAAAACGGAAAAGATATTGCGAAACACGAAGACCTTTTCTCCTCTGTTGATGCAGACCCCAGAAACTTCAACCCGGGGTACTACGTGTTCCTGCTTCCTGTGGTGTATCCCTTAAACACTCCGGAAACCGTTCGCACGCCGTTGGCATCCATAGGCCACAATTTCAGTCTTCAACTTGAGTCCGCACAATACATTCCAACGATCCCCCCACCTCCAACAGCATTGCTGTCAGTTTCGCCTCACCATGCTTATGAGGATGTTGACATGGTTGGAAGTAACATAAAGACAGGAAACAGCGTTGGCTCCAAAAGCATTTTCAAAAAATTGGGCAAGCGCAGGTCGTCGTCTGTTTCGTCAGCAAATACCGTGACGGCTCATAAGTCATCGTCTAATCCGATTTACGAGTTTTTGCATGAACTTCCTGTTGTCAGGTTGCCTCCATCCGATGCCACTTCCACGTTGAACAAATCCATCTATGTGAACAAAATTTGGAGTGATGCGCTCAACTACGAACTTTTGCTACCCAAGAAATTCATTCAGCTTTCTCCGCGAAGTGGGGTCAGCGATGCTTACATGAAGAACACCACATTTGTTCTTCAAATGAAACTTATTCCTTTAATCAAAAACCTGTGTTTAAAAAGAGTCAAAATCAACATTGTCGAGAAAATTACGCATATATCCAGAGACAAAAAGCACGAGACCGAGTCTGGATCCGCAGATAGATCAGGGGTGAAGGAGCGGAAAGTCACATTGATGGAGATTAAAACGAAGGATAAAACAAGTCCAAATGTGTTGAAGACGCAGATTGTCAAAGGTTGTGCCAATGACAACCTGCTTACTTGTTGCTACAACAACGGGAAGCACCCTGAAGCAGAGACCAGAAGTCGGTCTGGATCTTTGAACAATTTGCACGTTGGATCAAAGAGAATGGCCAAGCTTCTGGACTCGTCCAAGGATTCGACTTCTACTTCGGCGTCTTTCGATCAGGACGATGTCAGCATAACCAATCCTGTGAAATTACAGTGTCCTTTGAAATTTGTTGCCAACGACGAAACGAAGCTTGTTTCCGAGATTCACGAGTCTCTCACAAAGTCCGGCACTGATTACACCGAACAGGAGTCTGAAAGTGCTGTTGTTGATGACGAGATGTCTATTTTTTCGGTCAGTTCCAACGGAACAACGGAGCACCATGAAGAGGAGAATTCGGGCTGGCTGTCCAAGTCTCCAATCCTGTCTCCGATTCTTGGTCCCAAGAAAACTGGAAACCAGTCCAAAATTATCTCCAAAGAAGAAGATCGGTCCAACGACTTCTGTTTCTATCCAGACACCAATTTTCACAATATCACGATCAAGCATCGTTTGCAAGTTTGTTTCCGTATCAGCAAACCAGATTCAGATAAGAAAGATTCCAATGGGGACCCCAAAATGCATCACTTTGAAGTGATTGTCGACACACCAATAGTGTTTGTTTCTCCATTCTGTGTCCAGGACAACTTGCAACTTCCGAGCTACGAGTATGCTGTGCGTTCTTCTGTGTTTGAACCGCAAAAGTCTGACGATAACTTCTCCTTTTCGCAGATCGACGATCAGAACAAAGACATTGACGAAGATCTCCCAACTTTCGAAGAGGCAGTGGTGCTTCCTTCGTCGCCAATGATGAGCGGATACAACGTTCCAAACAACCTCTCCACGACATTCAACTCGACTACCATGCTTTCACAGTCGCCATTTTCTCTTGGATCCAGTCCGATGCTTGATGGACAGAGCATCTCCACCAATCTCAGCGGGTTGAACCTGAACGCGAAGAGCGACGCCAATTTCAACAACCTGGATAGTCTGTTGCAGACCGCAGATGTTGAGGACAACCAGATGTTCACCAAGAAAGATATCAAGCCCAACAGTGCTGGTGGCCAACTTAGCAGTTTGTTGAAGCCACAGAGCAAGTTCGACGCTCCGCCGCTGATCAGCATCAACGGGAAGTTCGAGTACGGTAACCAGAGCCATGTTCCATCGAGATCATCGCTAGCATACTACGAGGACGATCTTCCGTCGTACCAAACGGTCATGGAGCAGGATACCAACAATCTGACTGAGAACCTGGCACTACTTTCGGACGAAGAGCAAGAGGGAGACGAAACGTTCCACATGGCTCAGGATAATCAGAGTCTAGGTACATTGGATCTAAACACGGTTCCTGCGCAGGCCAACAGGATCTTGGACTGACCAGGCCGCGAATGCTATATACAATATGTCGATTATTGCAAGGTCGGGTCGACACGATAAATATCGCCGTTAATTTTCATTTGTGACAAAATCACTTCTCTTTCCTGGCCCTCCTTCGGAGTGATACCCTTTCTGACTGGCGATTCAAACACAGATCCGGCCAACACGATTTTGTCTGTGAACGGGTCGATGTTAAAAGCCATGTACTCGGTAAGGTCTTTAACGCTGGTTTGAACGTCCTGGCCGGCCTTTTTCACAAGCAGTTGCTGCTTGGTTTCGAACTTGTACACGATCTGGACCAACAACGGCACACCGTCTTCGTGCGGGAACGAGTGAACAGTAACAACCTTGGGGACAGAGTTGAACTTGAGAAGCTCCCATCCCATCGTGGTGGAGGCGGGTAGTGAGTTTGTTCTGGCCTCCAACGATTTATACACGTACTCAGAGACAATCGGACGGATCGAGGGCAGCTTTCTCTCGGCGAAACCCTTGTTCACTTGCACAAAAGTCTCGATGGCATCGTTTTTCCACTTGAGGAAGTTGGGCTTGTACTTGTTTCCCATGGATTTCTTGAAATAGTAGACCTGGATCTGGTTGTATGCGAAAAGAAGCAGCCGGTTCCACACGCTTCTGATCACCACTTTTGGCGAACTGAATATACTAGGCAGACGGGAGAATCTCATTGGAATGTATGGGTTGAAGGGAACACCAATACGGTCGATTCCCGGCCGTGGGGTAGGTTTTTTCGTGGTGCCGGGTCCCGTGGAGGCGGCACGCGAGAGCCTGAGCAAACTTCTGGCGGCTAATGGTCGTCTTAGCGACGAGATTCCAACCATCATCATTTTTCTTCGAAAAAAAATATAGTGGTGCTTTATTTTTCTAGTCAATAAATAATATCACTTGGAACCACTACTCCTTACACCTCGTGTTCGCCGTTGCCATGCTGATAACCGAGTCGTTTGTGGACGTGAAGACGCCATCTGGCGAGTCAATGCGCATCTTTGTGTTTCATCCAAAGATCCCCGGATACCCCAAGGCCAAGTTCCCCGGAGTTGTTGTTTACAGCGAAATCTACCAGGTCACCGGGCCTGTTGCACGATTTGCAAAGAAGATCGCCTCGGAGGGGTACATCTGTGTTGCCCCATCGATCTACCACGACTTTGTCGATTTCCAGCCGTTAGACTACGACGCCAAGGGAACAGACGACGGCAATTTGTACAAGGTGGAGAAAACGGTCAGTTCCTACGACCTGGACAATAAGCTATGCTGTGATTATCTATACAGTTTGGACACCTTCAACGGGAAGATTGGTGCCACCGGGATGTGTTTAGGCGGCCATTTGGCGTTCCGTGCTTTGCTGGACCAACGGATCACTGCTGCAGTGTGTTTCTTTGCTACAGACATCCACTCCAAGTCTTTGGGCAAAGGCGGCGACGACTCGCTGGAGCGCGTGTGCAAGGAGCTGGACCCGCATCGCCAGGAGCTGGTGATGTTTTTCGGCACGCTGGACAACCATGTGCCTCCAGAAGGCAGAGACCTGATCCGTTTGAAGCTTAGAGTGGCCGGGGCCAAGCTGACGTTCATGGAGATCTGCGACGCCCAGCACGCGTTTGTCCGTGACGAGAGTAGCAAGGGCCGCTACGACTCGGCCATCACGAGTTCGTGCTTCGGGTTCCTGTTCGAGTTGTTCGACCGGAAACTCAGAATCGACCTTGGAGAAGAAGACCGGAAACCGGTTGTAGTTGAGAACGTTTGTTAGTCCTTTTGATAAATATCGTCGTCACTATCGTCGTCGCGGTCGGCAGCCGCGTTGGCCTGGCTCGCAGACTCCTCCTCGGCCTTAACTTTCAGACTATCGTTCATTTTCCGTAGCTGGTCCATCACCTCAAAGATAAACGGCCTGATCTCGTTGATCTCCATCAGCGACAGCCCGTCCAGCTGGATGTACACGTGGTTGAGCTCGCGAATACCCTTTCGTGCCTTGACTAGTCGGATCTCACGAAGGTCCTGGAGCAGCGACCTGATCTCGTGCGGCGGGTCTATGAAGTCGTCGGACGCGTAATCCAGCAGCTTTTTCGCTATTGGCAGCCAGTGCCACGGCAGATTGGAGAATTTCGTTGGGTATTTGATTTCCTCGTCGTAGCGCGCGCGCAAGTACTCCACAGAGATCCACTCCGGCACCACAATGTTGCATTTCTCCTGTTTCTTCAGCAGAGTGGCCAGCCACATGGGGATCTGTTCTCGATTCAACGCACGTAGCTTCGGCAGTTTCGCCCCGATCAGCTGCACACCGTTCATCCCGTACCGTGGAATAATGGTCACCAGCTCCTGCTCGGCAAGAAAGTTGATTTCCTGCGGTGACAAGTTCTGCTGGTACGCTTTGGGAAGAGACATGTATTGACTATAAAAAAATCGCCTGGAAATTAAATAAATATCTGGAAAAATTTAGTCGGCACCTTCATGTCGTTCGACCCGCTTGATTTCCTGTCTCCGGCCAGCCAGACGGCCGATTGCGAGCCGGTGGTGATCGACCAGGGCGTTGACGAGTCAGAGACGCCAGGCCTGCACGTGCTGGACCTGCCGCAGCTGGCATACAAACCACCGTTCACCGTTCTGCTGATTGTGCTTCAGCTGCTGAAAAACGACGAGGTTTGCAATTTCGGTCAGCAAACGGGTCTCAAGCCGCTGGACACAGTCAAATCTGAGTGTCCAGACGAGTTTTCCCAAACGGTTCCTTGGCTGCAAACATATTCGTCGCTATTCTACCAAAACATCAGCCAGTTGGACCAGCTTTCAACAGCAGACATTGTCTCGTATCTCACCAATATCGTCTCGTCCCCTTTGAAATGGTTGGACCCAGAACACCGCGAGAAAGTGTGGGCTCTCGCATCGGGAATCATCTCCGAGAAATCGGGCCGCACTGCTGCCCCCGGATTCACAAGAAATATCACCGTTCCAGGACTTCCTCCAATCAACCTGTACGAGCCTGCACTGACAAGCGACAACCTGGGGCTGAAAACTTGGGGCTCGTCGCTGATGCTTTCGAGACGGCTAGCCAGTCTGCCAAAGCTCAAGGAGCCAATCCTAGAGTTGGGAGCAGGAACGGGACTCGTGGGAATCTCCTGTGGTCTTCTCGGTTACTCAGACGTGATACTCACCGACCTGCCGGAAATCGTGCCCAATCTCGATAAAAACGTGCAACTCAACAATCTCAAGCTTCAATGCAGCGTCCTGGACTGGACGAATCCACAAGGATTCGCAGACAATTCGTTTCCGACCATCATTCTGAGCGACCCAATCTACTCAGCAGATCATCCAACACTGGTTCGCAACATGGTGCAAAAGTTCCTGGCCCTCAACAACGCCCAGCTGCTCATCCAGATTCCATTGCGTCAAAGATACGAGGAAGAACGCGCAAATTTGTGGTCCTTAATAGACGGTCTGGGATTGAAAGAACATACCTGTATCCAAGAAGAAGGGTACGACGATTTCGGCGAGCAATCGTTCCTCTTCAAAATCTATCAGCGCTGAACATCATCTTCGTTGTCTCATGCCCATAGAAATCTCTTCCTCATACTCGCTGTCTAAGTCGCTGCTATTCAGTTCTTCCTCGGTCGAGGACTCGCTCTCGCTGAACCCGGCTGTGGTATTCTTATTGAGCTTGCGGCCGCGCTCTATGGCCCGCTCGATACCAAGTCTATGCTTGATAAATAATAATTTCGGATATGTGACCAATTCTGCGTTGGAAATAAGCTGTGCGAGTTGCTCTTCGGTTGGATCTCCCAGTAGATTAAAATAATCCTTGACTTTGATTTTCGGGAAAAGGGTAATTGTTCCGTCAAAACGCTGGAGGAAGACGCTCGACCAGTCACTGTCCAGGAAGTTTGGCAGAATCTGGAAATCCTTAATCATCTTCAGCCATTTCAAGCTCTCCAGCTTGATCAGGTTCTCCAAATAGCTCGGTAGAAAACCACCACGATAGCTCTTCCCGCGTGGACGTGGCACAGGACGACCAATGTCTCCTCTATTCTTGTAAAACCACAGCAAGACATGGGGGTTCACCTGCGACACAATAGTGAATTGCACATTGAAGTAGGAATTCAACGACTGAAGAGGAATGTCTGTCCGTAACGATCCGTCTTGCCATCTGCTACCAAACGAAAAGGGCCGAATTTTATGGGTCTTTCGATCTTTCTCCATTAGAACGACTGGTTTCAACACTCCAGGGACAGCAGCCGATGCCAGCAACGTAGACCATATACAACAGTTCGGAGACGTGATGTAGTTGCACAAGATCTCTGGAGAGTGAGGTTCATGTGGAGTGGTTGGAATATTGAGGATTTTCCCTGTTCTTTCAAAAGACTCACGGAAAGTTGTGGATCCAAGAGTCCACCACTGGGCCTTGCGTGCCAAAGTGACAGAGTCAAAAAGTGCACCCGTTGTCCACCATTGCTTGATCCAGTCCCAAGACTTCTTTCCGTCTGCTGCATTTATTCTTTGAGCCAATTTCGGAGTCAGGAGAGTGAGCAGTTCCTTGTTTGTCCTTGTGGAAGCCAGAGCAGCAATGATGCCTCCTCCAGAGGTTCCACTCATGATATTTGGTAAAAGATCGTTCTCCAACAATGCTTTTAGAACTCCGTAATGGTTATAACAGAAGGACGCACCACCACTCAGAGCCAGAGCAGTCTTTCCGTAGTTCCTCGAGATGATTCTGAAGAAGATCCGTTTCTCATCAGCAGCCACTTTATCAGTATCTATAATCGCGTTGATAGAGCTGAGAACTTCGGAGTTGTACTCCTCGATGAGTCTCTTTGTGCCGTAGTAACATTGAGAGTAGAGCATGGGGTTTTCGACACCGGCAAAATTCGATTTCACACAACCCTGCAACACGACCATGAGCTCTTCATAGTTTCTTTCAGCGCGCAAATGTCTAAGGTTTCTATTGAGTCGTTGGAGAGTGCGCCAATCGTATCCGGCAGAGCGGTCCTTATTTTTCCACTCGTCAAGTCCCAGCCGTTTATCCATTTCTTTGGCTTTTGCAACGTAATCTTCGTAGTTTGAGGCCGACTGGAGTTTCGCCAGCAGAGTTTTGCGCTCTCCACCACTGGCAACAATGTATTCGCTCACCATCACCGAAAGTCTCACAAAAAAGTAAACGATACTGAGGATTGAGAGCCAGATCACTATCAATATCAGGAAAGGATACCTAAATATCCTGAAACTGACCGAGTTTGTGTCTTCAAATGGAAGGATACTTTCAGGAGTCTCCAGTTGGCTTGATTTGCGGCGAGTTCTTTTGCGTGGCGGAAATTCATGGCCAGGGATCGAGTTCACACGAGATATTGCTGAGTATTCGTCGAACGCCGACTTATCGTCGAAATTCAAGGCCTCCTCGAACGCCAGAAGATCTAACGGTTAGAGCAACATCTAAACACCAACTTACCTTCATCATCTGTATATTCGGCGTCCAAATTATCTGCATTCATAAAGAGTATGGGGTAATTATCAAAAAACAAAGAAAAATCAGTTTTTCTTGATCATACTTGATAGCTAACTTACATATTACAATAAAAAAGGGAATCCATGCAACCATTTGCAACTTTTCCATAATTCAGCTAAATTTCAACCACACCGGTTTCGCCCAGCTTAGTGCTTCAAGCCGATCGTTTACTCTCCATGCTTTTGTTCAACATCTGTTTTTTGTAGTCGTCATACTTGAATGACAGCCGTCTTCCAACCCCAGGAACTGGCCTTGACTCAAAAAACTGATCCGACTTTCTGGGCTTGGATTCGGAAACTTGCGGATCAGGCTGGCTCAAACTTGTTCTTTGCCCCGAAATGGTCTCATAAGAGGGACTCGAGATCACCGAGGCCGAATCGTCGTCATTATGCAACAATTGGTGTCGGTGAACCTGGGACCGCATTCTTTCAAAGCTCAGCTCCTCAGATTGGCGTCTTTGGAGCTGTTGTTCCGGAAGGTCGTTCTGTCTATGAGTGTGAGCCTCCAATTCGGACTTGTAATTATTTGTTGAACTGCGTCTCAAAAGAGGCCGGTAGAACGACTCAATTGGCGTTTGACTGGCGATTGGTGGTTCTTCATCCATAACGAGATTTATTAAAGTCCTCGGCAACTTTAAAAGACAATAAATACGAAAAAGGAGGAGCACCTGATTCGATCGATCCGCACGCCACTATCCGGGGTAACATCTTTGCACAGCGAGAATTAAGTTTGGAGATTAAATAATCTGGATGATTCATACTGGTGCGTTGAGATTGGGGTCACGTTGGCTGCGGCGGTCGGTATCGAGTCTTCCGACCTTTGAGGCAAATCCGGTGAAGACAAGCGAGGAAAAGAAAGATCTCATTCTCACTATTCTGAGTAGTACGGCAACTAAGAGAGAAGCACGAAATTATCTCTCAAAATACCCGTTACTTCGAGAAAACGACATATACGAGACAAAAAACCGCCTTGTCACCGGCACACAGACTCCGGAAACGTACAAGCATGACAAGGTGATCGACGATTTGTTGTTGAGATATTCGCGCACCACCAACATCCAATTTCCAACGGTGACTCAGAGGTCTGAGATTCAGCTCTCGGATACTCTCCGACTAGCGTTGATTCGAATCCCGCCGTTGAGACATCTCGATGTGGACACGATGCACGGGATCGGTTTGACGTTGAACAAAATGATCCAGCTGGGAGTGTCGCCTGTTTTGGTATTGGATGGAAAACACGAGATTGGCAGTGAAACAAACACAATGGTGATCAAGGACTTGACGGAACAATGCGACACGCTGGTGAATATCTTCCGCAACGAGGGACTCCAATTGCGGACTGTCCGTGGACTTTTTGAGTCGGACAGATTCTCAATTCCAGAGCTACTTGTTGTTCCATTGCTTCAAGGGATAATCCCGGTGATTTTCCCTGTTAGCGTCGACCAGCACAGCAACGAGAGTGTTCTAAGTCCGTTTGAGACATTGAAGCGTGTTTCTCAGAATCTGGTGCAGGTCAACCAGGAGTATTCCGATGCCAACCAAGGAGACCTGCTTTCGGTGGAGAAAATTATTTATGTTGAGGAATACGGCGGTATCCCCTCGTTAGAACGGTTCCAGTCGAGTCACGTCTACATCAACTTATTGCAAGAGTACGACGATATTATTTCTGAGCTCAACATCGGACATCTGGACGCCAAACAGAGAAATATCCATGTTCAAAATCTGAAAGAGATGAACGAGCTACTTGCTATCCAACCAACTGCCACCGGGTTGATCACCACCCCGACAATAGCAACACTGAAACACGGCAAAAGAGTCACCAATCCGATCATCTACAACATTCTGACGGACCGTCCAGTTATCTCGTCGTCATTGCCAGTCAATTTGAAAAAGACTCCGCAACTAAACACCACAGTTATCAAAAGAGGAACACCGCTGACAGTTTACTTGTCAGATGACCAGCCAGGTGGAAAAGGGATTGATCTGAAGGAATTCGACCGACGAAAAATCGTCGATCTCAATAAATTAGTTAATCTTATAAACGACTCGTTTGGCAAGACTCTGGACGTGGAACACTATTTGAACAGAGTCAACGGCAAAATCGCAGCAATTATCATCGCCGGAGACTATGAGGGAGGCGCAATTGTCACCTGGGAAGAAGCGGGAGGTCGAAAAGTACCATATCTTGATAAGTTTGCCGTGTTACGCAAACTGCAAGGGATTCCAGGAATAGCAGACATTGTGTTCAAATCTCTGCTCACCACGTACTCCGACGAGCTGCTGTGGAGGTCACGACAGAACAATCCGGTCAACAAGTGGTATTTCGACCGGTCCTCAAGTAACTATTGCATTCCTGGAACCAACTGGAGAATCTTTTTCAGTGGTAGCAGAATAAGATCCTATGACGATCTCAAAGGATATGTGGAAATCTGCTCCAGTATAGAGCCCTCACTTAGATAGGTCCGATAGATCTTTCGACATGTATGGACCGTCCAGCTCGTAGCCCAACCGTTTGTAGTAATTACGCACACCAACACCAGAGATGACACTGATCTTCGACGACCCGTGCTCTTCTCTGGCAATTCTCTCAGCCTCTTCCATCAACAACGTACCGAATCCCTGGTGCTGGAACTTACGTGGGTCCCTGGAATGCAACGGCACAACAGAACCGTAAACGTGAAGTTCTCTAACAATGGACGTTTGTTGGCCTTTGAACTCTTTGCGGTAAGTGTATTTCTTGGATGCCTTACGAAGTCTAAGCAATCCGATCAGAATATCCTGCTTAGGATCCTCGTACGACAGAAACGTCTCCCATCCGCCGTTTGCGTAGTAATCACGACGGATCAGCTCAACCTGGTCTGGCTGCACTTTGTGGTGAACTTCCTGAATTCCTGCTTCTCTTGTACGAACGTCTCTGCAAGTTGTTCCAAAATCCTTCATTCTGGCCAGAGCAAGCTCACGCAGGTTTCCGTTGTCAACACCAGAGGTCACCAATGGCATTGGAATATCTCTCTGGACTCTATAGATTCTTGTCCAAGGAGGAACCAAAGCCATTATTCTGGCAACCAGATCGATCAGCATGTTGGCATTGTACGACCGGTAAAGACCCTTCTTCCATAACTCGTACAGTCCGGTACCTCTAATCACCAGAGTTGGGTAGATCTTCAGACCGTCTGTTCTGAAATCAGGGTTCTCAAAATACTCCTTGAATTGTTCCAAATCTCTTTCCATTCCAACATTTGGCAAATCAGGCATCATGTGCGAAACAACCTTGTATCCAGCGTCCTTGGCATAGCAAAACGTCTCGCAAACGGCCTTCACCGTGTGTCCTCTATTAGTGTCTCTTGCAACATCTTCATACACTGACTGAACACCGATCTCCAATCTGGTGCACCCGTACTTCAGCATGTCGTCAAGATGGGTCTCTGTACAGTAGTCAGGACGAGTCTCGATAGTGATACCAACACACTTGGTCTGAGACTGCTGGGAAAACTTGATCACCTCATCGATATCGGTACCATTGTAACCTGTCAATGCATTATGTAACTGGACAATGAAATCTTCTCTGTAGTCCTTTGGAAGAGACATGAACGTTCCTCCCATGATGATATACTCGACTTTATCAATAGAATGACCGATTTGCTTCAACTGGTCGATTCTTCCTCTTGCCTGTTCGTATGGGTCGTATCTTGCTCTGATGGCTCTCATGGACGTTGGTTCGTAACCGGTGTATGACTGGGTGGAGTACTCAAAGTCCGAGTCTGGACCACCAGGACAATACACACAGATGTTACCAGTGTAGGCAATATGGGGGCATCTATGAGGTTTGCACATGACTGCCACGACGGCGACTCCTGAAGCTGTTCTGACTGGCTTGGCTTTCAGTTTTGGTAATAAGTACTTCTTGTATTGATCGGGGATAGAAGAAATGATGTCTGTGAGTCTTGGTTGTTGTTTGAGCTTGTACTTCTTAGAATATCTGATAATCAGTCCATTCAAGTTGATATCCTTTGAATTATTCAGCGACGCAACAAGTTCCAGAGAGATATCTCCACAACATTGTAAAAATCTCTCCTTTTCGGAAACCATTTTGGGCTTGCCCTTGGGGCCCTTGGGAGGTTTAGCCACTGCGATCATGATTATAATTGAATTTTTCTTATTGCTTAAATTTTTTTTGCTGACACTAAGATCCATGGCAGGAAAATAAACAAATTGAAAATAACCACAAGAGCCAAACACATTGAGACAAACGGCCTATTGAAAACAAACTAGACATGTCTCATGAAGCTGAATCTTTGAACTTTGGTTTCGAAGATACACAGCCACGTGCTCACGACAGCATTGTATCCAAGGACGACGAGATTGTCTCGTCGTTGTCGGAGATCAACAACAATCATGAGGAGGAACCTTTACAGGACGAGACTGCTACCAAACCGGTTGAGGATCCAATCGTATCATCTGAAGTTGCCAGTGACTCTCGGGAGATTGAATCCGTTGCTAAAGAGACCCCTGTTGAACCTGTTTCTGTGGCTGAGGTCGTTCCAACCACAGATCTGGACACTGTCGAGCAAACACGAGAAGAGCACCAACCTTCTTCGGAACAAATCCTGAACGCTCTACAGATTGACGAGACCGAGCAAATACCACAGTTCTCGGCAGAGCCGGCCATAACCAATGCAAAAGATAGTCAAGCGGACGTGGTGGAGGAGCCAGCCATCAATGGTGACCATTCTTCAAATCCAATTTCCGAACAATCAGAACCTGAACCGCAAAGTGTCGTTGAGAAACAGCCTGTGCACGAACAACAGGTTTTTGAGTCTGTCACTGAGACAGAGACGGTCCCGGAACCTGTGATAGACGAACCTGTGTCGGAAACTGTTCCCGATGTGGTTCCAGAAACGCTTCCCGAAGGGGCGGAACCTATTCTTGAGACGGATCACGAGGTAAAGAGTGATGAACAAATTGCAAAAGACCAAGACGTTGCTGAACAGGTGGGTGCCTCGAGCCCAGCTCTCCCAGATACTAATGAAAAGTCCTCAGAGGGAAATATGCCATGGGACTCGGAACCAGCACAATCCCTTCCTTGGGAGGAAGAGCCCCCAAAGCCATTACCATGGGAGGTTTCTGAGCCTGTTGAGCAGGAGATTTCTGAACCTGCTGTTGAAGACGTTGTTCCATCCACCGAAATACTCGCGGAAACTAATAATACTCCAGCCGAGTCTGCAATTGAGAGATCTCTTTCAAAAGACCCACTGCTTGAGCAAGACCCAGTTGAGGAACCACATATTCTCCCTGAAATAGTCCCTGAGACAGTCCCTGAAACAATCACTGAAACTGTTCCTGTTGCTGAACCCGAAGTAGAAGACGTTCTAACGTGGGAGGATGAAAAGGGTACCGAGACTATGCCATGGGATATTCCGGTGGAAAGCACAGAGCCAGTGGAGTCGACCAAAGAGTCCGAAGTCGTGGAACCGGCTCAAGAACTAGCACAGGAGAGTGCGAATGTCTTGGAACATACTCAAGTTGAGACTACTGAAGAGCAGTTGGAGGAAACCTCGCAAGGGCAAACACAAGAGCCTGTCAAGGAGACCAACTTGGATGACAAGTTCAGCTTTTTAGAGTCAGACAACGAGCTCCTGTTGGACGATGTTCTTGACGACGATTTCCTGGAAGACGAGCCTGCCTCTGTTGCGCCTCAAGAACCAGCCCCGGTGACTGCAAAGAAATACACCCCACAAGCCTACACTGCGTCGCCGTATGCACCTCGGGTCGTGCCAATTGGCCAGCCTGTGCAACCGATACAGCAGGGCCAGCAAGGATACGTTCCGCAACAACCAAGTTATCTCACATCTCCTCCTCAACCGGCAGCTCACATCCAGCCACCTTCTCATATAAAAGAGAAGCTCGAAAAGGAGAAGAAGAAAACCGATGCATATGATTTCCCAGCGGAGCTTCTGGCTAAGCATGCCCCTATTCCTAAGGTGGCTACCCCAAAACAAAATGTGTATACCATGATTGAAATGCAGAAGAGTCATCCACAATCTTTTGCATCACCAATACCGCAGGCTAATAGGCTTCCTCCAAGAATGGGGAGCGTTTCATCAACCCGTTCAACTCCTCCACCAATCAAACCTGCACCGAAGTCTCAAAAGAACTTCTTTGAGGAATTGCCTATTCCGAACATTGCGACCACCGTTCAGCATCCTAAAAACCCATATGAGCATAAGAAATCCCAATCTGGACCAAAGAATCCGTACAGGCTTTCACCCGAGGTGACCAAAGCCAGTCCCTATGCACCAATTGTTCAGAATGCAAGCCCTGCAGCTGCGCAAGAGCCTGCTCTATCTCTTCCTCCACAAGCAGGCCTTAGTTCGGGTCCACGTACCAGAAAGTCTACCAACCCATATGCTCCAGCAGAGGTTGGGGGACATGCAAGAACCCTTTCTGTAAACTCAAACCCCCCTGTTCAGGCGAACGTGGTTCCTGTTCCACATAAATCGCCGATCGGAAAGCTTGTTAGTCCAGTGATCCCTTCTTCCAATATTCAGGGACATCACCAAACAGCCCAGAATAATCATATTGGAATCCAGCAGCCCCAGCTCCATATTTCTACGAATCCGCAGAAACCGCCAACAAAGTATTCTCCATACACTCCGCAGACAAAAACGTTCCCGTCTCCAGCTCCTGTTGGACAAACGAGAAACCATTACCAGCCACTAGACTCGGTCTACGGCGACAATCTTAAACCAGATACAAGTTCTGCTTCATTTGCAAATAACAAGAAGACAGCATTCTTGCCTCCCTCAAAAAGTGCTGGACACGGTTCGCTGAAAACTACTGCACCATCAATTCATTCTGCCCCTGCTCCCGTTGTGGTGAATCCTGAAAACTTGGTCAGAAGACAATGGCCATTATTCAGTTTCTCTGCCGGTAACAAGGTGGCTTACTTGATTCCAGCTTCGGATGGGTATGGTCATCAAAAGCATGATGTAAAAATCCTGGACACAACCGTCGCTATAGGAAATCATTCGCTTGTTCAACAGTTCCCAGGTCCATTGCTGAAAAATCGAACCAAGAAGAAGGATGTTGAGAAATGGATCAGTGACAAGCTTGTTTCATGCGGGGCAGAACTTGAAGGTCCATTTACGACAGATTCGCAGATCCTTTGGGCAGTTCTAAAGGTCATGGTTGCCAATATTAGTAAGCCAGGCGATTTCGTTCAGGAAGCGTATCTTCAGGGCATAGTCCAAGTTCTCAATCCCGTGTTGTCGATCAACCAGAACAGAAACGCTTCTATTGATTTCTCCAAATTGAGCAACTTCACTATTCCTAACCAGAAACCGTTCAACGCGCACAAACTTGACCAAAGCGGTGTTTTGAATCTACACAAGTACCTGGAAACTGGAGATAAGTCAAATGCTCTGCAAATGGCTATCGTGGAAGAAGACTGGGCAGTGGCTTTGATCCTTGGAAATATGATTAGCTCTGATACCTTTACAAAAGTTGTGAAGCTTTACACTTCACGGGCATTCGATCCTTCAGACATACTCCAACAAAATTTGAGTATGTGTTTGCAATCGTCAAGCGACGACGGATTTAGTGTTGAACAGTTCCATGGTAAAGAAGAATGGATTGTGGATAATTTCAGATCCATTATTCCTTTCATACTTTTGAACAATCAAAATCCTGCTACCGTGTTGGTTCAAGTTGGATCCCTATTGGCGGAGGGTGGATTCGAAATCTACAGCAAGGTGTGTTTCATGCTTTCTGGACTTCCTTTAATTCCAAAGAACCAGACACAATCTCCAAGTGATATCGACTCGATGATTGTTGAGGAATTATACTCTTACATCTTGCAGTCTTCATCAAATGTCCCTCCTGCATTCCCTAACGGATTCCCTCACATACCATCTGTGGAAATTCGCCATGCTTCCTACTTGGCAGATCTTGGTTTCTTCGTGGAAGCCAAACGCTATGTCGACCATTTCAGCTCTTCATTGAAATCAAGAGGCGCATATATTGATCCAGATGTTGCTCTTGAAAGCGCAAAGCTGATGGAAAGACTTTCCCAAACAGAAGTGGACGCCTCTGGCTGGTTTGGTAGCAAGCTTGGAAGATCAGGATTTGACAAAGTTTGGGGACAATTGGACAAATCTTTCAACAAGTTTGTTGCTGGGGAGGAACTTGAGGACGGTAAAAAAGCCCGCTCAGAAGGTGTCTTTGCGAAATACAGCCCGGCTCCATCGCGTAACCAGTCGCAATTGGATCTTGTTAGCATGCAGCCGCAGTCCCAACCTATCATGTCAGGACATCAACCGTTGTCTCGGGCAGCATCTTTTGGACCATATGCATCTTCGTCGCACTCTCATTCTGCTCCAACAACTTCATCTAACTCCACATTGGTGCAGTCATATCAACCATACTCGCAGGCCAAATCTAAATCTAAGAAGAGTACACCATATGCCCCAGTTCCGGCGATCGACAGTGGTATCGATAGCAGCCGGATCACTATGAGCACTGCGCCGTTGTCTGCTTCCAGCTCTTATGCTTCCATGCCAAAACATGAGGCAGCTCCAGCGCCACCTCCGCAGGTTGCTCAAACGGCACCACAACCTTTCCCAGCAGCAGGAAACCCATACCAACCTAGAAGACCTGGTCTGCAAGCGAGATCATCCACCATTGGATACGAATCTGCACAGGCCAACAAACTGGAAAGCCCATATGATCCACAACAAAACTCAAACCCGGCTCCTCCACAAAAAGCTGCTCCTTCGAAGTATTCACCTTGGAAGGAGCATGCTTCGCTTGAGCCAGCAAAGCCTGTTGCGCCCGTGGCTCCCCCTGAAAACGAGGATAGTGTTGATAATTATCCAGAATCATTTTCCTCGATCAGAACCGACATCAACGTGCAGCAGCCTTCAGCTTATAGGCCAGTCACGACTCAGTTCGACTCAATTAACGTCTCTCCAGCAGCATCGACCACCTCGTCAACTAATCCGCTTCCTGATCCAGAGTCCGAGAACGATCCTTCAACAGCACCTGAGGTTAGCAAACCGCGTGCTCCAGCAGCCGCTGCAAGTCATCCACCTCCTAAACAAAAGGTTTACAACCCTTATGCTCAGGTGATGTCTAAGAAATCAAACGGCGTGGCAAAGGAAAGCCGTTACAAGCCTTCAAACACAATCATGGCTGAATCCACCCAGTCTCTTGAAGACTCCAATATTCAGGACTCACAGATTCCTGACATGGATTCGTACGACTTCTACAGTTATGGTGGTTACCATGCTCCTACTGCAGCGGAAATCGAAGCTGCAAAGAAGTTGGAGAACGAAGACAAGGTGGATGAACCTGAGCCAGAAACACAGAAAGAGTCTGAACCAGAGCAGGAGCAAATTGAGAGAGATTCAGATTTCGAGTCTGAAGCTAACGATGAGCCTCTGCCTCCACCTACCGGTAGAATTTTGAGACCGGCAGCTTCGTTCCACGGAGCTACTGCTAACCATTTGAGAAGCATGTTTGAGCCTCCGTCTGCTCCATTCAGAGGGGCTGCCAAGTCTCCAGCATTAGTTGTGACCGATCAGAAACGGTATCATGCCGAAGACAATGACGACGAGTACTACGACGACGTGGTTGACGACGACGATGAGGATGTCGACGCCAAGCAGGCAGAGAGGAAGAGACAGGAAGAAGCCAAGAGAAAAGCTGAGGTGGAGGCCAAGAAGAAGCAGGAAGAGGAGGCCAAGAAGAACGAGCAACAAAAAGGACCTGATGGAAACGGTGGCTCGTGGTTTGGCTGGCTTGGAAGAAAGAAGGATGACCAACCAAAGCCTATCAAGGCCAAACTGGGAGAACAGATGACTCTTGATTACGACGAGAAGTTAAAGAGGTGGGTCAACAGAAACGCTCCACCTGAAGAGCAGGTCGCCGACACGCCTCCTCCGCCTCCGGTGAAGAGGATTGTTTCTGAGGCTAATGTTCCGCGGGCTCCTTTGAACGAACCGTCGAGCAGTCCTGCTCCACCAGGACCTCCAGGTGCGCCGGGCCCAGCAAGTGCGCGCACGCCGGGAACAGTGAATGGTACCAAAAAGTCGGACAACATCGAGGAGCTACTATCGATGTCCACTACACGTAGGTCAAAGAGAGGTCCACGGCGAGGATACGTTGACGTGATGGGTCAGAAATAGAGTCATTTTGAATCATAATACTTGAAGTCAAGGCGGTGGACCATGTCGTCAAAATCGAGCACTTTGAGACATGGCACGATCGATGGCACTTTGGCGATGTTGATGAGTGTCATTGTGCAATTTGGAAGCGTGAGTCTGTATGCTCTGATGGATTTGTCGAGCGAGACCAGAACAAGCAAGAACGAGAAGCTGTTGATGCGCACACAGTCGAGCGCAGCAATGGATCCGATCAGCGGGAGCTCGAACCGTTTCACGATTCTCTCTGCAGCGAGGTCAAACACTCCAATCAGGTTGAACGAGTCCATGAACAGAATTTTGGATTTGTGCAACGTGAAGATGTGGTTGACCGAGTGCGTTGACAGCTGGTATATCTGGATGGGCACCTTAGCGAGGAACGGTTTATAAACAAGCATTTTGCCGAACTTGGTTGTTGCCAGGACGGTGACGTCGTCGTCTGTAGGCGGCTCGTTGATCACCACTGCGTTCTTGAGCCACAGAAAGTCGCCGTTCTGTTTAGGGGTCGACGTTTTGTACACTGGTTTTGTGGTGATGATACTTCTGCACACTCTAAGAAAAGTTGATTCTGCAGTTTGACGTAGATGGCTTTCGTAGTCCTTTCGAATATCGTACATTTCGAGACTGTTATTGTAGCCCCCGGTGACAAACTTGAACGGGCTATCCAGCGGACAGCAGAACTCTACGGGATCCTCGATGAGGAGGAAAAAGCCTCCTTCGAGTTCCTGGTCGCGCATAAGCTGGTGGATGTCGTACACGGTCACGAGGCCGCGGTTACTGCAGCTGATGAGGAAATGGTCCACCACGTTGAGAGCCACCATAAAGTCTGTTCCGAGCCTGAGGTTTTCAGTAAGCGAGACGCGCGGCGATGAGGCGTTTTCCGCGTAGATGTCTATGAGGCCGCCCTGGCGGCCGATCGCGATGTATTTGGCGTTGTTGAGGGCGAACGGGGTGATCTGCTCTATTGTGGCGGCCGAATAGAGCGAGCTGTAAGGGGCCGTTGACGGGTTGGCGAGCCGGATGCGCGAACCAGGCTGGTCCTGACAGATGTCGAGTTCTGGCGGTTAGAATTGGGCGGCTAGCAGCACACTTACGCGTTAATTTCGACTCGCTTCGTACTGTCGAGAGAAGAACATTCATCAGATGGAAGATAACGGAGCGACGCCAAATTGAAACATTTCGTCGCGTCGCATTTATTTTTTTAAAATAATGACTGGGTCTGTTCCTCAGGAGATACGAACGGTTATCGACGAAACAGCGCGCTTTGTGTTTCGCAACGGCGAGGCTTTGGAAACAAGACTTGCCAAGAAAGAGGAAGGTAACTCCAAGTTTTCGTTTCTCCACCCAAATGATAAATATCATGGCTACTATAAGAACCTGTTGACAGAGCTAAGAGAGGGTACTGTGTCCGCACAAGAGGGGGATCCTGTCCCCGAGGCACACGAACTGCGGTTTATAGTTGACCCGGGAAAGGTTTCGGCGTTGGATCTGGACATGATGAAGCTTGCGGCACAGTTTGTGGCCGTTAATGGAGACTCGTTTATAGAGCAGCTGGAGAAGCACGTTTCGTCCGACAAGAAACAGTCGCTGCAGTTTGAGTTTCTCAGGCCGTCGCACTCGCTGCATAAGGTGTTTGAGCGGTATTTGGGGTCGTACCGGCTGATTCTTGAGGAAGAGGGCCAGATTAAGCAAGAGCTGGACGGGTTTAGCACGACGCGGTTCCTGGACCGATGTTACGTGCGGGCGGGCAAGATGGCCGAGGCAAAAGAGGAGGAGTCGCGACAGAAACAGCGGCTGGAGAAAGAGCAGCTGGAGTTTGCGTCGATCGACTGGCAGGACTTTGTGGTGGTGGAGACGATCGAGTTTTCCGAGGTGGACGAGGTGGCCCAGCTGGGCGTCCCGCTTGATCGGGGCGAGCTGGAGTACCGGTCGTTGGTCGACAAGGGAGAGGAGGCAGAAGAAGAAGAAGAAGAGGAGGATGAGGAGGAAGAGATACCGACATACGACGAGCAGAAACCATCCACTCCTGACACCCCCACAGTTACTGTTCGGCAGGGAATGAAGATCCGATCTGCGGGCGAGTCTCGTTTGAAGCGCAAGCGCGAGGAAACAAAGTACTCTGTGGACGCCAAGAGCGGAGAAAGACAGGTGGTTTGTCCGCTCACAGGGCAGCTGATCCCAGAAAGCAGGTTTGGCCAGCATCTAAGCATTCTGCTCAGAGACCCAAAGTACAAGGAAGAGAAGCAAAAATACGAGTCCAAGATGAAATACGGGGATGGACTCAGCACAGACGAAATATACGACAACATCAAGCGGCTGGCGGAGATCGATAAGCGCCAAAAGCTTTAATAACGTGATAATTGATTATGATGTAGATAAATACACAACCTAAAAGTTTTTTCTAGCCGGTAGCCTGTCTACAATCCTTAAGCCTTCAACGAAGAAGCTCTTCTCTTTCTGATTTCAGCCTTCTCAGCCTTACGCTCGTGGAGACGCTGGGCAAGCAATTGGGCGTACTCAGCAGCAGCATCTCTTTGAGCCTGAGCGTTCTTGATCTTCAAAGCCTTGACAGCTCTCTTTCTCTGGAGTCTTTGAGGAGTAACCAATCTCTGGATCTTTGGAGCCTTGGTGTACTTCTTCTCACCCTTAACAACCTCTCTTCTAACGACGAACTGTCTGACATCATCCTCCTTGGTCAAACCGTAGAACTTTCTGATGTGGTTGGCTCTCTTAGGACCCAATCTCTTTGGAACCTGAGCATCGGTCAAACCCTCGATCTCTTGCTCACCCTGCTTAACAACAACAAGGGACAAGACAGCAAGGTCGTTACCAACAATACAGCCTCTGACAGACTTTCTCTTTCTCTCTCCGGTTCTTCTTGGTCTGTAACAGGAGACATCCTTGGTCAAGAACAATTTAACTCTGTTTGGGATCATCACACCTTGCTTCATTGGGAAACCTTGCTTGTCGTTACCACCAGTGATCTTGAAGACGTAGCCCTTGAACTCATCGCTCACGGCATCTCCCTCGACCTCTTGGCCCATTCTTTTTTCGAAGAAAGCTCTCAATTTGTGTTCATCTTCGATGTCAATACTCTTCTGAGTACCGTTGGCTGGGTAAGCGATGTTCAACTGCATGGTTAGTATACTATATGGTGCGTTTCTAGCTACCTACCTTCATCTTTAGTAGAGAATATTTCACGAATTTTTTTTCATGGAAAAACAAGTGTGAAAAAAATTGTTCCCAGCCCTGCTCGAGGTCACGTGAATTTTCAATAATTGTTAAAGCTCTAAATACTGTACACTGCCTACTTGTCGCTGTCTCGTCGCTCGGCAACCTGGGCAGCCTGGTTGTATATGGCGGACCCGATCACCTGTAGCGGTGTCGTCAACGTAGAGAAGTTCCCGTCTTGGTTTGGGGCTCCGTTGCCCGTCAGCGGCGCCGCAAAGCTGCTGCCTGTAGACGTGGACGGAGCCGTTTTCTGCGCAGAATCCCCCGCGCTGGATGTACCCTGCTGCGGCGGTTGCGCTTGCGGACCTCCCGGCGCTGGCGGCGGCTGGCCAGCAACGCCCGGTAACATGTGGGGGCCGGTTCCTGGCAACGGAGTATTACCGGTCCCCATGGGTATCGACCACTCTTGACTATAGTACACGTTAGGAGACGGGAACATGTCCAGGTATCTGGAAGGCAATCCCGACGGTAACCCAGATGCTAGCACAGGCGTGTCGCCTGTGTAGTTGAAAAACGGCTGCCCTCCCCCAGGGGTGGATTTGGGCTGGAACTTGGCACTGTACGGCCCAAATCCTTGCTGCTGCGCCATGTGTTGCTGTTGAGAGCTCCCCATCGGGAAAATCGGCGTAGGGAGGATCTGGGTAGGAGACATTTGCGGGATAGACGAAAACAGTCCGTGCGGCATTGTAGCAGACACCGGCGTGGACTTGTTGGACGAGTTCCCTTGGTCCAACGGGTTTTGGGCATGTTGAGTCACAATGTTCAAACCGGGCAAAAACGAGTTGGACGTTGGGGTCGCGAGAATGCTTACTTTCTTCGAGTTCTGCGTACCCTGTGTAGTCCCCGTAGCATCGGTATTTTCGTTGTCCTTGTCCTTGTTGATCGAGCTTGACTCCAAAGCTGTCACCGTGATAGCACTGTCAGACGACGACCGATCGTTGCTTGGAATCTGCAAACTCAACAGAGGCCGCTTGGACATTCTGGTGGCAGACTGGCCCTGACCTGATTCTTTCAGAGGAACAAACGCCGGTCTTCGACGAGAATCTTGAGTCCGAGGAGATCGACTCAATTTCCGTTTTTTCGACGGAGTATCGTCGAAATCCTCGTCGTCATCGCCGTCGTCATCGTCAACATCTGAGTTGCTGTTCTGATCCAATATGTCTTCCTCAATTGGCTCCGATTTGGCGGCCTTCGTCTCGGCCCTGGTGCCCTTTTTCGTCGACAAGCGTGAAATCAGCTTGTAATTGCCGTAGTCCTGGGGGCGCTTGGACTCCTGAGTCTGCTCGCTCTGTTGGTATTTGTCAATGACGGCCTGCGGTTCATTGGAGGAGTACTCATACACCTTGTGGTTGTGTCCAATAATTATCACAGCTATGTCAACCTTACACAGGATCGATAACTCGTGTGCCTTCTTGAATAGTCCAGCTTTTCGCTTCACGAAAGTCACCGTTCTGTTCCGTTCGTCGTTAATCGGTTGGATCTCAATCTTTCTTCTGCCCATGATGACATAAGACTCTTGTCACACCGTGCTTATTACAGTTTCCTTATTTATTTAAAGTTTTTGTTGCAAGTTGCTAATTTTAGGTTCCTCACCATCGACGCGCCGATCGGCCAATCGGGGCAGAACAGAATAAATGGGCTGCTACCATCGATATATAACGTCCAAGCTTGCACATGTGGGCATCATATCGGTGTCATGATCGCCTTGTCTGTCTGCGGATTGGTCTCCTTGCTTGCTTCTGCCGTGTGTTGCCAGCCAATACCGGCAAACCAGTCGCTTCCAGCGACAGGGCCCGGATTCTCAACTTCCTGGGACATCTCAAGAATCATCAGTCGACACCAGCCCCAAGGCGTCCAGTTGAACGATCCAGATGTCTTTGACTATCTGGAGCACTTGGCCTCCCTCTTGCAGATCACAAACTGCGATAACAAGTACAAAGCTCTCAAGCTACCATCCAACACGTTCTCCACAAGCTTGCAATTTCCGTCCAAATTAGAAACTCTCACAGATATACCTAACAACACAACCTCTGTGGAGGTGGTAGCTAAGGTCAGTACTCGAAAACCGGACAAGAAGCTCGACTGGCTCCAATATCTGCTAAATGCCAACAGTCTGATCTATGTGGACCACAAGTACCAGAAGATCGTCATTTCGTTCCGCAGTGATCTCAAACTGACAGACTATATCACCATCTACCAAGATCAAGCAGCAGTTTATTGGCCATTTGTATACAAAGAAGGGTTTTGGAAATCCGTCAAGAAGAAGCTCAGTCCTGATCTCGTCCAAGATCTCTACAGCGTTTACAAGAACAAATACTGGTCCTACTATTGGAGCAACTACCTCAAGTCCAACAGGGTGCACTCTGGTTACTTCAACATTGCAAATCGGATGTTCGAAGAAATCTTTGTTCAATATATAAATACTAAGCAGCAGTATCCAGACTACAAGCTGGTCTTTTTGGGCCACTCTATGGGTGGATCCATAGCTTCCATTGTGAGTTTGAACTTCCATCATCTGGGGATTCCAAATGTGCTTGTGACTTTCAATTCGCCGAAACTGTGGTCAAACAGCATGGCTGACATGTATGACAAAGTCTCGAAAACAACACAGATCAGGAAAGTTTCCATGGACCTGGATACGGGGTATCTGAGGCTCTGGAACACAAGAGACGCGTGGAACTTGTTTCCTCCAGGGTCTCTGCTTGGAGTGATTTTCGCAAAAGCGTACAAACATAGCGGGCTCTCACTGGCCACCGAGCAGAAGAAGTTGGAACTTTCAATGGAAGACCTAGTTGTGGAATATGACCTTTTAGGAAAATGGGACTATGAAATGGAGCATAAGCATTGCAAGTTCATCAAGACCACCGACGAGTTTGCTAATGTCATGTCCTGGGACGCGCATCGTGTATTGCTGAAAGACATATGGGCGTGTGTAGATTTGAAACCGTGAGATTAGAGGTCTGAATCCTGTATTTGTTCGGCGAAAACCGGACCTTCGGAATGGTAAACCTTTGGGCTTTTGTCTGCGCTTTTGATGCTCTTGACACTGACTTGGCTGATTTGGTCACTTTCGTTTTCAAATGGACTTTCATCGGAAGCGAAAGGAACCGACAAATTAAGCGGGGTCATCGGAGGCATGTTCAACGAAGACGGAAGGAACTCTGGCGAGCGGCCTCCAATCGAGTTGGGGATCGAATCTGTTCTAGTTAATGGGTAATGTGGAGTAAACCGATTATTGAGTCTAAAACTCGATCCAGCAAGATACGAAGAACTTCGTGACTTGAAGGAATTGGGCGGAGAAGACTGGTTCAGATTGAAGTTGGATGGCGAGGCGGCCAGCGATGTGGGTATCAACGAAGGGGAATCCGGCGCAGCAAGAATAGCCACAGGTTGAGTGGTTCTGGTGGTACCTTTTGGCGATGTGAATGAGTATTTGCGGTAGGCTTGTCCTTGTTGCGGGATAGATGAAGATGACGATGTTTGCAATAGAGGTAGCCGGTGCTGGTTCAGATTTCGCTGGAAACTGCCTGATGTGGCTGATATAGTTCCAACTTGCTGATTGAGCGAGAGCAATGATATATTAGATGCAGAGGTGATCAAATTTCCCTGGGAGTCCACACCAACGGACGTGGCGAGAAGATCTGGTGACTCGCCGCCCGTTGACAGAGTCTCGCGCATGTCGCGTGGCTCTGTGTCCCGCGAGACTGAGTTTTTGCCACCGCGTGATGTTAATGTATTGATGCTGTCATTATCCTGGAGTGTAGCGTTTGAGGCGTTTTCGCGCATACCAAGTTTCATCATCTGACTCGTCAAATGAGCAGCTGCTCTTTCAGACATCGCTAATAGTGGTGAGGAAAGATAATCGTAAAAGATACGAAATTTGACCTTGCTAGCGATTTGGGTAAGATAAAAATTTTCAATTTCACAGCCCTTTAAAGCAGCAAAATAGTGATAAGCCCTAGACAACTTTAAAATGTATCGTCGATGAAATCTTCCACCTCTTCTGCAATTTCCTCTGCGGTCTCTTCGATGGAGTGCCACAGATCGTGGAATGAGAATCCGGACGGTTTCTCCTCGTCTTCGTCGTCTTCTTCCTCGTCTTCGTCATCATTATCTTTTCCATCACTTATGGAGTCATCACTGGAATCATTTTTCGTGTCGTCTTTGGAGCCTTGTTTGTGACCTTGTTTTGCATCTTCATTTTCTTCGTCGTCTGATTCGTCGTCACTTTCGTCAGCGCCTTGCGAATCGCCCTGTTCCGCCGCCTCCGGTTTCGTTTCCGGCTCCTCCTGCTGCTCCTCAGGCTTATCTTGCTCCTCGGTAGAATCCGACTTCTTTTTTCCCCAAAGTAAATCCACCGTGGCTTCGGAATGCATCAATTCCACCTCAAAGTCTGTGTCCGGGTACGTCTTGGAGTCTGTCCAGTCGGAAGGTAGAGCATGGTCCAACGTCAAGAATGACGTCAGGGTTCCATTGTTGGGATTTGGACTCAGATTCAAAGATTCACAGACAATATTGTAAACCTCGGTGTTCTCAAACGGCACCACCTTATACGACTCGCCAAGCTTGGACTCAAAGTAAGGACCAGTACCGACAAAGAGCGAGCGCATCAGCATTGCCGTGTTGTTGTATCCATGGACTCCCTTAGGCGTGTAGTGTTTCTTCTTGGCCATATCTTCATGCGTGGTGATCGAGTATCCAACGTCAGGAATGACCCAGATCGGTGCGATACGCGAATCGTATGGCCCTTTCCCGCCAAAGAGCACGGTCTCGATATCCTGCTTTTTGTGGACCGAGTAATGGTCTTTCATTGGATCGGCTTCCCGGTTTTGTAATAGTTCCTCGTACACAGAATCCACATCGTACTCAGCATACGGACGCAGTCCAAACAGAGGCCAGCCGTCGGTGTGTTCGATCTTGCTCAGCTCGACCAGGTCGTCCAAATATATCAAACGGTCGTCCGATGTTGGAGCCATTCCGTGGTCGGAAACAATCACCACATTCACCAGATCCCTCAAATTGCGCTGCTCGAGATTCCAGTAAAGCGACTCTAGGAAGTTGTCAACGTACACGAGTCCCTTGGACAGTTCAGGCCCAGAAACTCCGTACTTGTGGCCCAATGAGTCGATTGTAGGCACGTAAGACAGCATGAGCTCGGGTCTGGTTTCGATTGGTCTATCGATCCACTCCATAAGTCTTTCCACCTTTCTAGATAGAACTTCTGACTGGTTGAACTTATCAACGTCCATAGGATTCAACTGCGCACTATAGTCAACCTCAGATCCAGGCCACATATGAACAGCACTGCTAACTCCTTGACGAGCTGCCGTGGACCACAAAGGTTCTCCTCCCCACCATTGGGGTTGGAGAGCAATGGAATTATTGGTGTTGACGAATGCCTCGTTTGTGGCAGAGTCATAGAACCGGTTGGACACTATGCCGTGATAGCTGGGCTTTAGACCGGTGACCAAAGTGTAATGGTTAACGAACGTGACTGTTGGGTTTGATGGTATCATGTATGGGGGTCCATAACCTTTGCCAGAGATGAGCTTGCTCAAAAATGGAGTTAGAGCCAAAGATATGTAATGAGGGTGAAACCCATCTAAGGAGACAAGAATGGTTGATGGATAGAATTGGTGTGTTCCGTTGGACAATAATGGTTTGACAGCGCTCTTTATGGTAGCATGTCCTTGTTTGTGGGTCAACAGGTAGGAAATCAGCAGAAGCAGTGCCACAAAGCCTATCAATGTCAAATGGAAGAGGAGTTTTTTACGGGACCTCTTCTTCGGTGGAGCAAAGTCTCCGACGTCTGCAAAACTGGATTCCGACCGGTTTCTATCGAACATTTCAATCGTGTCAAGATACTGGAACTCGTTGCGTGGAGTCTTGAGTAAGTTGGAGAATTTTGTCTTCAGCTTGCCAAAAGCAGATTCTGGCGATGGCCGGAGATTCTGCAGATCGAGCGAAACATTATCGTCGTCGTAATCGTCGATCTCGAAATTCTCATCGTCAATATCGAGATTCGTCACTGGAACATCGACAGGGAACCCAGAGGCCATTTTTGGATGGGAAGACCAATTTATTAAAGGGGAGAAATAAAAGGAATAATTTTTAACAAAGAAAATTATGGTTCTTCTTCTTCGGTCTTTAAGAGTCTCAGCATGGAGACACTACGCCACTGTTAGCTCTTCTGGAGCAAAGAAGGTTTCAGAGACCAACAAGCTCGAACACACGCTGTCGAAATTCTGGGACAAAGTCGGTCTTGCCGAGAAAGATGACGGATACCATATCCAGCTGGATGGAAAGTCGATAAAGACTCCGTTGGGATTCCAGATGTCTGTTCCAAAATCTAAGCACAGTTTGGCTTACTTGTTGGCAAATGAGTGGAAACACCTGCCAAACTTGCAAATTAGACCGTACTTGGTCCCATTGACGTCTCTCGTTTCCAGATGCATCGATCTTGAAGAATCTCACAGATCCAAGGATCCTGAACTCTTGGCCAAAGTCGGCGATCTCGACAGCATCAAGGAGATGCTGCTCAGATACCTGGACACAGACACTTTGCTGGTGTTTTCGCCGGCAGCCGACTGCGAGGGCAAGTTGAGAAAGGCACAGGAAGAGACATACCGTCCAATCATCAAGTCCATGGAAGAGTATTTCCAGAAACACGCCCAGGCTGGCGAACCAATCAATCTCACCTACATGGACTCGGACATACATGGGCTTGTTGGTAACAAGCAGCCAGAGGCCACCGTCAAGGCAGTCCGCAGCTGGCTGGACTCGCTGGACGTGTGGTCGATCGTGTGTCTTGAGAGAGCCACATTGACGGCCAAGTCGTTCCTGACTGGTGTGGCTATTCTCAGACTCAACAACAAGGACGACTCGTTCGACGTGACCGTTGACGAGCTCGCCAGGGCAGCTACTTTGGAAACCATCTTCCAAACTGAACAATGGGGTGAGGTCGAAGACACCCACGATGTGGACAAGGTGGACGTGCAAAGAAATCTCAACAGTGCTTCGCTGATCGTCTACAACCATTAAAGGAATGCTGTATATATCATTAGACGATTATTTAAAAGTATTGGATGCAGTGGATGTAGATGTAATGAATGTTTTGAAAGATGCGTTGCCGGTGCCTGTGCTGAGGCCGGAACTTTGGGAGCTGGAGTTGGAGATGGCGGTCGATCTGGTCTTCAAGATCTCCGATAGTTGATTGGCATTAACTGAAGACTCGGTGGTTAGTCTGAAAAGAGTGACTGTGCTTTGCAGGTCGGAGCTGGTGATGTGGATCACTGTTTCTGATGAGCGTCTGACAATGGTACTGTCGTTGAGTTTGACCAGGAACTCTGTTCCCAGATCGGACTCGATACGGGTCCCAAACAAAAAGGTTTCGGTACTTGTTTGCAACAGAAGAAGATCAACGGTCACTGGTTGAGACCAGCGACTTTCTTTCCAATGGCACCATTGAACTCTTTGCAAAAACGTATGGGTGCTGTTAGCAAGAAGGTTCTCCACCTCCGGCACTTTTTGTTCGTTCACTGGTTGCTTCTTCTTGATGATGTTCGAAAGCATGCCAAACACCGACTGCCGTTTTTTCTTCAGATAGCTGCCGTCAATTCCGTGCTGGTAGTTCTGTGCAAACTTTTGAGCATCGAACATGTTCAACTGAGAGTCAGAGACGGCCTGCAATGGCATCTTGGTGTCCGGTTTGGAAGTGCTCTTTGGCAAGCTTCTTGGTGGAACATTGTGGTCTCTTCTGTAAGCCTTGACTTCTCTAACCTCATGCTCGCTAACCACATCACTCTGGGGATCGGACTTGGTCTTCTGGATCAAAATTCCCATGCCCATCGAGCGTGTTTTGGTCAGTTGGACGTTCTTCTTCCAAAAAGATAGCAATTTATCAGCGATGTCTCCATCAAGCTTCAAATAGATACAGATCCCTTTATCCAACGTGTGTCTGAAAAGGTAGACTTCCTCTTCAACTTGCTTGTCGTATTGAAGCTCATTCGCACGCAATGGCGGAAACAACAAAGCCCTGTGACCCTTCTCGACTGAAACCATCGCGACGGTATTGTTCTTCAGAAAAACCAGCTCCATGGTCTTGTAGATCAATGAAACGTCCAACTTCTCGTTTGTGTAGTACATTTCCGTTTCGTACCGATCAACCATGGCGTTCACGTTGAAACTGGAGCAAACCATTGCAAAATCGGTAATAGACCGAACATTGGCGAAATTGACATGATTGTCCAATTTCTTGCGCTGGACTTGATCCATCTTCCGCGCCTCCTCAATCAGCTGGCCCAATCTGTGGAGAGCGATTTCCAGATCGGAAAACACGGTCCCGCCTTTCGAATGTTCAATCTGCAAGCTCAACAAGTTCTTGACAGTCTTGACGCTCTGGTGCAGGTAAGCGAGTCTCAACAGTGGCTGTCTGCGCAATTCCACCTCCGATAACGATTGGTTGTCACGGATCCGGTACAGTTCAACGTACTGGCGGTATCCCTTGTTTGCGGAGATGCACCAGCGTGCAAAATTTGCAGCAAGCTCCATCAGGTCTTTCTGTTCCAATATGGACCCCAAATCTTTGTGCGACACGATCAACAAACGAACAACCTTGGTGAGCTTCGTGTTCATCGCCTGCCGATGGTCAACCAGCTCGTCGAAATCGTCGTCTATCTTGTCGTCAAAATAGTTATTGTACCGAGAGTCAAACGCGTTCACCAACCGCAATAACGAGCCCAGCTCGTTACGGTAGTGTGAATCACTGGTCCGTATCTGGTCCAACACCTGTTCTATGTCGACTGGAGAGTTCATTGATCAACAGAACACGAGAAAAGAGTACAATCCGCTGCCCAGATTCTCGTCCATTTAACCTCCCTTTGACATTTTGATCTAAGCCGCACATCGAGCCGCACACCACGGTCCCAAAGGAGAAGATCTAAAAAAAAATTCCCCTTCTACACGAACGCGCAACTTTGCCTAGTGGCTCAACTCCAAAAGTGCATCCACGCACTCGCCAATGCTGCCGCCTGCCTCAAGCTGTGTCTTGGAAACCACCACATCTGTAATAAGGTCGCGGTCCAAATTTGGAAACATTGAAACCAGTGCTTCTGTAGTTTCTTCACGCTGCTTCTGAAGAGCCTGCTCGTGTTCGTGTTCTTCCAAAGATAGTTTCTTGATATCTATCACTTCCTGCTTCGCGGTCGACCCTGGGGTCGGCGAAGGCGAGCTTTGGAAAAGGTTGTTGAACGACGAAGACAGCGACTGCTTCATCATCTCTGCAGACTTGGTCAGCACGGCAGACGGCGATTCTGTCGAGCTCGATCCAATCAGCCCTGTCAGCGACTTTGGCAGCGGCGATAGTATGTCGGAGTTTCTTTGCTCTTCTTTCAGTTTCTTTTCTTCCTTCTCTTTCTCCAAACGTTCTTTCGCAGCATTCATCTCTTTTTCATAATCATTGTCATCTATCGTCAGTTTCTCCTTGTCCAGGTCGATAATGAAGTTGCAAGCAATTTGCATAGTGCTTACATAGTACGAGGTTTCTCCAACAAGGAACTCCTCGAGTCTGAACCGCTCAATATAAAGCAAGTTCGAATAGAGCACTTTGGGCTTTGCTTGCAACAACACGTAAATTAGCAACGGGACGAACGAGTCCGCATTCTCTTCTATCTGGTGCAGCTTCTGCTGTTGCCTTATCAGACCAAAAATGATCTTGCAGCAGTTCAAGATACAAATAATCTTGTCCCTTGGAGACTTGTAGTTATTGATTTTGTTGATTTCGTCAGAAGCCAGCTTGACAAAATTAGATTCCACACTCAACGCAACGGGGATGTCAAGATGTTTTGGCGTAATCCAGTCGTAAAGACGAATCTTGTGGTGGTAACTGCGATCATTCTGTAAGTCTTCTTGCTGTTGTTCGGATAGCTTTTGTTTCGGGGTTGCAGGAGCAAACACCTGTGAATATAATCTCGTGAGAACAAGTTTCTCTATACCTTCTTTGCAATTATCCAGTTCAAGCTCGTCTTGAATCATGTTGAAGGGATAGTACTGCAACATCTTGTCGTAGAGAAATGCCTCAAAATCCTTAATCAGCTTGACCTGTTCGTCCACGGTCCACGACCTTTGCGTGAACTGGGTCAGGAAAGACCGCAAATACTTCTGGATTGGCTCGCACTGTTTGTTCTTGAACATTGTAAGGAACTTCTGGAAGTCAAATACCACTCCTTTTTTGGTGGAAGTGGGTGGATTAGGGTACTCGGTGGGCAATCTGCTGCTCTCTGTCCTCTTAAGAGTCTTCCGCTCTTCCTTCTGATTGTTTGGCTCACTTAGCGGTAATATTTGCTCCTCCTCTACTTTGGGCTCTGTTGGTGTCTCTGTCTTGCCGTCTGTATCTTCTGGTTCGGAATCCGACTCATCGTTCAGCTCTTGTCCTTCTCCATAGCTAGTAGAAGTGATCTGTTGTGACGTACTCGACTCTGGAGTGGCTTCCTTTGCGGCCTCTGTGGCTGCGGTCGGTGTTTCAGATGTTTGTTCTTGTGCTTGTTCTGGCTCTGGTTCTGGGACTGCACTTGGCGCTTCAATTGGCTGCTCTTTCTCCTCGACGGTGGGAGTTTCCTTAGTCTCTAACGGGGGAGACTTGCTGTGAATAGATTGGCTTCTAAGAGAACCCTTGTCGTGGTGGTCGGTGCTGTCTTTGTCGAATTGCCCTAGGAAGTCAATCAAACTGGCCTTGTCGGCAGGCTGCGAAGACCCGGCAATCGACACCGAGCTCGAAACACTCACCGAGGGCTGTGGCGATTGCAGAGAGGGCAACATGAGACCCTGAGATTTGTCTTGTGACACTTTGCGGAGGTTCTGAAAGGACATGATAAAATTGGTGCAAAGGTGAACAACAAAAGTTTATCGGTGTAAAGATGGAGCGAAGGCGGTGATTACATAAGTTTTTAGGGCGTACGTTTTTTTTTTTTTTCTTCCTTCTCTATACCAATCGGCTTTCTGTGCTTAGCGGATTAAATTATGGAAAACGGTCGGCACCCCGCGACCTTTTTTTAATTTCTTTTCGCAGCAGGGACCCCCACGTGCTAATTAATTCCACTAATTTTTTTTGTATGCACACGAGGAGGTGCTACTTCGGCTAAATGTGACAGCACGTGGACATCCTGAAAACGAGCGTACAATAGGAATTTCGGTAAAAGGGCCATTGAGACCAATCAGATCATCATTTATTGCCTTATTTCGTACTGTCGCCTATTGTAGTGGTCTGCCGATGGGATAAATCTTTGCAACATCGTGGGTAATTAAAAAAAAATGTGCACTTGTGGCCAGCCGCATGATTTTTTTTTACGCAGCTGTAATTCATGTATATATAGATGCAGGATCTTCCACTGAAATTATCTTCGCAACAGTCTAATGTCTGAGTACAAAACTTCCGGTGGTAACGCCGCCTTCCACAACTATATCAATGACTTCGCTCATGTCACTGACCCTCTCGAGAGAAGAAGACTGGCTCTTGAAAAGATCGACAACGCAAGTTTCGGATGGTACCACGTCAGAGCTGTCATGGTGGCCGGTGTTGGTTTCTTAACCGACGCTTACGATATCTTTGCCATCAACTTGGCTATCTCTATGCTGGCTTACGTCTACTGGGGTAACGACATGCCTACTTCCACCAACACTTTGTTGAAAGTGTCCACCTCTGTTGGAACTGTTATTGGACAATTTGGTTTCGGTTTACTCGCAGATCTTTTCGGAAGAAAGAAGATTTACGGTACTGAGTTGATCATCATGATCTCTGCCACCGTGCTTCAATGTACCCTTGGTGAATCCAAGGCCATCTCTTTCCCAGCTATCCTTACTTTCTACAGAATTATCCAAGGTATCGGAATCGGTGGTGACTACCCATTGAGTTCCATTATTACCTCCGAATTCGCCACCACCAAATGGAGAGGTGCCATCATGGGTGCTGTGTTTGCCAACCAAGGTTGGGGTCAACTTCTTGCCGGTATTGTCGCCATTATTTGTGTTGCCGGCTACAAAGATGTTTTGATTGTCGCAAACACCTCTGCTGAGTGTACCGGTGACTGTATCAGAGCTTGTGACCAAATGTGGAGAATCGTCGTTGGTTTCGGATGTGTCCCAGGTTTGATTGCTCTTTACTTCAGATTGACCATCCCAGAATCCCCAAGATACACCTTTGACGTTTCCAGAGAGATTGAAAAGGCTACAGCTGACACTGCTAAGTTCACCTCCGGTATGCACGGTGACGCTGAAGCCGGTCAAATCGAGGTCCTGAAGGAGACGGAGCAAGCACTTTCCGAGAACGAGGTTGCTGGTCCGCCAAAGGCTTCTGCTAGAGACTTCTTCGTCCACTTCGGTAAGTGGAGACACATGAAGATTTTGATTGGTACTGCAGGCTCCTGGTTCATGTTGGATGTTGCCTACTACGGTCTCGGTCTTAACACTGCATCTATTCTTACCACCATCGGATTCGCATCTTCCAAGAACGTTTACCATTCCCTTTACAACCAAGCTGCTGGTAACTTGATTTTGATTTGCGCTGGTTCCATTCCAGGTTACTGGTTCACTGTTGCTACCGTGGACACTGTTGGAAGAAAGCCAATTCAAATCGGTGGTTTCCTCATTTTGACCGCTATCTTCTGTATTATTGGATTCGCATACCACAAGCTTCACGACCACGGATTGCTTGCACTATACATTCTCGCCCAATTCTTCCAAAATTTCGGTCCAAATACCACCACTTTCATTGTTCCTGGTGAATGTTACCCAACCAGATACAGATCTACTGCCCACGGTATCTCGGCTGCTGCCGGTAAAGTTGGTGCTATTGTTGCTCAAACCTGTATCGGTACTTTGCAGGACCACAACTGTGCCAGAGACGGAAAGAAGAAGAACTGTTGGTTGCCACACGTGATGGAGATCTTTGCTCTCTTCATGTTGGTCGGTTTCTTCACTTCTCTGCTTATTCCAGAAACCAAGAGAAAGACTCTTGAAGAGCTTTCTGAGGAGCTCCACGGTGAGGTGGATGTCTCCAAGCAGCACTTGAGAGTGAACTCTTCGGACGAGGACGGTGAGAAAATCGTGTAATTTACATTCGCTTTAAATTCCAAGAAATTTCTATCTGGAAAAATAATTTAATATTCATCTATATGTTCGATTCTTCTGTGCATAATAAGCAAGTGTGCACTTTCTTCCAAAAAGTGGGCGCCTGTCGTCATGGCGATAAGTGTGTGCGCACGCACGTTTATCCGAAACACTCGCGAACCATTTTATTCCCAAAGCTTTACGACAATCCGAAACATGTGGAGGAGTCCAAAAGAGACGATTCTGGTCCTTCGAACCCCAACCCGGTGATAGAGTCCAGTCTGGATGAAACTCAAACACAGCAACGCATCGATTCCTTGTACAAAGATATATTCATCGAACTGGCTCTCAAATACGGGCCAATTGAAAAAATGGTGATATGCGAAAACGTCAACCCGCACTTGAGTGGCAATGTTTATGTTCGGTTCAGAGACGAGACCGATGCTATGAAGTGCTACAAAGAGTGTAATGACCGGTGGTACAACGGGAAACCGATTTTCGCAGAGCTTTCGCCCGTCACCAACCTCGACGACGCAACCTGCCGACTGTACGATACAAACGAGTGCGATCGAGGAGGCATGTGCAACTTTATCCACGAACGGCGTGCGGACTCGCGTCTCGAACGCGACCTATTTGCCTCCCAACGACGGCTCGCCTCTGAAAGACGCTACTGAATCTCTGGTGCGAGGTGGGGAGTCAGTCGGACCTCGACATTTAGCTAATGTATAATAATTTTTCCTAACACGCACTACGAAAAGAAGATAAACATGAATCTCGTTCCGGAGTTTGTTGGAAAATCGTCGTCGGAGCTCTTTGGGGAGTATTCCATTCAACAACTTCAGGAAGTGAAGGACCAATTGGCCAAAGATGTGAACAGTAAGAAGCTGGAGCTGCGGTCGTTGGTTGGAAACAATTATAGAGACCTGTTAAAGGTTGCGGATGATATCATCCAGATGAATGATCTGGCAACCCAACAGACGACCAAGATGTCAGATTTGACTTTTAAGAAGGCGTCGTATTTCGATAAACAGCTTCCGAACCTCACCAAGTTCGAGACGTTTGTGAGACAGCACGATGAACAAGCTGCGAAGACCCGTAACAGATCAGTTGTTTTGCGCAATGTGGTTAGCCATTTGGACTACTGTTTGGAAGTCTTACGGAGCGACGTCGAAGAACTGCATAAGGGGACCCAATCATTTGAGAATGAGGACGAGGATAGCTCGCACGACGCGATCTCTGCACAATTTATCCAACTCGGTAAACAGGTCTACCTGATCCAGCAGTTCTTCTCAAACGAGCTTAAAAACGACATTTTCACAGTTACAAAGTTTTACAAGCTGAAACAATCATTTCTGGAGGATCTGGGCCAGCAGATCGCCAACTCTGTTGGAGACAATGATAACGAGTACATTCTAAATCTGGTTGCAACATACATTTTCACTTCTCAGGTGAAGCCAATAGAGGCATTCGAATGGTTTTTGGGTCTCCGTTTGGTGAAAATCAAAGAGTTTGAGCTCGACACAGATATCTACACCTGTTTGAACTACGTTTTCAACACTCTCAATTTCCTCGGCACTCTTCGTGCCAAACTATCCACGATCCTCATGCGCCAGATATACAACTCAAGCAACTCCAACTGGACAGCCACTCCTCGTTTCAACAAGTACACTCGGTGGCTTGACATCCCTGCCGATTATAAGGTGGATTTCCCGTTGACGTTGGCAGAACTAAAGAATAACTCCGATAAACAGCTAGACAAGATGTCAGACGAGTGGAAAATCGAGGTTGGCAAGTGTTTCCACGAAAAACTTACTTGTGTGTTCTCCACTTCGTCAAATTTTGACCAGCTCTCTGGGTCCCTCAGTAAGGTTCTTGGTTCGTTCAAGAAATTCACGTCGCTGGTCGACATCAAGTATTCCCAAGACGACAATCTGATTGGAAACTTGCTTGAGACCTGGAAAACCGAGTTTTTGAAACTATTGGGAGTCGATATCGACCTCTTCCAAAGCATATCCGATCTGATTTTGGAAACATACCAAAACACAGACGTTTTGCATTCCGTCAGAACAACATCCGGTCTGAACCTGTTCAAGTACACCGACTTGTCTGACATCGATCTGTACATTTCCCAAATTTCGAGTCCCGCGTCGAGCACGATCGAGTCGATTGTGACGCGGTTGGTTCAATTCAAGACTGCGCTTGCAACGGTGATGGAGTCACTCCAAGGACTTGGAAAGCTCTCCAATTCTTTGACAAAACAGGTGTTATCTATCGATGACCATGAGAACGACCAGTTCTGGGAATCCACGTCCAAGTATCTGAACAGTACTCTTGACGAAGGCATTCAGTATGTAATCCAGAGACTGAATGAACTTCTCAAAGGGTTCCTTGACCAAATCACCCAACTGACCGAACAGGAAGAAGTCTCAACTGTTAAATACTTCTACATCATCCGCATTTTGTACCAATTGAGAGAGAAGATCGATTTGGAAGCCATTTACGACAACTTCAGAAGTCTCGCAGTCACATCTCAAGAAATCGAAACACTCGATCTACCAAGTCTTGTGGACGAGCTGTTGGTCAAGATATTCAAACCATTGGTGAGTTCAATCTCCGCTCCATATAAGGAGTCCTTGCGCGAACTCGTCACCTCTCGTCCGTCTAAAAAGTACCCAGAAACCGGTCTGTGGGCTGTTGACGACGCAGAGAACCTGGTGCCCAACACTCCTTCGTTGGAGGTGGAGAACCTGATTTACAAGCTAAGCGGAAACCTCACCAACGTTCAGGATAATCCAAATGAGGACTATGGAGACGTTTACTTTAGCGACAAGTTCTATGACGCAAAAGTCGAGCTTATAGACGAGCTTGTTCAATGCTTGGCTACGGGGGAGCAGAAAGAGGCTGAGACAGAAAAATCCGAGGAGGCGTGCGAGACACTGCCTGAACCAAGCATAAACTCTCTGCTTACGTTTGCCGATCTCGTATTCCTAGCCTGCTTCAAGCTGAAATCGCATACAGAAAATGAGCTGTCTGCAATTGTGGGGAAGGTGGACTCCCGGGTTATTGCTGCATTGGTCGAGAAAAACGGACATTTGGCCGACAAGCAGTATCAGCAAGCCATTCTGAAAGGTGTTTTAGACCATTTCAAGAGCTGTATGTTAATGTTTGGCCCGTTGTACTAAAATCTCGAGATCTGCGCCTCGAGGCAAGTCATGTGATCTGCAGACCGTTCAAAGAAAAAGTTCTCTAGCAAGCCTAAAAAACGGTAATGCTGCAGTTTCTTTTTCGCACTTATGGAATCGGACTTAAATTTGACCTGACAGTTTCGCATCCTTGCTCCCCACTGAACTAAATTTGTTCTCGTTGAACGCTCCAAATTCTAAATGATTAGATTAGGGTCTTTCAATTCGCCAAACGTTCGCCCCAGATGGGCATTCTTCCTTCCGCTTCTTTCCGTGGCAGCGTGGTGGGCAATGCTTATAGCAATGGTTGTGTGCTGGGTGGCACAAGGACGGCCAAATTACGAGGATTTACACGTATACATGGCCCACTTGATCATCTATCTGTCGAATGTGGGTGCCACCAACCTGCAGGGGCTGTTCATCGCTGGAGCAGCCACTATGGGGGTGTTTTTCGTTTGGACCATGATCGAAGAAATGTACCTTAGGTCTCGCCGCAAACGGTTTTTGCTGCCTAGCTTTCGTCGAACCGCCACTGTTCTTCATGTCGCTTGTATCATTTTCACGTTTTTGTCCTCGCTATCAATCTTCCTAGTCTCCTGTCTCAAAGACACCAAATTCAGCACAGCTCATTACACCTTTGTTGCTCTATTTATTGTGCTCAATCTCTTCTGGGCCATCTGCAATATCAGTCTTTACTTCATCTACTGGAAACACTACCCTCACTTCCCATGGTTCAAATGGAGTGCATGTCTGAAACTCGTGTGGCTCATTCTGGCTATTGGCCTGGCCATCGGATACGTTGTTACTATGCGGGTAGCAAATTTCAGAGGCAACCAGTCCAAGCTCTGGGGTGTTTCTGGAGTCTTGGAATGGACCCTGTGTTTCTGGTTCGGGGTGGTGTTCTTTATTCTTAGTGTCGATATTGGATTACGATCCAAAGGTGACGCAGATTACCCTACAGACTCCAGCTCTGATTGGGACAAGGAAAACAATCAATCTCATCGGTCCCATGACAACAATGTGCGCGATCCGCCTGAGGGAACCGTACATTATTAATTATTGTCATTCTACAACATTTCTGTAGCTAAAAAGATAGCAACACAATAAAAAAATTATTCTTGCAGATATACTGAAATTAAAAAGGTACACCTAAAGCAAAATCAGAGCGTAGCAATTTTAAATTGGAAACAGCAGCACCACTAACAATCTGTTGCAATTACATTCATTCATAAGTGGGATTTGGGTTTCCAGTTTTTGGTTGTTCCTTGTTTATGAATATTTGCCAATGTCGATATATCTGAATAGAAAAAGACTTGTCAAGATCGGCGCAGGGCTGGTTCTCCTGCTGACGGTGCAACTAATTTTGATGTTCTCGTCGCGGTCGAAGTCTACTGATGAGGTGATTGTCGATAAGGAACCGCCGCCAGTCGTGGCTGTTGGGAAGGTCGACATGGACAAGACTTCCCAACCAGACACGGTAAGCCATAAGAACAGGCTGAAGATCGTGGACGGCTCGCACGGGTCCAACGTCATCAATCTTAGTCCAGAGCCGCTTATGTTTAGCTCCGCAGAGAATCTGTTTAGTCTACTAGTGGAGACCAAGCCAAAGTCGCCGCCTTTGACCAACTACATCAACGGTGAGAAAGCCGAACAAAAGTTTTCAAGCGACCCGGACTTCCACTTCAGCAAGAGCTATCTCTCGTCGCTGTTGGAGGTGAAGGGCACCACATTGCAGGAGCTCAAGACCCAGCATCAAGAGTTTGTGGAAAAAATTCACCATCTCAACATGAGCATATTCGGAGACAAACACAAGACTATCGACGGCGAAGGGATCGTCATGGTGGGTGGAGGACGTTTCTCGTGGCTATCGTTGCTCAACATCAACCAATTGAGATCTACTGGGTGTAAATTGCCCGTTGAGGTGTTCATTGCTTCGGAGCAAGAGTACGAGCCAGACTTCTGTGAAGACCTTCTCCCGTCGCTCAATGCCAAATGTATTCTCGGATACAAGGAGCTGCCCATAGTGAAGTACCAGAACCGGCTCGAAATTGACGGATACCAATATAAAATTCTGGCCATCTTCACTTCCTCCTTCAAAAACGTGCTTCTACTCGACGCAGACAACGTTGTGGTGCGCGACCCGCGTCATCTGTTCGAGTGGCCCGATTTCCTGTCAACGGGACTGGTTGTGTGGCCAGATTGTTGGTCCAGAACAACACACCCTTACTATTACGACATTGCAGGAATAACTGTTGGGGACCGGCCAGTGCGTGGCCAGTTCATGGAGAGTGAATCTCCCGAAGACTGGAACTTCCACGACCTGCCAGGAACGCTGCCCAACCCGTCGAGCGAGTCGGGAATGCTTCTCGTGAATAAAGAGAAGCATGTCGACACCATGTTGCTTTCCATGTACTACAACATGTTTGGACCTTCGCACTACTATCCGCTTCTGACGCAGGGCGGAGCTGGCGAAGGAGACAAGGACACATTCATTGCGGCAGCGTACGCTCTTCAAAAACCAATTTATCAGGTGAAACAAAGCATGAAGTTCCTTGGATATCACGACGACTACGGATACCATGCTAAGGCTCTAGGACAATGGGATCCAACAACTAACACAGAGAAACACATGCCTCCCTACATGTCGAACTACTACGTTGCCCCTGAGGACGACGACTCGCAGCTGATGTTCATGCATTTGTCTTATCCAAAGTTGTATCCAGACAAGCTTCGCGAGGAGATATCTTGGGAGCAGAACGGCGAGCTCCACCACCGGAAACTTTATCCGGGCGACTTGCCGAACCACGACTACGGTTTCGATCTACGTATGTGGGAGCTAATCACACAGCTGATATGTCCTTCGTGGCGGCCCAACTCGGACGAAAACCCAGCTTCTGTGGAGATTCCTGATAAATTAAGAGGACTCGACATGCACTACATTCAAACGTCGCAATCGTCAAAAGAGTGCGAGGACTTGTTCCTGCCTCATTTGGAGTATCTTCGAACGCACACCGCCACCGATGACGGTGTTTATAGATACGAATGAGCCATTTTATAAAGCTTGCGCCTGAGCTGCCACCTCCTTGAATGTGTCCATGGTGTCAAAGACAGTGGACAGCATTCCCAGGAACCCGACAGTCAGGTCGCTCAGACACCCTTCTGGCAAAGACCAGTGGACTGTTAGTGGCAGATTGGCAAGGTTGGAGATCAACGGCCGGTTGAGTTCTCTGTTGGACAGCAAATTGAGAGGTTGGCCGGATCTTTTTAGCTGGACCATGGTTTTGGACAGCTTGAACACCTCCAGGGCCACGAAAACTGCCCACATCCGCGACGACACAACATAATACCACAGGGCGGCGCTGCTGCCGTGGTTTGTCCAGCCGTGTTCTGCAGCGAAGCCGATGTTCTCGAACGGCTGGTAGCCCACAATGGCCACTGTGTCTGTTATTTCCAGGAGCTTTGTCACCAGTCTCCTGTCAGACGTCCACGTCTGTTTTATTTCCTCTATTCCAAAAGCGAGCAATGCGGGCAGGCCCCACATGCGATTGAATATACGCACATCAGCAATATAATCAGAAAGCAGACGCAGTTTCGCGGCCAGTGGATCCAATGACCCCACAAAGGCCTGCTTTGCACACACGTAGTGTTTCTCTGGCACCAACTGTTTCAGTTTGGCCAGGTAGACTCGGATCACGCTCAACACAGACGTGAGTTGTAGTTTTTGCACCAGCTTACTCAGAAGGGAAGCTAGTTCCGGTCGTCTCTTGATAAGCTCGGAAACAAACAACGAGCCGTAGCAGACCGTCGACAACAGCGAGTCCAGCTTCACTGGGTCCGCAAACGGATTGTTGACCAGCTCGTAAAGTTTTGGGTTGCTCAACAGGCGTAATAAATATTGCACTTGTTGCACAGTCTTTGTCATTTGTTAAACTATCTAACTTTTTTTTATCTATATACAAGATCTAATATAGCTTTTTTCAGCCTTCCACGATAAAAACGATGGTTGACGGCTTGAGGATGACTTTTTTAATTTTTCTGTCCCCGATCCATTTCTGTCCGTCTGGTGTGGCTATCACTTTTGCAATACACTCTTCCTTGTTGTTTGTCAGACCCTCTGGGCCTGGGTAGATGAACCGCATCTTGCCGTTAACCATGACGGTGTATGGAATGGTAGCTGCAATCAACGGCTGAGGCTGGGGCCAGTCAGCAGCCAAAACAGATTCCGCTTTCCACGGATGCAGAACCTCGTTCGCCTCCTCGCAAACCCCCGGAGCCACAGGGCTCATCGCTTTCAGGAGATCCAGATAGTACAGGTAGAGAACCTCTGTAGAAACGTCCGGGTTATTTAGCTCTCCGTACAATTTGTTGGTGTACTTCATGTAATCGGAAATGACCGTGTTCATGGACAACGATCTGGCAAATGAGTCGGTGATCGATGCTAGCAGCTGCTGTGTCTCGTTGTGGATCGAGATCTCTGCATCGGAGTACTCTTCCGTGGGCTTGGTCTTGATCTCAGAACCAATGCGTCCATTGAGAACATCTGCCACACTCAGCACCTTGTTCAGCCATCTCTCAACACCAACGATTTTGCTCTCCTCCCAGTTGAGCACATCCTCGATCGGAGCTTGGAAAAGAATGTGTGCACGGGTCGCGTCCGCGCCGTGACGCTCAATACACTCTCCCGGGTCTGCGCCGTTGTATTTGGACTTGGACATCTTTTCAAAAGACACCAATGCCTTTTCGCCCGTCTCCTTCACCAGAACATTGTTCTCTGGTCCGACTTCGTACTCGTCTGGCTTCAGAAACTTGCCAGTTTGAGGATCGCTGAATGTTTTGCCGTGAACCATTCCTTGGCTCACCAGCTTCTTGATTGGCTCACCCCTTGTCTGGCTACCGTCCCAGTAACCGATCTTGCTCAGGAACTTGGACACGAACCGGACGTACAGTAAGTGAAGAATGGCATGCTCGACTCCTCCCAAATACTGGTCCACGCACATCAGCGGACTCACTTTCTTGGGATCAATAATGTCCTGCTTGTTCTGCGAATCAAGATACCGGAACAAGTACCACGACGAGTCCACAAAAGTGTCCATTGTATCTGTATCTCTCTTGGCAGCACCTCCACAGGACGGACAGTCAACGTTCACAAACTCCGCGATCTTGGCCAAAGGAGACCCGCCTTTGCCCAACAGCTTATCCACGGCAGGAAGAAGCACAGGCAGCTGGTCGTCGGGAACAGGCACGGTTCCACACCTGTCACAGTGCACCATCGGGATAGGAGCACCCCAGTACCGCTGTCTGCTCACAAGCCAGTCGCGCAATCTGTAGTTGATCTGCTTTTTGCCAATCTGCTCAGACTCGAGGTGCTCAATAATTTTTGCACGAGCCTCTTGGCACGTCAGACCGGCCAGCAAGCCGGACTTAGCGTTCATCACACCGTCCTCAAAGAACGGCTCGTTCTCTTTGGCACCAGAAGCTGGCTCCACTGTGGCCACAATCTCTGTTTCGCCCATATTCTTCCAAAACTCAAAGTCACGCTGGTCGTGGGCAGGACACCCCATCACTGCCCCGTGGCCGTAGCTGGAAATCACGTACGGCGCAACGAAAACAGGAATCTTTTCCTGAGTCAGCGGATGGACAGCCTCTAGAGGAATCTTGGTCCCGGTCTCGTACTTCTTGGCCAGTTCAGCATCTGCCTGTGCTATTATGGATGCGAAAGGATGATCTGCTGCCAGAGCCAGATATTGAACACTGTATAACGTTTCTGGCCGAGTGGTATAGACAAACACCTCTGAATCTCCAACCTTAAACTTGATTTCCGCTCCCACGCTCTGCCCAATCCAGTTTTTCTGCATGGCTTTGACTTTATCGGGCCACTGGTCTAAAATCTCCAAGTCCTGGTTCAACTCGTTGGCGAACTTAGTGATCCCCAGAAACCACTGCTCAAGCTGTTTCTTCTCGACAATCGCTCCCGACCGCCACGACCGACCCTCTGAGTCGACCTGTTCGTTCGCCAACACCGTCTGGTCCACGGGGTCCCAGTTGATCTCAGCTTTCTTCCGATACGCGTAGCCGTGCTTGTACATAGACAAGAACAGTTTCTGTGTCCATTTGTAGTAGTCTGGGTCACAGGTGGTGATCTCGCGGTCCCAGTCGAAGTCGGCAAACATGAGTTCCATCTGGGCTTTCATCTTGGCTATGTTGAGTCTTGTCCATTTTTCAGGACTAACATTACGCTCAACAGCGGCGTTCTCTGCAGGCAATCCAAAGGCGTCCCAGCCCATCGGATTAATCACATGGTGTCCCTGCATCCGATAGTATCTGGCAAGCGCATCAGCGATCGTGTAAACCCGAAGATGACCCATGTGAAGGATCCCCGATGGATACGGGAACATCGACGTAGAGTAAATCTTACCCTTCGTAGGAGCGATCTTGCGACGCGGGTTCAAAAACGTGTTCTGACTCTTCCAAATAGCCGTCCATTTTGCGTCTAGTTTGGTTAAATCGAAAACTCGTCGAGACATTGCAATTGATAGAGATGATGATTTTTCTTGAAATATTTTAGCACTCGTTATTTATTTATTTTGTTTATGAAGCGATCCGCAGAGGAGCTGTTTGAGGTCCAAAATTTACGCTCGTCGTCAACAAGCGTGGAAACAGAGACCGCTAGTCTTGCGGAGGCGGTTGACTCGATCAACACGGCCAGTTCTGCAGACCAAATAGCGGTGCAGGACTCCCAGATCGATGTTAACCAGCAGTTCACTCAAAACGTGACGCGGCAGCTCAAGCGACGTCGCGTGCTGGGATTGATGACCCAGGCCCATAATTCTGATCTGAGTGAGGTTGATGGCAGTCCTGCCAAGGCAGGAATCATTCTGAAGCTCGAGCTGCACAACTTCATGTGTCACGCGGCCTTCAAGCTAGAGTTTGGTGAACAGACAAACTTTATCATTGGACGAAACGGTTCCGGTAAGTCGGCTATTCTCACAGGGATATCTGTTGCACTGGGAGCCAAGGCCAGCGACACAGATCGAGGAAACTCGCTCAAAGGTCTTATAATGCACGGCAAAAACGTTGCACGAGCGAGCGTCACGTTCAAAAACGAGGGAACTGAAGCGTATAGACCGGACGAATACGGAAAGACGATCATAATTGAACGGGTGATCAAAGCAGACTCGAGTCCCTCGTGTCAAATTAAAGATGAGTCTGGACGCGTGCGATCTACAAAGAAACAAACCATTGACGATATCCTGGATTATTACGGTATAACCATTGCCAACCCAATGACGATTCTTACGCAAACAGAGGCAAAGACCTTTTTGGCGCATTCTAGCGATGAAGGAAAGTTCCGTTATTTCATGGAGGGCACGAGACTCCAAGAGACGTTCAACAACGTTCAGGAACTACAAAAAGACGTGAACGAAATCAAGCAGAAACTATCTAGCGACGAGGAGATATTTCAGCAGTCAAAAGAGAAGTTGGACCAGACACTTGAGCTCTGGAACAATTTCAAGAACTCGGATGAGTTCAAAAGACAGCAGGATTTACTATCTGGTAAGAGATTGTGGCTCGAAGTGGTGAACAAAGAGGAACAATTGAGGCTAGCCAAGAACCTTCTTGATGAGCGTCGTGCTGAAGTTGACAATTTTGACAAGTTTGTCGAGGAAACGGAAAACTCTATACGGAATTATCAAGCAGAGAAGGACGAAAAAGCACAGAAACTTTTAGATCTTGACGAGACCTTGCAAAACAAAGACATCGAAAAGGAGAGTATGAAAGAGGAGCTGAAAAAGACTCAGGAATCTCTCAAACAGATTCAGTTGAAGCAAGCGTCGATCCAAAACGAAATCACTGCAGACGAAGCTACTCTAGAGAATGTCGAGAGCCAGATCAACCTGGAAAAGAATCGGCTTGACTCTGATACCAGTGCCACTTTTGGCAATCTACAAAACTTGAAAGCCAAGCAGAAAGAGGAAATGGCTGAGCACCGTACCCGCGTGAACGAGCTCACAGCGGCTGCAGAAGAATTGAAGTTGCAAAAGAGCGATTTGAGCGAGAGTTACCGTCGTGAAGCCAATGAAATCAAACAAGAGTTGAGTACTTTGGAGCAGAGCAAAGCACAATTTAATAACAAACAGGGTAGTCGACTGGACTGTTTTGGTGTTGGCGTTGTTCGGTTGCTTAAAGAGCTGGGGTCGAGCACAAACAGATACAAAGGCCGCATCACAGGTCCTCTTGGAATGAAGTTCTCTCTGAAATCAGAGTACGAGAAATGGGGGTGGGTTTTGGAGATTCTCCTACAAAGACAACTGGGAAGTTTCCTGGTGGAGAACTTTTCCGATTCCAGTATTCTTCGGGATAGAATGAAGTTCTATCAGGTTCATAGCGACATCACTGTGCGCAAAGCAGAGGTGTTTGATTACTCGCACAGTGTTCCTAGAGGAAACCATTTGAAAATGGTGGATGCTCTTTCGTTTTCAGACAAGACCGTCGAATGTGTTTTGGTGGATACGAATCGAATCCACACCACTTTGCTCATTGAAAACCGTACGGATGCTGAGCAGGTGCTGTTGAACGATCACGAAAACAAAATCTCAGCTGTGATTTGTCTGATCCAAGGGGGTGCTTTGCGGATCTCCAAGAGAAATAACCGTTTGCAGACCGATCCAATTACTTCTTTCAAAAATCGTGGATGGATCACGCTTCATCGTACCGGTGACTCTGAAAACCCAGCTTCACAGTATGACAGACAGCTTCGTGAAGCCAACGAGAGACTCAGAGCCGCAGATGCTAGATGGAAGCAGGCGGACAAGAAGATCGAAGACGAGTTACAGGCTTCTAAGAACGAAATTAAGGAGCTTCGTGCCCGTATATCTGTGTTGACCAAAGCATCTGGTAAGATTGACATGAAACTAGAAGAACTTCAAAGCGGTACCGGTAAGCTCGAATCGTACGAAGAGGATCGGGAACGTTTGAGGGGCCAGATCCAGCTGAATGTGGATAGAATCAAGGGGTACAAGGCTGAGTCGGAGACGTTGAAATCTGAGTACCAAAAGGTTAGAGACAAGTTCACTGCTGCTGGCCACCAAATTAAAAGCATACAGAGACAAAAGGCTGAGCTCTCTGATAGCATAGAGCAATTGAAGGACCAGATTGGAGAGTCGCGCGACAGCGTTAGAATGAACCAAATGAAGATCGGCAAGTACAAAAACGATGTGTCGAAGCTGGACGATTTCGTCAACATGCAGCTTCCTCCGGTGATCGAAACCCTGGCCACGAATGCTGGATCGCACTGTTCTCGAGAAGAGGCAGACTTGCAACAGGGTGACACGATCGAGAAAGTCGATGCTCAGATTGAAGCTATTGCTAAGACCTTGTCGAAGATCGAGCAGGATGTTGGTGTCAGTAGAGACCAGGCCAAGCTGAACGTGATCAAAGCACACGACGCTTACAACGACATCAAGAAAAAGTACGATGAGTCTGTCAAGTTGCACAACCACTTGGCCTCCTCTCTACAGGCGCGGCTTGAGAACCTTACTGCTACTGCCAGTTTGCTGATCCAGGAGGTGAACAGTGTTTTCGAGTCTGCTCTCCGGTTGCGAGGATTCACTGGAAAGATCGACTTCGACTTTGCCAAAGCGCGGCTGGTGCTGAGAGTCTCTACAAAGCCTAGCGAGCGATTAAGGAACGTGGAGTCCTTTTCCGGTGGAGAGAAGTCGTTTGCGCAGATTGCGTTTTTGCTGGCCATTTGGAAGCCGATGCAGTCCAAAGTCCGTGGCTTGGACGAGTTTGATGTGTTTATGGACCAGGTGAACAGAAGGCTGGCCTTGAAGCTGATTCTGCAGAAGGTTGGAGAGAATCCAAAGACCCAAACGATCTTCATTACTCCGCTGCAAATCACCCAGGTGGACGGTCTGGACCAATCGTCAGTCCACATCCACGAAATTACACCGCCTGAACGAAATATCCAAGAAAATTAAATTTTAGTGCAGTTTTTCCTCATGCTCGAACAGCTGATCGATACGCTCAAATACCACCACCGTCAGGCTTTGATTTGCATTGTGACGTTGCCGGGATGGGCTTATATTGCGTTCTATGCTGGGCTTGTTGTTCTGGCTGCGCGGTTCCTGTCCAAGTTTTCGTTTGTGAACGTCGTAAAGACGATCGAGCCGATCAACTCAATTCAGTTCTCCACAGACGAGGGGCCGATTTCGTTCAGTGAGCTGGTGAAGCAGATTCCCGAGTTCCGCACAGGCGCATGGAGTCTGATGAACCCATTCTTGTTCCACGGCCATTTGCAGACCATGTATGCTGGGATCCGTAGGTTCAGGTTTGTGGACCGGATCTATTTCGGAAGGGAGATCCTAACGTTCGACGACGGAGCACAGGTGTCCCTTGACCGGATGATTTCCAAAGATAAGTTTCTGGACGGGAGTTTGAAAGAACCCCAAACTTCTGTGCTGCCGAAATCCACTCGGCTTCTGACTACTGCCGAGAGGAAAGAGCTGGACGAGTCGTCCAAGCCGATTCTGCTTGGGTTGCACGGTCTCTCTGGATCGTCTGCGGAGTCGTACATCCGGTGCATTTTCTCGAGAATGCCCGAGTTCGAGTGCATGGTTCTAAACAGCCGTGGCTGCGGAAAAACAGTCCTGAGCACCCCGACTCTGTTCAACGGGTTCTGGACGTACGACGTGCGCGAGACCATCAAGATCCTGCGCGCACGGTCACCAAACCGTAAGATCTACGCCATGGGATTCTCGCTCGGTGCAAGCATCCTTGCCAACTACATCGGCCAATCGGGCGAGAACTCCGGGCTCGACCTGGCCATCTTGCTCGCAAACCCATGGGACCTGAGCCAGTCCTCATACACCATGGACAGCGACTTCATCTGCACGAACGTGTACTCTCCGATCATGACGGTGCCTCTGAAGCAGCTGCTGCTCACTAATTACGACAAGCTCAAGGAAGACCCAAACTTCCGCAAACTCTTTGCTGAACAGTTCAAAGACGTCTACTACCTCGTGGACTTCGACAACGCGTTTACCTCCAGACTGTTCGGATTCAACTGCGCCTCAGAGTACTACCGCAGCGGGTCCTCGATCACCAAGGTGTTCAACATCCGTACACCAACGCTGGCGATCAACTCGATGGACGACCCGATCGTTGGCGGGTGTCGCCAGACGCTGCCAATTCGCGAGACGTTGCTACAGCCGTACCTGGTGAGCGTGTGTACCAGTCTGGGAGGCCATCTTGGCTGGTTCAAGTGGAACAACGAGCGGTGGTACGCGGCCCCGCTGAGCAGGTTCATCTCGGACTTCCACCGCAGAAGCCTTGGTGCCGCAACGGTCGACCCGGCTGCGTTACCTTGGAAGCGCAAAGTGGTGGACGATACTCTTGTTCATTGAAATAAATATTGTAGTGCAATACAGTGGAATACTATAAACCAATACATATGCAGGCATCTTACAAAGCAGGGCCGGCAGCCTTCACCTCCTCTGTGCAATGGGTGCTGTATTTCTCGAAATTCTCCATGAACAGCTGGGCCAGGTTGGTGACCTCTGTGTTGAAACCCTTCACACCATCGTCCCAGTTACGGGCAGGGTTCAGGATCGAGGCTGGAACACCAGGAACAGCCTTAGGCACCTGCAATCCAAAGGTTGGGTAGGTCTCGAACTCGGCCTTCTTGAGCTCGCCAGAGTGGATGGCGTCCAAAATGGCCCGGGTGTACTTCAATGGACAACGCTTTCCGCCCTTGGAGGCAGACTTGCCTGTCCATCCGGTATTGAGCAACCAGGCGTCGGAGTTGTGCTCGCTGATCTTGTCAGACAGCTGTTGGGCGTACTTCATTGGGTGCAGCACCAGGAATGGCTGTCCGAAACATGCAGAGAAAGTGGCCTCTGGCTCGGTGACACCGTCCTCAGTTCCGGCCATCTTGGAGGTGTATCCAGAGATGAAGTGGTACATCACCTGGGCGTTCGTTAGTTTGGAAACTGGCGGAAGCACACCTCTGGCATCGCAGGTCAATAACACAATGTTCTTTGGGTGCTTGTCTGCCAAGCATGGGATCTTGGCAGAAGGAATGTACTCGATCGGGTACGCACATCTGGTGTTCTCAGTGATCACCGAATCGTTGTAGTCGACAAGTCTGGAAACCGGGTCGTAGACAACGTTCTCCAACACAGAGCCGAACTTGATGGCGTTGAAGATTTCCGGCTCCTTTTCTGCAGAAAGGTCCAGGCACTTGGCGTAGCAGCCACCTTCGATGTTGAAAACACCGTGGTCGGACCAGCAGTGCTCGTCGTCACCGATCAGCTTACGGTTAGGGTCAGCACTGAGAGTGGTTTTTCCTGTTCCTGAGAGTCCAAAGAAAAGAGTCACGTCTCCGTGCTCGATTCCCTGGTTGGCAGACGAGTGCAAAGTCAACACCTTGTGTTTTATTGGCATGAGGTAGAACATCACTGTGAAAATACCCTTCTTCATCTCTCCAGCATACTCGGTTCCCAGAATCACCATCTCCATGTCCTTGAAATTTATTTCCACACTGGTTGCAGAAGTCATACCTTTCGTAAAGACATTGGCAGGGAACTGACCAGCGTTCCAGATGGTGAAGTCTGGTTCTCCGAAGTCGCGGAGCTCCTCTTCGGTTGGTCTGATCAGCATGTTTTTCATAAATAGCGCATGGTAAGCACGAGCACAAACGACTCTCACCTTAATTCTGTAGCGAGGATCCCAGCCAGCAAAGGCATCGATGATGTAGACTTTTTCTCTGGTTCTGAGGTAGTCGATGGCTCTGCTCTTGGAAATCTTCCAAGTCTGTTCGTCCACCTTCTTGTTGACCGGTCCCCACCAGATGTTCTCTGTGGAAGACTCCTCGTCAACGATTCTCTTGTCCTTTGGAGACCGTCCTGTTTTGGAGCCAGAATAAGCGATCAGGGCACCAGAAGAGGAAATCGAGGTGCCTTTCTCCTTCAATCCGTCCTCGTACAAGATTGGGAAAGAGGAGTTGTAACGGATGGTGGCCTCTGGGTTCAGACCCAAAGTGCTTGCAACGGAGTCTCTTCTGCTCTTTGGCTGGAATGGGATGCCATTTTCTTGAGCAAGAGACGATTCGTATTCTCTGTGGAGGTCAACTGCGGTAGGAGCCATGGTTAACTATGCATAAACTGGCAACTCTGGGGGACTACGCAAGCTTTATACTAAGTTCCCCGGACAGGCTCCTTTTGTCCTCCAGTGAGACATTTTACGTGTCCCGGGATAACGGAGTCTGGGGTAATCCGATTTTTTACGAGCCCGGGGTGAGAATTTAATTTTATGGCACCAGCCATTTTGGGGCACACACTGGGTGCAAAGTATGGGGAAGCTCCCGTGTCGCGTGGGTAAGGTACAAAAACAATAAGAATTTGACAACTATAAAAACCGTGTCCTGTCAACACTTTGCCGATCGGCAACAACGAACTGTAATCCTATGTCTGTGAGGAGGCTAGGGAGCAAAAAGCTTCAACGGAGGAAAACCCGATTCCCGGGATTATACCGCAATCAAATTTATTCAACCATCAAACCGGCTAAACATCAAACCTTGCTGCCCCACCATGAGCCCCACCATGTGCTCGTTTAGTTAGCCTTCTCGTGGACCTTGTTCAAGAGCTCTGCGGCTGGGTCCTGGGCGCCGATGTAACGGTCGGTCAATGGACGAAGGACTCTGCTGTACACGAGTTCTGCTCCATTGTACGAAGGAACAGACAGATAGAGCAAGAACAAGGTCTTGATCAAGAAGTATGATGGGATCCAGTAGAGGATAGCCTTGGACCAGAACTCCACAACGTTCAAGGCCGCGAAAACAACCCAGTAAGTCAACAGTCTAGTGTCGTCTGTAGAGGTGCTAGTCTTTAAGGCCTTGAGAGACAGGTAACCAGGGTAGGCGAATCCGGCCAAGTTGGACAGCAATTGGCCAATTCCTCCGAAATTGAGGAAAACGAGCAGAAGGTAGAAACCTCCGCCACCAAGAACGGCATAGGAACGAGGCAATTTAAATTGTTGCTCGAATTGATCCAAAACTTTAAAGCCCTTGGTTTGCTGAAACGGTTAGATCCAATGCAATTGCGCTCTACTTACGCCGTCGATCTGAGTGAAGGTGCTTTGCACTTGAGACGAGATTTTGGCAAAGTCCATTGTAAAGAAATTATTGCAATAAATTTTCAACATCGGAATTTCATCTATGGTGTGCAGATTTGAAACCCGTTCGTGGCAATTCTATAGACAATACGTCTTACATAGTGACCGGAAGCGCCGAATCAAACTGGCGGCTAACCCGCTCGGTGCCAGTGTAGTCCAGCTTGACTCTAATTTTCACCTTTGCTCCAACGCCTCCTGTAATCTTGATCCCCAGCGACGATGTGGCTCCTGGTGCAAGGGTGTTGTTGCCGATCTGCGAAAGCTGCAGTTTCTGCTGCTTGGTGACAGCGCACAGCACGGTGATGTTTGTGATCTCTGTAGCACCAACGTTGCTCACGCGGCCTTCCAAATTCGCGCTTCCCTGGCCAATTTGTTTCACCACAATGTCAAATGAAACGTTTTCATCCTTGAATGCAGGAACAATTGTTTCGGGCACAGGTTCGCGCGTTGGTAAAACTTCTGCTGTTTGATGCTGCGGCTGTTCCGTAAGCGCAGGCGCAGATCCAAATATGTCCGAGAGCAAGTCCAGTGTCGACTCCTGTGGCTTGGAAGACGTAGATGCGGACGTGGCAGCAGCAGCGACTGGCTGGTCGTCGTCGCCCAGTAAGTCCAGCAACAGATCTCCAGAAGTTGCAGGCTGGTTTCCGGACGTTTTGGCCGATTTCGATGCTGCAGCCCTGTTGACCAGTGGGATTCCCTCGTGCAGTTTCACCGGTGGCGGAGGCATTCTCTCGAGCAGGGCCCTTTTGATGGACGCTGGCTGGCCAAAGATCTCCGAGTACTCAATGGCTCTAGTTTGGATCTCCAAGTTCAGGTCGGACTGGAACGAGATCAGCAGCTTTCTCAGTCTCTCGATGCACGTAGCAGAATTGAGTTTGGCAGATAATTTCAGCAGTGCGGTCAACGCGTAAACTTTCATCTGGGTGAAATCGGCCTGGTCAAACGTGGAAATGCTCAGGTATGTTTCTATCAGGTTCACGAGCGACTCTTCAGTTATGGTCTTTTCGCCGTGGGTCTGGCCCAACACCAGGTCGGCGTACTCGCCAATACACCACGTAGTCACCAAAGCCAGGGCAAACTCGTTGTATGCCGACTGACTCGAGCTGATCAGCTCCACAACAAGGAACCGCGTCAATTCTGCGTCTGTGTTTTGCATCACCAGGGCAAGAATGCTGGACAGAATGTCTTTTGAGAAATGGTTGCCGGCAGTCTTGAGCAAACTAATCAAAGTCTCGAAATGCCATTTCAGGTCCGGTCTGTACTTGTTGCAAGCGATGCAGAGCTGTGTAGTAATGTACTCTTTCAACTCGTCGTCTGCAGTTTGCAAGAAGTCAAGCAGAGTCTTCGTCAGGATGCGAACGTTTTGCTGGTTCATGATTGCAAACGTGAGTTCCAACGCTCTACGCCGGATCGAGATATCCCCATCCTGTAAACAGCCCACAATGGTGGCTCTGTGCCGCTGAACGGCCAGAGGCTCGTAGTTCATCACGTTCAGCAGCGTGTTCAAGGCCACATACCGTGTATTATTATCTTTCTGTGTGAGGAACTTGCTCAGAATGTTGATACCCAGCACCTTGAGCGACGAGTCCGAGTTCACCATGAAGATTGTCTGCACCGTCTCGTACAGAACAGAGTAACCGGAACCCTTTGCGCTATCGATCCTGGAACAAACCTGGGTCAACAAGTCGTTCAACGGCTCCAAGTTTGGGTTGTGGTCGTCATTAGCCAACAGCAAACGTAAAGTGTGCAACAGAGAAACAAACAGGAAAGGGTCCGGAACACCTTTGACGTCGTACTCGGGAGAATGTCCCGTGGAGGTTAAAAGACGAAGGTGTGACAAAACACGCGGGATCTGCCCTTTCAAAGTCTCTCTTGAACTCTCGTCGTTGTTGTAGATCGAGCGCATCAGCTGCAAGGCACCAAGAACCACACCGTGGCTCTTCTCGGAAAGCAATGGGGCCACTCTTGGGAGGAAGATTTCGCTGAGATCGGGATCCTTATCAACAAGCTTAGCAGCAACAATGGCTGCCTTCTTACGCAAATAAGAGTGCTGGGACTGGAGCAAAGTGTTGACGTTGCTGTACAGGTCTCTTGCAAGTTCCGGAGACGCGATGTTTCCCAAAGTCACCAACGCCAAACCGGCAATGTACTGGTTGGTGCTCTTCATGTCATTGTCCAGAGAATTAGTCAATAAAGTCAAAACTTCCTGGTTTTCGTCGAGAATCAGCATCGTCGCAAGGTAACCCAGTCGCTTGTTCGCAAACTTGGGCGACGCAAGCAGCTTGAGACACTCAACCTGTCCGAAATACGTTGGCTCGCCCAAAATGTACAGGTAAAGGAGTTTGGAGATGTTGGAACTACGCGCATCGTTGTCCAGATGAACATCTCTGAACGCTGTTCTTATCTTTGCACTCTCTTTGCGAATGGCAGCACGCTCGGCCGCAATTGTCTTGCTGTTGCGCACCGACTTGATGAAGGACTTGAGAGACATGTGGCAAAAATAAATAGTGAAAAATATATATTTAAGTGTGCTCTATTTACCGGATTTCCTTTCCAAGAGCATGGCACGGGCCACTGCCCAGATGGAGCGCATGTATGCGACGTCGACCTCGTCGGCAAAGGCAAACCACCAGATACCGGAAACAGCCCCAACAACCAACAGCTCCAACACCACCAGTTTGGCGATTACGTCAGCACGGTAAAGGTCGGCGGTCGGTGTTTTCTCAAGGTGCACGACTGGGCCTGGCAATTGGGGCTCGGGCGATTCGGTGTCACTTAGCACGTCGGACCAGGCCAAAAGGTCCTCGCCGTGCAGAAGCTCATAATGTTTTTCTAGCCACCTGATAAATGCACGTCGTGTTTTCAGACCTTTCAGCTCGTGAGCCCTGGCATTTATCCAGTTTAGCTGCGTCGTATTGGCCGGATCTGTTATCGACTGCATAAACTCATAATAGTTAGCCGACCGTACCGACGATAAGATTCCGATAGAGACGTGGCGACGCAGGGCGAGGAAATGCGCTCTGTCGGTGAGAAAGTTGTACAATTGCGGTGGCTTTTGGTTTTGAGGCAGCAGAGGAAATTTGAAGGCGGGAGAACAGGGAGGAGACGCGGATTTTGACATGGACAGCAACTACAGCGACACATGCGGTCCTTTATATAGGGTTTTGTATGGACAGATGGCTGGTTGTCATACTCATGGTGACCTGTCACATAGCCAGTTCTTTTGCGCGGACGATGTTGATGCATGCGGGTCGACGCTCGCTAAAAAAACATCTGTGCACCGTGACAAGGGCCCAGTTTCCTAGTTGGGAAGGAACGCAAGATCGTACGTTGAATTTCATGCAATTGGCCAAGAAAATAAAAACTATTCGGGGCATTACCGTTGCACGACCCTGTCGAAAACCCTTCCTAAATTGCGGAGAACCGCTGTGCAGACAGACACTGGAGTGGTTACTGATATTTGCAACTAATCGGATGTTAAGGTTCGTATTTAGATGATCCCATAGCGTATGAGCTCTTCGGTTGGCACACCACACTTCTTTAACGAGCGTTGTCCCCTCCAGTGGTTAATCAACTGGTATGGTCTGCTGAACTTCTTTGAGCACCCCCAAACGGTGTCATCCTTATTTCTGCCCTCGCAAGCGTGGAGCTTTGTCTTTCTGTGTTGTTCTCTGATGTGTCTGCGTAAATAGTCTTTAGAAAGGAAAGTCCCCTTGTACTTGCAATTTGGGAACGTGCACTTGAATTTGTTGCGTTCGTGCACAGAGTCCGAAGGCTCGCCAGAACTCTGTGATCCCTGCGTCTCCGGAGACGACTGGGACTCGTTGGACTCTGTCTCGGACTCATCTGACGAGACTGGCGAATACATGACTGTGTTTGGCGAGGTTGTGTAGCGTGGGGTATAATATGAAGGAGACTTGCTAATGTATGGTTCAGGCGTTGGGAAGATTTTGTATTTGTCTAGTCGTTTCTCGGCATTATCCCCAAACTTGTACAGGTAAAAGGGACCTCTAGTATCCACAACGCTCATGATATTGAAGAGGGAAAGAAAAAAAATGACAAAACAGAATTTACAAAACTTTGTTTGATGCCAAGCTTCAGTTTTTCCCTCCAACGAGGCTCATGTCCACTGTTGCCAAATTGAACAACAATGAACAATTTGTTTTGCTCCAAACTCAGCAACAATTATGCACCCGAAAATGCAGGCACAGACTCGGCAGTGCATGGGTTTTTCCCAAGAACTTTTTCTTAGGCTGCCGGCCCCCAATTTCAGATTTCGGGCTCTCAGAACAATGTTGCCATATATGGCACGACCGAGGTCTACACCGACATTCTGGCAACTTTGCAAAATCCGCTCAATTTTGTCAACACTAAGCTGAAACTCGCCCCTAAGCGTATTCTCTGCCCAAATGCATTAAAGCTATCCTATGCCTTTTGTGGATCATTTCTAAAATTGGAACAATCACAATAGTCCCTCGCCTCTATTTCTTTTAGTTTTTGAACGTGTACAAGTGAAATTTCGGTACCTGCATCTCCTGTTCGTTTACCGGCCCGGAATTTTCTCCTGTGCGAAAATTTTGGAAAATGGGAAGACATGAATGAATACACCCATACACCACAAATAAGGGAGAGCCCCGGCTCTCCGGTCGCCTGTATCTGAAAAAATATTTTCCCTAGAGAAATGACTGTATAAGAGGCATGCAATAGTCTGCGAAAATATATCCTAATTTTTACAACATGTGTCTCTGTTACTGCGACTGCTGCTGCTGCGACTGTATTTTGGTGTTTCTCGCCGTCATCTGCCCTCCCCTGCCGGTCTGCATGAAAAGGGGGCTCTGCACCTGTGATATGCTTATCAATATCTGTCTGTGTCTGCTTGGCTACGTGCCGGGCCTTGTGCATTCCTGGTATATCATTCTGAAGTCTCCTGACCGCGTGCGGATGGAGGACCTTGAGCGCCACCAGATCATCATCAATTCTCCGCCCGCCACCGCCTCCATGGTTATCTCGCGTCAGCCAGACCAAACGCGCATTCGGTTCAGCCACCCGGAGCCTTTCAAGACCCAGGCCCGCCACAGCCAAGACATTTTCGAGCAGGGCGCGCTTAGCCCACTTTCGAGCACGCCTTTCCTCAACCGGCCTCCGGCACAGCCTTCCCAGCTGAACAACGTCACTTACGGCTCCATCGAGGACGACCAATCTGACGAGGCTCCTCCAAGCTACGACAACGTGATGAACGAAACGAGCAAGCAATTCCAATAGACGTTCTATATAGCCGCTTTACCACACTCCCTCCGCTACTTCGTGCTAATAATATAATTTATTTATTCGATTATTTTTTTCCACCAATGTACAAGTTAAAGTTCGCGTTGGACAAGGCCCACGAATTGCCGGTCTCCACGGGTAAAGTGAGTCCCGACGGCACGCTGTTGGCCACCGCGTCCACAGACAAAACCATCAAGCTCTGGAAGCTCCAGCCAGACGGCGCAACGTACTGGAAAACACTCGCTGGCCATACAAAGGGCATCTCGAGCGTTGAGTTCTCGCCCAACTCGCGCTTTCTCGCGTCCGCCTCAGACGACCTCACCATCCGCATCTGGGACCTCGACCTTGCGGAAACCATCCAGATCCTCAGAGGCCACACATACCACGTCACTGTGCTCAAGTTCCACCATCGCGGATCCATCTTGGCTTCTGGCTCTGCCGACGAAAACATCCGTATCTGGGACCTGCGACGGGCCAAGTGCATGAAGGTGTTGAGCGCGCACTCAGACCCGATCTCGAGTCTGGACTTCTCGTTCGACGGTACGGTCATTGTGAGTGGGTCGTACGACGGACTAATCCGCCTGTTTGACCTTGAAACAGGGCAGTGTCTCAAGACGCTTATCTACGACAAGAGCGGGTCATCGTACCCGGTGAGCCACGTCGCGTTCTCGCCCAATTCCAGATACATCTCCTCGAGCTCGCTGGACGGGTTCATCAGACTGTGGGACTACATGAACAACAAGGTGGTGAAAACGTTTCAGAACGTGAACGGCTCGAGTGTGGCTGAAAAATACTGCCTAAGCACGGGCTTTGTAACGTGTTTCGAGAAACCGCTCATCTGTTCAGGAGACGAGCGCGGGAAGGTACTCTTCTGGGACATCCAGTCCAAAGAGATAGTTTTGCAGCTGGACACGGGGAGCCACAGCCCAGTGATGGAGGTGGAGCCCATCAGCAACGGGAAGCGGTTAATGACCTTGTGTATGGACGGACAGATCAGGTTTTGGGAGAGTGAACACGAATGAAATATATTAGAAAAAGGATTACACAGAAGAAATATCAACTGCCTAACTGGAAAACGAATAGCTCGGTAGCAACATATTAAACAGGAATCGACCCGCTAGCTGAACGCAACTAGAGTTGGGGTCCCTGTACGAGATGCGCGCCAATAGCTTATTTGGCGGCAGGTTCAGCCTCCTCAGCTGGAGCTTCTTCAGCTGGAGCAGCTTCTTCAGCTCCCTCTTCGACTGGAGCAGCCTCCTCAGCTGGAGTCTCCTCCTTCTTGGTGTTGTTGTTGAGTCTGTTGGAGATAGACTCGTATTGTTCTCTAACGAACTTGATCACTCTTCTGACTGGCATTACTGTGGATTGATTAGCGGCGGGACTGCTTGTAAAAAGGAAAGTAGTTAACAAGAGACAAAATTTTGAGGGATGCAGACCCTTTTTATATAATATCCATTGGAGCGGTTAATGGGGGACACATACAACAAAATATTTGTATGCCCCGATTTGTCGTGGGCTCCCCTTATTATCAGAGAACCACACAAAAAATGGGTCCCACTTTTGACGCGCATTTTACCCGGCGCGAATCAAAAAAATTCAAAGATATACTTCTTATCATCTAATATACATTATCTGCTACCCGAACCCTATAAAACGTTACAATTAAATCGACAGTAATAGAATCTCAGCATTCTTACAATTCCTGAGACTCTTTCTTGCCAATCTTCTTTGGGAGCAAGTCAGTGTGGATGTTTGGCAAAACACCACCTTGAGCGATGGTCACATGACCGAGCAACTTGTTCAATTCCTCATCGTTTCTGATGGCCAATTGCAAGTGTCTTGGGATAATTCTGCTCTTCTTGTTGTCTCTAGCAGCGTTACCGGCCAATTCCAAAATTTCGGCAGCCAAGTATTCCAAAACAGCAGTCAAGTAGACTGGGGCACCGGAACCAACTCTTTGAGCGTAGTTACCGTTTCTGAGCAATCTGTGGACTCTTCCGACTGGGAAGGTCAATCCAGCCTTGGACGATCTTGAAGTTGAAGCTTTTTCAGAAGAGCCTGCTTTTCCACCTTTTCCACCGGACATTATTAGTTATGTATTTGTTTGTTGATGGTGTGAAATGGTGGACGGTGCTCACCTTTATATAGATTTTCGTGTGCCGCGAGGTGGCAAACGCACGAGAGCGTCTGATTGGTTGAGCCATGATTCTGTTACGCAAAACAATAACGGACTGTTTTTTACTCCTCTCTGGAAAAAAACTGGCACGACGCAGATGTCGCGAAATTTTATAATTTTAATGGATTGGTGAGGTAAAAATCCAAAATTGCCATTTTGTAGGACCATGTTGCAAAAAAAAAAACATGGGTCTGGCACTACCTCAACAGTCTAAACAAGCGTGTTTGGAAAACTATATAAACCTGTTTGTTTGCCCTTGATAACAAATTGTTTACCAAACTAATTTAATACTATAACATAAAATGGCTCCAAAAGCAGAGAAGAAACCAGCCTCCAAGGCCCCAGCTGAGAAGAAGCCAGCCGGAAAGAAGACCGCCGCCTCTTCTGACGCTAAGAAGAGAACCAAGGCTAGAAAGGAGACCTACTCCTCTTACATCTACAAGGTGCTGAAGCAAACGCATCCAGACACCGGTATTTCCCAAAAGGCCATGTCCATCATGAACTCTTTTGTGAACGATATCTTTGAGAGAATCGCTTCTGAGGCTTCCAAGCTTGCTGCTTACAACAAGAAGTCCACTATCTCTGCCAGAGAGATCCAAACTGCCGTGAGATTGATCTTGCCAGGAGAGTTGGCTAAGCACGCTGTTTCCGAGGGTACCAGATCTGTCACCAAGTACACTTCTGCTACATCTGCTTAAATTTAACGTTTATTTTGCGATTGGGAGATATCATTCGTTTTGCGAGTGATTCTGTTTAGGGTGTATATTAGTAACGAAATTACTGTTTATATGACATTTTGGTAATCGTTTGGCGATGTAAAGTCTAGAGTTATAATTCAGGTATTTAGAATTCTTGAGAATTAAATATATGGTGTAAAATTCAATATTGATCTTGGTAGCAAGTTGAGAGAAATTCAGTAAAGATGACTGTTTGATCCAAAGTGATGTTTCGCTTTGTTCAAATCATATCAACTAACCTTCATTCAATCGTTGATCATCCCAGATATGCTTGTAAATCGTCTACTGCTTCTCACTCAGTTGTGTTACAACAAACTTCTTTGTCGCGGTGCACAGACGTTTAAAAAAAAAATTTCTCTAAAATTATTTCACTAATGTCTACTGCACTTTGGGATCCGTTCATGATCACCCAGCTGCCACGGCTGCCTTCTAAAGGCGGGCTGGGGTCCTCATGTACGATAGCACATATTGACTCGATGCTTTCGATGCAGTTTGACGTGGGAGTTAGCGGGTCGTACATCGGTTCCTATATCACCAAACCAACTCCTAAGATGATCTGGTCCTACTCCTTGTCTCCACAATCGCGTGTGGACTGTTTGGACTCGTTCACATTTGACGAGTCTGCAGACAAAGATGAATCCAAGTTGTTTGTCGCTGGAATTAACGAAAGAAAAAAGAGTTCCATGAGAATAATCAGCTACGGACGGTCCAAGTCTGAGTCCGAGGACGACAAAAATACCACAGAAAGCTTATCTGCATACAACGAGGAGGAAAGAAACACAGTGGAGCCAGAAGGGCTCAGAGAAGTGCGCTCGAAGGACGTTTCCCTGAAGGAAGACTTGATTGGACTCCGGATCTCCAAAGATGGTAACAACGTTTACACCGTTAGCAAAAAAGGCCGCATTTGTATCTGGGAGCTGAAGGTCGAGGACGAGATCACAGAAAAGGTGATCTACGAGCTCGAGCCGACAAAGAAAAGAAATCTTATCTACCACTGCTTCATTTCTCCCGAAGAGCTCCAGATTGAAAAATCTGAAAATATAGAGCATCTTCTTCTCACCGTGGAAGACAACGGTGGCCTTTTGAACGTTGGACTGTACGCTATTGACAAAACCAGTGTTTTGGAACTGTCGCAGTCGGTGATCGAACTGAACATTTCCGACAACGCTCAATTCTGCTTCGACCCTTCTGGAAAGCTTCTCATTTTGGAAAATGACCAAGATCTGACTTTACAAGTGTATTCCGTTCCATTTGCGAAGAAACTGAGAACCATTGAGCTCATCAACGCCTTCAGCACAGAGCCACAAGAACAGCCAATTTCGATCGCGGCTGTTTCTACCAACAGAGTTTTAATTTCCAAGGGAAGCACCATTGCGCTGGTCGATATCCAATTCGAGGCTCTTCTCGGCTCCATCGATCTTTATCCGAAATCGAAGAACTCAAATGGGCTCAAGTTCCCAAGAACTGCCACCATTCAAAGCTGTGTCAAGGTCAAAGGTAACAGTTTGAGAACCAGAGACACTTTTGCGTTGGTGCTGCTTAAAAGTCCAAAGGACAACTTCACGTCATTACAACATCTTTCGGTCGACGTGGGACTTGGAAAACTGACCAACGTTCTGGGAAGAGGCATCAAGAAAGCCGAAAAACCGGCATCAAAGTTCGCTGGGTTCCCTACCTTGGTGAACAAAAGCGAATTCAAGTCCAGCGCAAAGGAAAGCAACTCTTTACAGACCCGTTCCAGACAGTCAAGCACTTTGACTGCTAAGATGTACGATACATTACAGACACTCAAGTCCAAGAAGAAATACCAGGAGCTGGAGACACATTTGGTGAATTTCTTGAAGAATATTGACGAAACAGAGTCTTCCGAGCCTATCCCACAGCAACAGCCGTTCATGGTTTATGAGGCCGACCAGGATCGAGTGGTGGATCCTGAGTTCATTCGTCAAGTGCTTTTGCTTTTGCTAGACTTCAAAGACAACAGACTGCAACTGCCAAACTATGAGGTGGAGAACAGTTTGACGTATCTTTTAACGCATCCATTGTTCCCTCCAGAGCTTGTTCCAGGACTATTGCAGAGCCTGACTGAGGCTCCAAGATTGATGAGACAGGCTATTGTGACCTGTCCAAACATCCCATGTGGTGACCTGATTGAGCTTTTGAGTGCGGTTGCAGACGAGGAGGTGTTCAAAGACATCATTGCCCGTTTGCTTGAGGACTTCTCTAACGAGACCATCACTCAAGAGACCGCAAAGATGCTCAAGAAGAACGTTGCAATTGACTTGGACGGCATAATCTCTCGGATCCTGAAACTAAACTACGGGTATGAGATTCTGAACAACTTTATTGACTCTGATGGATTAGTTTTGAGTTTGCATTACTCTAAAAACCAAACACAGCTCGAGAATCTGATTGCCAAGACCCAGGCCAAGGTCGATGCGTTAGTCACCGACACCCAGCTTCTCACTCTGGTGAACCAGTCGTTGTCCATTACTGAGCAGAGCCGCAAGAAGAAGCAAAAGAAACGGAAGGACGTCGACATCAACAACACGTCGATTGTCGAGGAAACCACTAATCTGGACTCGCTTCTTCAACTGGCGCCCGGATCCATGAAAAAAGACGACAGTCGCAGAATTCCGTTGTATTCTGTTGAAAAGCTTAATATATAGAAAGAATCTAATAACCCGAGAAAATTATTCGAGAAAACCACAACCATGAAGTTTTCGTTGCTGTTTCTATTCTTTATTTTGAACACCGTTCTGGCCCAGCAGGCTCCCAAGGTGACCCACAAGGTCTACTTCGACATCACCGAGGGCGAAGGAGACGATGCCAAGCCGCTGGGAAGAATTGTGTTTGGACTGTTTGGTGACGTTGTTCCAAAGACTGTCGAGAACTTTTACCAATTAAGCGTTTCTGACGATCCTAAATTCGGCTACAAAGGTTCCAAATTCCACAGAGTCATTAAGGATTTCATGATCCAAGGCGGAGATTTCACAAGAGGAGATGGAACTGGTGGCAAATCTATTTACGGTGCCAAGTTTGAGGACGAGAACTTCCAGCTCAAACACGAAGGCCCAGGTTACCTGTCGATGGCCAATGCCGGTAGAAACACCAACGGATCTCAGTTCTTCATCACCACCGTCAAAACTCCATGGCTTGACGGAAAACACGTGGTCTTCGGCAAAGTCCTGGAAGGAATGGACGTTGTCAGACTGATCGAGTCTTCCAAAACCGGATACCAGAACCGCCCTTCCAAGCCAATTGTGATTGCTGATGCAGGAGAAGTTAAAATCGTCAAGGACGAGTTGTAATCTCGGTGTGGCTCTTGACACCTTCCCAAAAATGCTTAAGTAAGCCGCATTTCCCCGGGTTTGATATATATAAGTTAGATAAAAGGAAAAAAAACTTAGAGTGATTGATGTCTGCAAACAGTAGTTCGCTGCCCAAGACGATTTCAAATCCGCGGGCCGTTTCTGGCGCGCGGCAATCGGTGACGGCAGAACACCATCTGGGTAGAAGTTTCATCTATTCGAGTTTCCGGCCGGATCCCAGCTCTCCTTTGAACTCGATAGGTGCCACTGTTCACTCATCCAGTTCCATCAACGAGACCTCGGTGGGACTCGCAGATGTTGGCGTGGACAGCAACGATGAGCCGGCTGCATTCTGGGGTGACCTAAATAACACCCCCCCTGACCAATACGCCGAGGACTATGCTCCTCTCATAACAGAAGATAGTTTGAAAGACGGGTACCAGTCCACAAATTCTTACCCTGATGAGACATACTCCAGCTACAACGGAGACATAGAGGCACAAGAGATAGAATCGAATTCCGTTTTCAACGTTCCAGCGTACCAGAAGTACGAGCAATCGAGTCGAAGAGAGTCTGCTTTGGAAACTGTCTGGCAGACTCTCTGGGCGATCAGAAACGCAGACGCCCACACCATAGGACAGGAGTGCATTGTTAAACCGATCCAGTATCTTCCAGCGGTGTTCTTGGGGACCTTACTCAACATTTTGGACGGACTCAGTTACGGAATGATTTTGTTCCCAATTGGAGAGACTGTTTTCAGTGAAATGGGAGCCCACGGCCTGTCGATGTTTTATGTCTCGACAGTCGTTTCACAGCTAGTTTACTCGCTTGGAGGGTCGGCTTTCAAGTCTGGAATCGGGTCTGAGATGATCGAAGTCACTCCATTTTTCCACCAGATGGGTATCAGCATTATGACCAGCTTAGGCGACCAGAAAGATGCAGTTTTGGCTACTACGATTGTCACCTACGCCATTTCGTCAATAGTCACGGGACTCGTTTTTTTCATACTGGGAAAATGCCGTTTGGGCCGCCTGGTTGGGTTCTTCCCTCGTCACATTCTCGTTGGCTGTATTGGTGGTGTTGGTTATTTTCTGGTTGTCACAGCAATCGAGGTGTCTTCCCGTCTCGAGGGAGGACTCGAGTACAATCTTCCAACGTTGCAGTATCTACTGTATCCACTCGTGTTTTGCCAATGGTTCATTCCGCTGGTGCTCACATCCATCTTGGTGGTTATCCAACACTACAACTCAAGTGCAATCATTGTGCCGTTATATTTCATTGCGGTGTTTGTGATTTTCCACGGAATCGTGTACCTGGTGCCGTCGTGGGACCTGCAAATTGCACGCGACTATGGCTGGGTGTTTAGCGCTCCCAAGACAGAGACTCCTTGGTACTCGTTCTACCAGTTCTACAAATTTGACAAAGTCAGCTGGTTGGCAGTTCTAGACCAGGTGCCAACGATGCTTGCGTTAACATTCTTTGGAATTTTGCATGTTCCCATCAATGTTCCTGCTCTCGCAGTGACCGTGGAAATGGACGAGTTTGACGTCGACAGGGAACTGATGGCCCATGGACTCTCAAACGCCATTTCCGGCCTCTGTGGTAGTATTCAGAACTATCTGGTTTACACAAACTCCGTTTTGTTCATCCGGGCAGGTGCAGACTCGAGACTTAGCGGAGTGATGCTGGCTATGGCTACAGCCTGTGTGATGTGGGCTGGTCCCGTGATCATCGGCTATATTCCAGTGGCCGTGGTTGGTGCGTTGATTTATCTGCTTGGATACGAGCTTTTGAAAGAGGCTCTCTACGATACAAAGGGGAAGCTGCGCAAGTTCGAGTACATCACCATTTTGATCATTGTGGTTACCATGGGTGCTTGGGACTTTGTGTATGGTATTCTTGTTGGTGTGCTTCTGGCGTGCGTCTCGTTTGTCGTTGAGGCAGCCAAGAAACCGGTTGTTTCTGGCATCTATACAGGAGAGTACGCCAGGTCGATTGTGGTCAGACACCCTAAACAGCAGGAGTTCCTCAAGGACGTGGGAAAACAGATCTATGTGATGAAGTTGCAAGGGTCTTTATTCTTCGGATCTATTGGAGGACTCGAGGAGAAAGTGCGTGCTCGCTTTGAGGCATCTACTTTTGCCAAGGAGCCAATCAAGTACCTGATTCTGGACATGAACAATATCAGAAGCATCGATTTTTCGGCAGTGGAAGGATTCAGACGGATCCGTAATCTCGTGACAGAAAAGGATTCTTACATGATCATTTCCTCGGTGAACGAGAACTCAGAAATCGTGCAGGCTTTGAAGGATTCCGGTCTCTGGGAGACGAGTGAACACCAAGAACGGATCCAGCTGTTCAGCAACCTGAACTCGGCTCTGGAATGGTGCGAGAACATCTTCCTGGAAGCTTATAAAGAGCTCAGCAAGAAGAACGAGGTTTCTAGGAAACCGCGGCGGTCGATTGCTCCTAATCCACAGATGGTGGAAACGATGATGTCTGGGTCTCCGCGGCACGCGCACCTGATGCGGGCTGTACGTAAGACGATGGATCTGGATCTGTCCAAACGGATGGTCTCTACATCAGGCAGCACAGGCAAGAATCCGCTGTCTTTGGTGGTCACCGTGATGCAGGGAGTGAGCGACAACCGCGACGAGCAGTTTTGGAGCCGACTGGTGCCGTACTTGGTGAAACAGGAGCTGGCAGCTAACCAGGTGTTCTACGAAAAGCAGCTGAACCAGCCGTGCTTGTACTTTGTGGAGTCGGGCATGATTGGCTACGATATCTGTTTCAACAACCTCAAGTTTTTCCTCAACAGTTGGGTGCTTCCATTGACGCTGTTCGGAGACCTCGTCAAGACACAGAGCGACCGTGTGGTGCGCTACTATTCCAATACTGAGAGTATTGTCTGGAAGCTGGACGAGCCAAGTATCCGCCGGCTCAAGCAGAAAGATCGCGATTTGTACGAGGAGCTTTTGGTGGTAACACTGCGTTTGTTCACGAGCAAGTTTGATTCCCTTTCGTCGAATATCCTGGTCAGTTCATGAACGTTAGTTCTAGAGAGTAATAATCTGTGAAATATTTATTGATTTAAAAATAATGAGTATATTGAATGGATCGCAAGTGTGCGCCCGCAAGAGCCCTGTTGGCGGTATCGGTCTCTTTGCGGAGGAAGACGTGGAAGGAGAGTGTTTGAGGGTTACACGCAAACAGATCTACAACCTCGAGACGTGTCTGGAGTTGAAGAGCCAATTGGACAAGGATAAGGAAGAGCCGGTGGTTCAGCAGGTTCTGAAATATTACAGCAAAGTGCACAACGAGACGAGGTTTCTGATTGCTTACATGATTGGGTTTGAGGTTTTGCGAAGAAAAGGCGAGCTCAAAGACCATCCGGAGCTATCTGAGTATCTGCAATTGTTACTCAGTACCACGGTGGACAACCTGGCCTTTGAAGAAGATGCGTTGCTGGAAAGCTACTACGAGATTGAGCCGGGCAACGCACTGGTGAACATGAGCATCAAGGAGGTCCAGAGCGACGAGTTTGAGGAATTGAGTGCATACATCTCTGATACCTGGCAAGTTTCTATTCCGGGCTGTGACATACGCAGACTGACCGCCGCTGTTCGGTCGCGGACGCTGGAGATTCCAAAGATCGACGAGGATGGCGACTATTACGTCCAGATCTCGCTCGTGCCCGGGCTGGACTTTGCAAACCACGATAACGCTCGCCAGAACGCTACTTTTGACGTTGATCCAGACACGAACGAGATAGTGCTCAAGACAACGACCACAGTCGCCGCGGGCTCGGAGATCTTCATCAGTTATACGCCGTACGAGGACATGACACGGATGTTTGTGACGTACGGGTTTATTCCGTGCTCGAATGGACTCAAAGCCGTGGATATTCCTTTCTGGGGCTACTTCCACTTCGAAGATTCGGAGGAGCTGACGGAATATCTGTTTGAGCAGCAGCAGCCGAACAATCTGCAGTTGATTCTGGAGTACAAGGACGGCAAACTGGAGGACCTGTGGCTGAACATGGCCTCCAACTACAGTTTTGCCGGGTTTATCCAAAAAGACAGCATCCAGACAGTGATGGAGAATGCGTCCGAGGAACAGATCGACCGGGCACTGATCAAGCTGATTGGTCTGGTGGACAAGAGTTTTGCCGAACGGATCCCGAAACTGGACCAATTCAACGATTTCTGCGAAAAATACGAAGCAGAAAACGGTACCTGCAACATACAGCAACTAGTGCAACTGCAGCTGGAAGTGTACCGGAAGTACCGCGAGAAGTATGCCTCGATTGCAAAACATCTGGATTCGGACTCGTTGTACGATCTGGTGATGATCGAGGGAGATGAATGGGTGGATTACCGGCTTCCACCAGTATATAATTTTCTGACCCGAGATCTGGAACGGCACTAATAATATATAGTCACGCTTGTATTTTTTTTTTTGACGTATTTGACGTATTTACTTTATGACTGAACTAAGTCCCGTTTTCAGTACCGGCCGTGGAGGAGCCGGCAATATTGTCCACCAATCGACGGCAGATGAGGTGATTGTGCCTCAAGAGTCGCGCAACTCGTTCAAACAGGACGAGAATGGCAAATTCCATTACCCCACAGGAAGAGGAGGAGCAGGAAACGTCACCGAACTGGAGGCTGTCCCCAGCCCACGGCAAGATCCAGACACTATCAACGAGGAGATAGGCCCTGTGTTCTCGACGGGCCGTGGTGGAGCAGGAAACAGAGTCCATGCCACCACCTCGTCCACAGTTGCTCAGGACCTGGACGAGCAAGTTTCGCCCGTTCATAGCAACCCGAAGCAGGACCTGAAAAAGTCGGGTGTCCAGACCTCGTCCAAGGAAAAGACCAGCTTTTTCAGCAAACTGAAGAAGCTCTTCAACTGAGCTGCTAATAGTGTGGCGTTGCGATCTAATGCCATAGTGATCCCGCTCTCACCCGGCCAAACGAGCTACGAACTATCTTTGGCCCACCCACTCGCGAGTTATGGACCGTCTGGTCACGCTGACCAGGCCAAGTAGATTACAATTTGAATGAATATCAACTATACACCCAGAACCCGGCTGTGTTGCGTGCCACTCGCTATTTTTTTTTTAGCACCGTAAAAAAAAGCCGTTACTTTTATATTATATGTCGTGGTGGGGACGTGTTAGATTGGACGAAGAGGAACAGCCCGAGGCGTCGCAATGGCCCGTGGAACTGCCCACGCTCTCTTACTTCGAGCGTATGGCCCTGTTTGCAGTCACATTGATCGGCTCTTTCGTCTGCTACGGCCTGTGTCTTATTCTACTCCCATTACTATCCCTCAAGCCCCGGAAGTTTGCCGTGCTATGGTCGCTCGGATCAATCTTATTTTTGACCTCGTTCGCCTTCATGAACGGATTGTCCAAGTTTACCGCCCATTTGATTTCCAAAGAACGTCTCTGGTTCACCATCTCGTTTATCGGGTCTATCGTGGCAACCCTTTGGTTCTGTCTTGTTTGGAAGTACACCCTGGTTGTCATAATTTGTGGAGCAATCCAGTTGATAGCTTCTATTGCCTATACAGTCAGTTACTTCCCTTATGGACGCCAAGGACTCAGTCTCACCGGAACGGCTGCCAGAGCCCAGCTAGACAGCTGGATCAATAGCTAAGCTGCATGATCTTGACAAGCCCGGCAGAGTACGGATCCAAACGCTCGACGATCTCGGCGAGCCGCTCGCGATATTCCGACTTGTGCAGACGGACCAGCACATACGCGGTTTCGAGATCGGCTCTGGAAAAGTACGTCTCCAGGAGCTTGGCAGTGTCAACGTTGGCAAAATGCTTCATCAGCCCCACACCCACGATCTTCTTGATGGACTCCGGAATGGACTCGTCCAGGTTCGACCGCAGCTGGTCCACCATGTACCCAATATGTGGGTTTTGAGAGTCAATGGCTAGCAGTTTGTTCACCGACTGCAAACACAAAACGTACTTTTTCAGCCGGAAATTCACCTTGAAGTTGAAAATCTGCGTGAATACACTGTCGGATGCATGCAGCAGAACCTGCTGGTTCACCAGGATTTGCAGCTTGTCGTCAGCAAGAATTTTGGACAGCGCTTTTTCTCCGAAAACATCGTCGTCGTTGGCAGTGCCCTGCGAATATTGCACAAGCTCCTCCCGCTTTTTGATCTCCTCCTTCTTCAACTTCCTGTGCACATGCTCAGAAGAGAGAAGCTCGCTGTGACGGAAAGTCTCCGAAACAACCTCGCTCAAACCATCCAAAACACGATTGTATATTGGCTGGTCGAATAAATTGTCTGCCCAATCGATCATCTTCATATATGCACCCGGCGTTCCCTTGCGCATGGAGTAGTGGTGGAAATCCAGCTGGTCGTCGTAGAACTCGTCAAACACCTTGGTGATACTCAAGTATCTCTTAAGAGCCAGTCCAAGGTTGGTGACTGCTTCTTTGTCGTTCTTGTCACCAAGTGCCTTTCTGTACTTTCTCAAATAGCTTTCTGCGCTCTCAACCAAGAACCAGATCGACTGCATGATGTGCAAGTCCTTGAGTCCATTTGGGCTTTCGTCGTTCTTGGTGAACGCAGAGATGGTATCGATGGCCTTGTGGACGTTGTCTGCACGCAAATAATATTTGGTGGTTTTGGTGTTGATGAATCTGTCCTGCAAGTCGAGTTTCAGACCTTCGTTCATCACCGAGGCAGCTTGGTCCAGCTCGTTCAGTCTCTTGAAGATACGGGCTTTCATGATGTACAGCTCGACCAGTGTTGGGGTGTGGCCAATGGCCACGTCTATCTTTTCCAAGGCAGCAGAGTATTCCCCCACATGGTAGTGGTGCTGGGCAAGGAAGTATGCTGTCCAGCAGTAGGTGAGTGGCTCGTCCTTAGTGTTGTTGAAGAAATTAGAAACGATCGAGTAAATGGTGGCAGCGTTGGACTTGCTCTTGTACAACGGCTTCACATTGACAAACGTGGATGGAACACCCCGTTTGAGTTGTCCCACGATGTATTCTTCTGCTTTCTGCTTGAACTCGTCCCCAGACAAAAACGTCAAAGGAATGAACTTTGGAGGGTCCGATTTTGGGTAGAAAGTGGCTAGTTTCTCGTAAAGGGCCAGTCTCACACGAGAAGAGCCAGTCACACCCAGAGCCTGTTCCAGTTGGTAGTAATACTGGGCGTTGTCCGGGTTTCTCTTCAAAAGCCTACGGTAGACCAAGGATGCTTCCTTTTTGCGGCCCAGTTTCATCAAATAGTGTGCTCTTCTCTCCAACAAAGCGAACCCGTCCAGCACCATTCCTGTTTCTTCGATCCGGTCGAGATCTTTCAAAGCTGCCTCGTAATTGCCGGCCTGCGAAATGACCTCGTTCCGGTAAAGCAGACATTCGGAGTGCTCAAAGTAGTCCGATTCTTGCAGCTTGTCGCTGATCAAATCTTCAATGCGGCCAAGAACTTTTTCAGCGTTCACCAGGTCTCCGTTCAGATGATGTGCCACAGCAGAAGCGGTCCAGTTGGCACGGTAACCCGGCTGGTCTTCCAGGTACCCGAGTCTCGACTTTGGCAGATTCTTGTAGTCTCTGATCTGACTCTGCATGGTGCTCAAATCACGCAGAATGTTCTTGTTGGTGGAACCGTTGTCCATGGCAGCTTGATACCATTTGGCCGCTTGCTTGTAATTTTTGACTGCCTTGTAGTATATACCGGCAATATGATCAACAACATTGTCCGACTGGTCCTTTTCCAATGCCCTGGTGATGTACGACTCGGCAGATGCTTTATCTGTGTCTGAATAGTACAATGCCAACCCTTTCAAGGCCAGACTCGGAGCGTGGCCAGGGCTCTTTTTCAAGACCCCGTCAATGATCTTCAAAGACTTCTTGTACTGCTTGGCATCGTAGCACTTCAGAGCATCTCTAAATTGACTCTCTTCTTTCGACCTTGACAACTTGGACATTTAATGGAAGTTTACCGATGGAAAAAAAAAGTTTTAGTAAGGAAAACGTTGGAAAATATATACCTTAGTTGAGTTTCTAAATTACATGCTCCATTTATATTAATCACTGCTTCCCAATTCTGTGACACTCTTCAAGGAAGAACCGAATTTGTTCCGGGTCCATGAATGGGTGTGTTCCGTGGCCAAAGTTGATGATGTAGTTTTTCTTTCCTCCGCCAAAACCTTTGATCATCTCCTCAGTCTTGCGAGAGATGGTTTCGTGCGATCCGTACATGACACAAGGGTCCAAATTACCTTGCAAAGTGACTCTGCCGTTGGCCACCTTGACCGCCTTTGCCGGGTCGTACAGCCAGTCGAGCGAAACAACGTCGTAGCCAGACTCACACAGGTCTTCCAAAGCGTAGAACGAACCTTTGGCAAACACCGTGAGCGGGATCTTTTCCTCGATACCAAGCTCCTTCAATCTCGGCGGAAGTCTCTGAGAGATCTGGCGCAAGTATGGCAAGGAGAACTCATTGAAATCAGCAGGACTCAGCTCTCCACCCCAACTCTCGAAAACTTGCAACATCTGAGCACCAGCCTTGACTTGCAAGGCCAAGAACTCCACAGCCACGTCGGTGGTCATCTGCAAAAGTTGGTGGGACTCCTTCGGGTACTTGAACAGCCACTCCTTGACAAATCTGTAGATCTTGGATCCTCCTCCTTCAATCATGTAGCACATCAAAGTCCATGGGGCTCCGCAGAACCCAAGCAAAGGAACACGGCCATTCAGCTTGTGTCTCGTGGTGGTTATGGAATTGAATGCCCACGCCAATTCCTTTGAAACGTCGGTATTTTTGTTCAGCTTGTTCAAATCTTCAGGAACTCTTAATGGATCAGTGAACCGTGGCCCCACTTTGTCCACCATTTGTACATCCATGCCCATGGCCTGGGGGATAACCAAGATATCGCTGAATATTATAGCGGCGTCGATCAGTCCGTCGAAATGGTCGATGGGCTGGATAGTGATCGCCGACGCAATCTCCGGGTCCCTACAGGTCTCGAAGAAGTCGCGGTCACCCTTGACCTCGTGGTACTCTGGCAAATACCGGCCCGCCTGACGCATAAGCCACACAGGCGGTCTCTCGACTGTCTCGCCGCGTGCCGCCCGCAAAATCAAATCGTTTTTCAGTGGTGGAAACATCGCTTTTGAGCAACTTTTCAGTAAGTGCTTTTTTTCTTAGCTGCTCGGACGTGGCTAGTGTTAGGCGGTGATGTGGCGCACCTCACCCCCCTATTATGTTTTTTTTTTTAAATTGGGTAATTATCAATATAAATAATTAAACCCTAAATTAGTGAAAAGCAATGTCTGAGGAGCCGGGCAAAATTAAACGATTTATCCGGTCGACATTGGGTTTCCGCAAAAGTACACTGACCGCACTGGTCGTGGTCTCCTACGTTGTCGCCATTCTTATCAACCTTTACTTTGACAAGGTTTCCCTAACTCCACCAGAACCTACTCCTAGAATTCTGGGTACCGCATGGCTTGACTTGCAATCAATCTCCACTCATTTCCATCCGTTTACTTCTCATGCAAATGACGAGGTTCACAAGTACCTGGTCGAAAGAGTGACCAGTCTTTCTGCGAAAAAGGAGTATGTGGAGTTTGATGACGACTACAATAAGCTCAAGTTCATCATTAACCAACCAGACGTGTTTGACCCAGAATCTCTGGCCAACAGAATCATCTACTTTGAAAGCAGTAATGTTGTGGTGAAAATTGAAGGCAAAGACCCTTCGTTGCCAGGAGTTCTCGTTAGTGCCCATTACGACTCTGTTCCTACTGCTTATGGAACAACAGACGATGGAATGGGAATTGCCTCTATTTTGGGCATTCTCGAACACTATTCGTCAGACGAGGTTGAACAGCCAGAACGTACCATCATCCTCAACTTCAACAACGACGAGGAATTCGGACTTTTGGGAGCTGAAGCGTTTGTCAAGCACAAATGGTTTAATTTGGTCAAGTATTTTGTTAATTTGGAAGGTACTGGTGCCGGTGGCAAGGCAATTCTGTTCAGAAGCACGGATGTTGGAGTTTTAAGCTACTATTCGGCTGCCAAACGTCCGTTCGCTAACTCCTTGTTCCAACAAGGCTTCCAGAGCGGCCTCATTCGGTCTCAAACCGACTACAAAATCTACACCGAAAATGGTCTTCGTGGAGTGGACATCGCTTTCTTCAAGCCTAGATCTCTCTACCACACGATGAGAGACTCAATTGCAGGAACGACTCTCGGGTCGCTCTGGCACATGGAGTCCAACGCACTGAGTTTAGTGGACGCCTTGGCAAACGAGAAAGACGACGTTAGTGACGACACTTCCGCAGCCGTGTTTTTTGACGTTTTGGGCATATTCTTCTTTTACTGCTCGGTCAATACTCTCTACGTGCTGGACATTCTGATTGTCAGTGTGGTGCCGGTAGTGACCATTCTGTGTTTGTTCATTGTGGCCAAGCGTGGAACATGGTACGTTGATTTCGGAAGAGGCTGGCTCAGATACCCTATCAGTTTGGGTGCATCGTACGCGCTCACGTCGTTCGTGTCCAGCTATATCTACTTGAACGATCCAATTCTTCTTTCAAACGATTACATTTCTCCGTTATTGGCACTCAGTGCTCTCAACTTACTGTCAAACTATGTCATTTTGAATTTCGCAGCCTGGGCTCGTCCAGTTCACGACCAGAAATTGATCTGTCTTTTGGAGCTGAACATCTTGCTCTGGATAGGTGCGATTTGGATGACGTCCAAGGAAAAAAACGAGCAAAATGTTGCTGGATACAGCATCACTTTGGTGCATCTCTTGGTTTCTGCATCTTCGATTTTCGGACTTACAGCACTCATGATCAAGAAAAGAGCTCCTCGGTACAAAAAAGTTGTCAAGCCTAGAGTATATGGCTCTACAGAGGATGAGCAGTCCACCTCTCACGCCGAGTCGCCTGCAGAGACGATTCCCGAGTCCAGCGACTCGGAGCGTCAACAGCTTCTTGCTGGCGAAGAGTCTTCGATCAACAATAACTCAACCATTGTGGTGATTGAACACGAGTCAGAAGAGACTTACAAACAAAAGCTGAAGCACGCAGCTTTGCAATCGTTCAGCTATGACTGGTCTATCCAGTTCTTGCTACTTGTTCCTTTGGCCATTTACATTATCTTCTCTAACGGAGAGCTTATTTTGCAAGCTCTAAACCAAACTGTGCAAGAAAGTTCGTACTTTGGCAAAGTGACCATGCACGTTCTTGTTGGAGTGGCCGTGTGGCTTGGTGTTCCTGTGACTCCGTTCATTCACAAGCTGAATGCTGCTCTGGTGTTGTTCCTCGCAGCTGTTCTGCTCGTTGGCTCTACCGTTTCGTACTTTGAGACTCCATACTCCTATGCTAACCCGTTGAAACTGAGATTTTTGGAAACCGTTAACACGGCCACGGAATCGTCTCTTGTGAGTCTTTCCGGAAGAGCTGGGTACATCGAGCCAATGTTGCGCGATATTCCTTCGCTCAAGGACTCAGGCAACACTGTCAGTTGCAAGGTGAACTCTGAGCTCGACACGGAGATTTGCCAGTACGAGGGTCCACGTCCATACTTGTTGGACGGTACAGGAGCAAACAACAAGTACTCAAATTACCTGAATGTGAAGGTGATCAATAACTCAAACGATGGAGACGTTACAGATAAGTACACGCCGGTGGAGGTTGATTTTGTGATTAGTGCACAGGATAACAGAAATTGTATTCTGACATTCAACTCGTCGCACTACAACCCGAAGGACTCTGCACGGTCGAAGAAGGTCGCGTCCCCTGTCAAGCTGGTGACTCTGTACCAGAACGGCACGAGCTCAAGCCCGTTGTCTTCGATTCCTTCTGGCTACTCACTTGACGAACGGGGCAACCATCGGATCAAGACGATGAAGGGAATTGACGAGATCCAGCTACACAAGCTCAATTGGACACAGCCACACTACCGTGTTGGCATCCAATGGCTACGAACGCCGTTTGACGACGACGAGGATCCGCAAGAGACCACAGAGCTGGGATTGAATGTGAGGTGCTACTGGGGAGAGTACGACGAGTCTGTTCTTGTTGACGGGGAGAAAACACGCAAGGTCCCTGCACTGGACGAGCTGATCCAGTACTCGCCCCGCCACATCATCTACAGCAACCTGGATCGCGGACTTGTGGAGGTGGAGCAGTATTTAACTTTGTAAGGATAGCTTTTAACTGTAATGGTCGCAGCTAGGGAAAAAACCAAACCGGCACGCCGGATGGCCCACAAATTGCCGTATAAAGTATTTCCAAAAAAAATTTCAGTGCAGCAAATTGCAAGCAGGGGGACCATAAGCAATCTTATCGCGGTTGCAAAATTAATCCTGTAAACGCATGAATCAGGCTGCATAGAGCGGAACAGTCCGTGCAATCAAAAAAAAAAAAAAACTTGAAAAATACATATAAGGAATTCATGACCGATTCAGACATGAACAGGTCGTTTTCGATGAAGAGTGAGGATTCGCAGGACGCTTCAGTGGACCCGAGCTTTGCCAACAAGTTTCGTCGATTACGCGCGTGTGCGCGGTGCCATCGACTTAAGATGCGGTGCGTTTTCGAAGACCCAGGGTTCGAGAGTTGTACCAGGTGTTTTAAGGCCGATCTTAAATGCTCCATGACAGAAGACCCGACTATGGAAAAGGCGAAACCGCGTCCTCGCAAGAAGGTCAAGCTGAGGGGGTCCGGCCCGCTCACGGGGCTTCAGACTAGCATGAACGAGGCCACCAAGTTATTCCACACCTTACAGAGACAAATTACTGAAACCAAAAACGTGAGCATTGCATCTCTAGAGAACCAGAAACTAGAAATATCCAATCTGGACGAGAACCTCAACCCAAAGAGCCTTGCCCAATTGCAGAAAGAGCTGAGCGAGCTCCAAAGGCTGCTGGCACACACCATCAATTTCAGCAAAGGGATGAATCTGACGTCTGACGAGACAAACGTTGCCTCGTCCGTCAATTCGATGAAAGACGGACCTGTTAAGAGCGTACCGAACCTGCCGTTCATCCCGTACGAAAATAACCTCATGAAGGAGCTCATCAAGCTGCGGATCTTGTCCGAAGACGAGGCCCGCTCGAAATTTGCGTTTTTCGTCAACGACGTGCTGTGCTACTGGCCCTGTGTGTCAATTCCCGCCCATTATACGTTCGACTGGCTCATAGAGAACGAGCCTTTGGTTCTGTTGGCGTTTGTGACCGTCACATGCCTGAACGAGGCAGACTTGCACGATACTCTTCTCTACTACCTCGACAACAAGCTGGCTTTACAAGTCGGGGTCATTGGCGATATCTCGCCAAGCCTGATCCAGGTATACTTGGTGCTATCGCTGTGGTGCTCCCCGCCTCGCAAATGGGGCTCCTACAAACACCAAATGAGTCTGCTGTCTGCACTGAATCTCACGCTATGCTTGGACCTGGGAAACGAGGCCCACCGAATGGGTTCAAACGTTTTGGAGGACAGCTCCGAGGAACGCAAGATCCTGCGCGCATACATTGGAGTTTACTCGTGCTGTTGTTCGCTCGGACTGTCTTTGCCGAGATTCAAGGTGGTCAACTGGACAAACACCCACGAACGGTGCTGCCAGACACTGATGATGGGCGACGTGAACCGCAACGACCGGTTCTTGGCGTATTACGCGCGGCTGGTGGCTGTGGGTGAAGAAATCTTCCAGTTTTTGTGTCCGACAATCGCTTCTCCGTCGCTCGCAACAAGACTCAATTTACTTTTCAACGTCCATAAGGACGTGAAGGATGACAACTCGTTCCCCCACGAAAGCTTACGTACAATGATGATCAATTACGAGAAAAAGATGCAGAAACTGGCTTCCGAAAGTGGCCTGCTAGCCTCAGAGTCGAAGGAGAAGAACCTGCTCTCTATTATTTATTATCAGCTTCTGATGACCATGTACGATTACGTGGTTTGCAGAGTGCTGGTGCGCAAAGACATCATGACAGACGTTTATCTACAGACGTTGACAAGACTGGTGAAGGCCAGCGAGAAGGTTGTGGAATCGTTTGAGGCCGTGAGCCACCAGACTCCTATTTTCCCCACCTTTTTCTACTACCGTCCAATGCACGCTCTGGTTGCACTCATTCGGGCACGTTTACTGGTCAAGTCCCAGGGACTCGATCTGGAAGTCGACGTGGAGCGGCAGTACGAGCTGGTCAGCCAGTCTCTGGACCGCATAGCTTCCAAGAGTAAAGTTGGGCAGAAAATGCTCATGATCTTGACAAGAATCAGCAAATGGATGCAGGTGTCCAACAATTTCAACAGAGACGGAGCCACCAACTCCATGGTGGACCTCCTGGATGAGCTGGGCAAAGAGAAGGCCGTGGAGAATATCAGTGTCAACTTGCGAAAGAGAGAAGGAGACAACGGCAATCTGAACCCGGACTCGCGAATCCAGTTCAGCAGATTCATCAACTACAACGTCGAGAATATCTCTAACAAAAATAGGAAATACTCGTCAGCCAGCTCCAAAGCGAGCCGCAAGTCCAGTGCAACGTTTATTCCGTCTCCAATTGGATACACTGGGAGCGAAGGAAACGATTCTCCAAGCGTGTTGGTTGATGGTCCAGCCAAAATGCCAGACAATCGCACCTCTTTCAGCGTGGACAACTCGTTGGAACACACCAACGGGTCTCAAAATCTCTTGAACGATATCTTTTCGCAAATCGACTCGGATATTCTCAACTTCAACGAAGTGCCTGTGATCGAAATGATGCCCGACTCAGAGCTAAACTTCTTTGGCGGAGAGGACGGCTACGGATTTTGGTAAACGATATCAGACATTCGCTTTGTACTATACTCATATTATTCGCTCTATTCACAAGTTTAATGATTCTATGTATCTTGATTGATCGCATGATATCTTTTTCCACGGAAACCAAACGTCTGCTGGTTGTACTGGAAGACCTCTTGCGGGTTGTAGTCGTTGAGCTCCCACTTGGTGGATCCGAAAACGTTTGGAACAACGTCCATCAAAATGTCCATGTCCTTGGAATAGTTGTCAACTAGCCAGTTGTAATCTTTCGTGATGTCGTCTTTGTGGTATCCGGTCACGAAGATTCCGCACTTGGAGTCCAGAAGACCTGGAACGCTCTTTTCCCACAGTTCTGTGGACTCGCCCGATCCCATACGCGGATGGAAGCAGAAAAACACGTCCAAGTATGGATCGTAAGGGAAGAAGTCCTGGGCCTCGTGCAACACGTTGAAATCATGGGTGTGGTAGTAGAAACACATGGTGTCGTCGATTCTCTTGACAAATGGTCTTTCGGAAACTAGATACTGTTTCTTCTCTCTGTCGTAGTACGACTCCGGTCCAATAAAGTGCAATTCGAACGAAATGCCGGGGAACAAATAAGTTAACTCTTTCCAAACAAAACCTGGCAACATGGACTCGGACTTGGAGTTCAACAGGAAGATACGCATTGGACGGTCCTTGAGCGACGAGATTCTGGCCTCCGGATACAAGGTGTATCTCAGAGCAGCCAAACTCTTGAGACCTTCCACGGAAACAGGACCTTTTGGCTTCAAGAAGTACGGAGAGTATTGGTGCAAGATGGATGCGATGGTGGCTGGGAAACTCAACATCTTAGTGACAACAGCCAGCTGGAACTCTGTGTCCATCGAGTAAAAGCGTCTCGTGTACAAATAGGTGTCCCAATTGGCGAAATTAACCAACGTATCTTGCGCCTGGTACGAAGGGAAATCAAACTCCGGGAACTGTCTACCAGATCTCAAATCGTGTTCGTAGATGTTGACTTTTTTCAAAATTTCGTATTTCTTGGACTCGTGGTATTCTTTGTCTTGCTCCCATGCTTCTTGGGAATGGTGTGTTGGGATTCCTGAATATGGACAGGTATAGTTGATTTCTTTCTTTGTCACCGGACATTTGGCATTGGCTCTGATGGAGGCCGCTCTCATTCTCAAGTCCGGGGACGGCGATTGGTCCCAGTAGTGGAATCTATTGTCCGGGGTTGGATCGTCTGGTGAAGGCGGAGGATCCATACATAGCACACTGCGGATAAACGAGCCAATCTGACGGCTGGATATCGCCGCAGAAAGTCTAGTGGGGACGGCGGTCTTGGAAGGAACTCGAACAAACATGGCGGGACGCTGATTTTCCCGTGCAAATGAGGTTTCGAGAGTCCGCTTGTTGTAATTTAGTGCAAAAGTAGTGTGCAAATTTTTATTTTTCCAAAAACCAAACCCCCCAACCCGGTATTTGAACTGGCAGAATGAGGTTTTAATAGACACTTTAATCTTGCCAATGTCTTCTTCTACGGATTTCGAAAAGTCTCCATTGGAGATCGAATTCGAGGCCGAGATCAGGTACTGTCTGTCGGATATGCGCACACGGACCGGGCCGGCCACCAAGAAGGTCCAGGGCATCACTTTACAAACCACTCTGGGGGAACTGTTCGAACTGAGCGATGTACAGGACGTTATCGAATTGGTGATTGAGAACGAGCACTCCTCGAAAAACTTGGACAATAGTCTGCCATTGTACCATATTCTGGAGTGTGGATCAAACCTGACCCACGATCAGGTGCCCACTATGATCTCGATCTCGGTTGTTCTGCCGGGTTCGGTGGCCAGGGTGAAGCAATACGTTGTTACACTGAAAGACGAGCTTGGACGCGAGGTAGAGGTCGAATTGACTTCCCAGGATTGCATTATTGTCGATAACACGCAGATCGGCTACGACTCATACGTTCTACTTTCCACCACCGGAAGACAGAAAATCTCAGCGGTGGCCCCACTCAACACGGAGTTTGAGGTGAAGGAGAATACGCATATGGACCGAAATTGGGTGGCAACGGTCTCGGGCGTGGCCAGATCGCTGTCGCTGTTGCCATTGAGACTCCCTGAACTTGTTGCGCGCGGAACAGTGCATTTTTTCGAGCAGGGCACCTTCTGGAGACTTCTAAACCTGACCTGGGTGATTGTGAGGTTCTCGGTCATACAACTGGTGATAGGAGTGATTCCTTCGGGCGATGCCCGCAGACCCAAATCATTTATTCGGGGCCCGCTCGCGGATATAATTAACGTTTATCTTTTTGGGGCCACAATTTTCGGGAGCGAGCTGTGGATCAGTCTAGAAGATATCATTTTGAATGATTTTTCAGGCCGGGCCCAAAAATACTCTTTGATTCCTGTGCGAAGGATGCTTGCTGTGGGAACATCTGTGGAAAACTACGCGCACCTTAAGATTTCGCTCTTAGTGCGCTCGCTTATCGTGAATAATCGCAGAGGACGATTGGAGTTGCCAGGAAAGGTGCACCCAGAACAGAAATCTTGCTGCGCGTCAGCGGAATTTTATCGATACGTTTGTGTGGCTGTGCAAGATTTTAGTTTGTTACTAATCACCCTCCATCCGACCATTTTCCAGATCTACAAAACAGAACTGGACAAACACGAGCAATTGGTGGCCAAGTTGCGCAACGACCTCGCAGAACAGCAAGACGCCATTGCCGAGCCACAGGACTAAGAAGATTCGCGAAATGTCCGAGCTATTATCAGAAGGCGGTGCAATCTGGCTAGAGATTTTAGGCCGTTCCAGAATTTTTCGATTAGTTACTAATTTGGATTAGTTACTAACAATCTGCATTTATGTAAGCATAGGCGGTCCAGTCCTCCCTCAATCGTAATAGGAGAGAATATAAAAGCTGGTGGTTTACCCACATTATTTCCATCCATCTAATATCAATTAAATAAATACAATGGTTGCCACTGTCCAAAAGCCAGCTCCAAGCTTCTCCAAGACCGCCGTTATTGACGGTGTGTTCGAAGACATCACCCTTGAACAATACAAGGGTAAGTGGGTGTTGCTCGCATTCATCCCAATGGCATTCACTTTCGTCTGCCCAACCGAAATCATTGCCTACTCGGACGCTGTTAAGAAGTTCGCCGAGAAAGACGTTGAGGTTCTGTTCGCTTCCACCGACTCCGAGTACACTTTGCTCGCCTGGACCAACGTTGCACGTGCCGATGGTGGTCTTGGAAAGGTCAACATCCCATTGGTCTCCGACAAGAACCACACCCTTTCTAAGGACTACGGTGTCTTGCTCGAGGACGAGGGAATCGCTCTTAGAGGTATCTTCTTGATCGACCCTAACGGAGTTCTGAGACAGGCCACCATCAACGACTTGCCAGTCGGAAGAAACGTCGAGGAGTCCTTGAGACTCGTCGAGGCCTTCCAATTCACCGAGAAGTACGGTGAGGTTTGCCCAGCCAACTGGACCGCAGGTGCCGATACCATCACCCCAGAGGTTGAGAAGTCTAAGCAATACTTCTCCAAGCACGGTTAAATAGAAACAGTCGCGAAGGACCGATAGATGGACTTGTCAGGAGTTTATGTATGGAATAGACATTTTGTGTCCAGCTTATCATGGTAGTTACCATCACTGTACTAGTCTCGGTATTAGCTTGTAAGTTTCTGGTGTAGAGGTGTCTACCACGTTGACCTGGAGCCCGGAAACACCGTTTGCGAAGGGGAGCAGGTTGACGAGTTTGGAGGTTGGTGTTGAACTTGATGGCGATTTTGCGTTGTACAGGTCGCCCTCCACAGTAAAGAACAGCGGCTGTTCCAGTGAAAATTTGACCGACACCTCGTCCACAAACTCCTGCAAAGTGGTGGTGTCGGTGATTAGGTGTTCCCGCGGCAGGCTGCCGCACACTTTGCAGTCGTCCACCTTGTCGTACGGGTCGGAAACACAAACAACGCCGGTCTCGCCGTTGTAGTACATGCTGTCGCGCATGTTTTCTGCGCACGACGTGATGAACTTGAAGCACTCGTGGCAGCAGGCTGCTGCCACCACGGCATTCGTGGCTGCGATGGCCGGAATGATGTTTTTCACCACGCCCAGCGTCTTGGACTTGGTCACTCCGTCGATGCCGAACTGGGTGGCGCGCGCCTTGGCCAGCTGGTACATTTTCTCGACGTGGTCCGGAATATCTGCGTTGAAGTCTGAGTCTGGGTATATTCTGGACCATTCAAGTTGGTGGGCCCATTCGATGCAATGTTCGGGCAATCTCGGCGTAGACGCCAAGGTGCACAGCGGGTACGTTGTCTGGACAGGAACGAGTTTCATGTAGCACTCGAAACACGCCGTGATGGTGGGGATCATCAGCTTGACCGATCCTTGGAAACCTTCGGTTCCACCATCGACCCAGGGAATCAGCTGGCCCGTGGTGGCCGCGAGAGTGATCAGTTTCTCGTTCATCCACCGCCGAGCCCCAATGCTATCGAGGCCACACACAATCATCGAGAATTGCGAGTAGAAGGCGTCGTCGAAGTCCTGGATTTTGCAGAAATGAGGCACAATTGTCAGTTCCTTGCTGGAAACACGTTTGGAAACAAACTCGCACGCCACAATGGCCTTCGACTTACCCACATCGCTTGGTCTGAACAAAAACTGCCGGTTCAAATTGCTAATCTCAATGGTGTCCATGTCAATACACTCTATATGGCGAAACCCAGAAAGAGCCAGGTTCTTGAGGATCTCGCACCCTAAACCACCAGCACCAAGCACCAGAATTTTGCTCGTCACAAGAGACTCCACGCCAAACTCTGGCGTGTAGTCCGGGTCGGTGAACGGACCGGCCTGTTGCAAAAGAGTTGTCATAACAAAGTGAATGAAATTATTTTTCTCCAATCTATCTATCTAAATCAGTCTCACCTTCTCTTTCATCCGTCCACCGCGGAAACCGTACAAACACCGATTTTCCTGCGGCATTGTCTGTAGCTGTCTCCATGCTTCGTAGATGTACTCGGGCATGATCGGCTTGGTGTCGTTGCTGGGCTCGTCAAACAAGTACTTTCTCTTCTTGCTCTCCTTTTCCTGTCTGAACTCTTCAACACGACTGCGTTTAATCTCCAGCGACTTCTCCGTCAGTGAACACACCATCTCAAACGTCAGGAACCCGAGAATGTCGATCACATCGTCGTTGGGACGACTCTCTGTGATCTGCGCCATTCCACACCACTCCCTAAACCGCTTGGCTTTTCTAAACGTGAAACTGGCCTGACGACACTCCGACCAATGCACATACTCCTTCTGGGTCATATTCTTGGTACGCTCGTCGTTCTGCTTAAGCCGTTTCAGCTGTGCAAGAACAGCCTCGCGCTCCTCCTCGTCGATCTGGTTTCCGGTTCCATCATCGTTCAGTTCCATAGGCTGTTCGTTGAACATGAATTCGAGCTCCCACGGAAGCCGAATCTGCGATTTTTTCTGCTTGGCCAACATCTTGCTGTCGATTCCGCTCGCGTTGGCCGCCCCGCCTGCCCCTCCCGCAGGGTTGTCCAGAAGCTCGTTACCAGCACCAATGTCTCCAGATTCCTGGTCCTTGGCGTTCTTCCGCACATCTTTCCACGACAAATATGTTCGAAGCCGATTCACCTTGGCCTTGTCGTGTCTAATCATGAATATCACATCCTCCGGTAAAATACTCTTTTGTCCCCTGGCATTGGCCGTCTTTTGGGCCTGCAAAATTAGCTCAATCACCTGGTCCTTGACAATTGTCTCAATCACCATAGTCGTGCTCTCGGGCGGATCGTTCGTCTCGCCGCTCACAAACATCATCTGCTGGATCTCCAGCCTATACTTGAATTTACTTTTATCCATGGCTAAAAAAACAAGAGAAAATTATTTTCTTCTTCTATGAAATGTACATGGATCTCTGCTCCGCTGGAAATCATCAGTAAAGACAAATTCCAAGGATGGTGTATCCCAATCCAGAACAAAAGTGAGATACCTCTGCTGATTGCCAAATTGCACGAGGAAAATCCGAGTATTCGCAAAGCTACCCATCCTGCAATGTATGCCTGGAAAACAGCTACTACTGCCCCCAAACCGCCACATATCCTCGATTTGGACCAGGGAAAACACGACGGAGGCGAGAGAGGATCAGGAGAACGACTGATCTCGGTTTTGGAAAACTTTAAGCTGCTGAACGCGCTGGTTCTGGTGGTTAGATGGCATAACGGCCCAAATTTGGGAAGCAAAAGATTCCGAGCCATTAGCAAATCGGCTACACAGGCAATCATCCACGCAGGATGGCCAGATAAAAAAGCTAAGCTGTTCAAGGACGTCAAAACGCATCTTATTATCTAAACTACCATCAGCCCAATTATTTGAACACCTTACCGTCGACAATTTCTTGGCCGTTGTAAGGCTTGTCCCAAGCCCACATGTTCTCAATGAACTCCTTGTCCTCTGGCTTGGATGGGTCCAATTTGGTGAAAGAGTAAGATTCCCAATCTGGAGCAACATCGAAAGCTGGAACAGCATCCTGGCCTCTGACAAGGAAAGCACCAACAATACCGTTGTTGTTGTTCTCTCCGTAAACAACGGCAGAACCAAACAGGTATTTGGTGGAAGCGGACAATCTGTTGAAGAAACCTCCAACCAAGTTGTTAGACATGAAAGTCAAGGTCAACTCATCATTGTACTTGTAAGCGACTCTCCACAAAGACCATTCCTCAGGGTTCCAGAACTCGTTCCAGAAGTATGGCAAAGCACCAGTTCTGGTGTCCTCGTTGGAGTATTTTCTCTTCCACTCGTCAAGTGGTAGGGAAGACTTACCAAGAGCCTCCAATGGGTGCTTTGGCTTCTTCTCCTGAGCTGGCTCCTCGGCTGGCTTTGGAGCAGCAGCGGCAGCAGCCTTTGGAGCAGCCTCGGCCTTAGCAGCCTTTGGAGCCTTTTCCTTCTTGGCTGGCTTTGGAGCCTCAAGTGGCTGGGCAGTCAACTTGACGTCCTTGAAGAACCAGTTCAAGTACTCAGTGGCGGTAACAGTCTTCCACCATCTGGTAACGTATGGGTGTTTGGATCTCCATTCGTCACCGTAAAAAATAGTGAATGGTCTGTAGAACATGGCAGCAAAGAAGATGTCGGCAATGGTAAGTCTCTCACCAACCAAGAAGGTGTAGTGCTCGAGTCTGGCATCCAAAGTGGAAACAATCTTCTCCAAAGCTCCAAGAGCATCGTCAACGACTTTCTTGTTGTATGGAGCCTTTCCGAGGAATGGCTTGAAAGCAGTTGTGGCTTGCACCATGAATTCGGAAGATCCAAGGGAGACCCATTTCAAAACCTGAGCACGGTCTTCAAGAGTCTTACCGAGCAATGGGTGGTTCTCATCCTTCAAAGAGATAACTAAACAAGTTAGTAAGATTTCCAATGAAATCAGCACACCAATGGTGGGTGAATGTATCAGATTCGTAATCTCGACATAATTTTTAAGACAGGGATAACTGTATAAATGATGGAAATATTTCATCACATAAACACCTCATTGGTCTGCTGACTGAAAATACTCACGGTAGTACAAAATGGCAATAACCTCGGTCAATTTGTAGCCCTTTGGTCCAACAAAAGCTGGCACCTTGCCCAATGGGAAGTTGGCCTTGTACTCTTCGTCAGCTCTTTCACCGAGCTTGACATCCAAGTCCAAGACCTTAACAATACCTCTGACAGGAATCACTCTGCTGGCTTCACCAGCATATAAAGTACCCAACGACATTCTGTCTAGTGTTAAAGATCAATTATTATGAGCTTTCTTTGTCCTCGTTGGAAAAATTTTAAATTACTAGTCGTGCGAAACACACTTCGGAGTAAGGTGTTGGAGGTTAGACCATTTGATATACCTCAATTGTATATCGGGCCTGTTGGTGATGAGCTTTGCAAAATGGCCACGCGCCGTGCGATTTGCCAGAAGCGTTCACAATTTACCCTCTCATGCAGAGATCGTGGCCAAGTTCGACTTCCAGAAGCCTACGCACTCCATCAATGAGATTAACCAGAAGTTTGATTCGCTACGGCACCAGACCATTGTCCTGAATGGATGGCTCGACAGAGCTCCTCGAAAATTATCGTCCAAGCTGATTTTCGCTTCTTTGAGGGATACAAAGTCAAACTATGCTGATATCGTTTGCAAAGATCAGAAAGTAGCAGAGAAGCTGGCTTCCAGAAAGCCCGAGGACGTGATTAGTGTTAGCGGGACTGTTCAACCGAAAAAATCAAAAGACGGGTCCACAGACTCGTGGGAGCTGGTTTTGCAAGACATTAAGCTGCTGAACGCCGCAGATATCCAAACCATCCAGCTTGATTCGTTGAAACACGCCAATAGCCAGTATCCTCAGGAATACAGATATCTCCAGCTGAGACAGCCACAATACCAGAAATCCTTGCGCACAAGGGCTTTGGTTGCTTCTGTGGCACGTAAAGTTCTGGATAAACGGGACTTTGTTGAGATTGAGACTCCACTGCTGTTCAAGTCCACTCCTGAAGGAGCCAGCGAGTTTCTGGTCCCAACACGGAAGCAGGGCCATTTCTACGCCCTACCGCAGTCTCCTCAGCAGTACAAACAATTGCTGATGGCCAGCGGGTTTGAGAAGTACTACCAAATAGCCAGATGTTTCAGAGACGAGGATTTGCGTGCGGACAGACAGCCGGAATTTACCCAGATTGACTTGGAGATGTCTTTTGCAAAGAAACAGGATGTTATGGAGACCGTGGAGAACCTTGTTACGGAGATCTTCAAGGAGTCCAGAAACCTGAGCCTGCTGACCTTAACAGACGACAACTCTGCGGTGGTTGACTCCAAGACTAACGGAATAAAGCTTTTGAGCTACTGGGACGCAATGCACTATTTCGGTATCGACAAGCCGGATCTGCGCTCCAGTTTGAAGTTCGAGCTGTTGGATGAACATTTCGAAAGCAACGGAATTGTGCAAGGAGTGGTTCTTCCAGATGCACTGAAAGTGGACGGAATAGAGAGTTTGATTAATTCTGCTGACTACACGAACCGGAAACCGTTCGTTGCCAAAATAGAGACAGAAAGCGATCTTGCCAACTGGCACAAACAGTCTCCGTTTGTTTTCAAAGGCGATATCAACCAATTAAATGCAAAACTGAACGTCAAGGTTGGAGACGTGGTTGCACTGGGAGACATGGTTTATCCCGACAAGAAAAACCATCGTCACGTATACGAGAACCCTAGTCCGTTGGGAAGGTTTAGACAGCTGGCTATCCAACAATTCCCCGAGCTCTGGAGACACAACTGTGGTCTAAAGCCTGAAGACACGTTTGTTGCCTGCTGGGTGGTGAATTTCCCGCTTTTCTCTCCAACCGAAGACCCGAAATCCAAGGGAAAAGAATACCCTGAGTACCTGGAAAACACTTATGAAGCCACGCATCATCCCTTCACCATGTTTGATCTTAGTCAGGGAGTTACTCCGTCCTTGGGAAACGTTTTGGATATTAATGGAGAACACTACGATTTGGTCATCAACGGCGTTGAAGCAGGCGGAGGATCCCAAAGAATTCACGACGCACAACTTCAAAGATACATCTTGAAAGAAATCCTGAACATACAGAACGCAGACGAGCTCTTTGGCCATCTGCTTAGAGCATTAGATAGTGGCTGTCCACCACATGCTGGCTTTGCCCTGGGTTTCGACAGACTGTGTTCTATGATTGTTGGATCCAACAACATTAGAGACGTGGTCGCGTTCCCGAAAACACAAACAGGCGCCGATCCTGTTGTTGGCTCGCCCAGCAGAGTCGACCAGACAACCTTGGCCAGCTACCATGTCCGGTGTACGGATGTGTGAGAAGGGCTCGCAACCCCGCGATTTTTCGTCCAAGTGAAAAATTTTGTTCGCGAAAAGGCAGCCACCCCTCGTAGGAGCAAGGCAAAATCGGGTATTAGCAAATTGGACCAGCTTGTACATATTGAAAAATCCTAGGTTAACCAGGTATAATTTCACCCATTAAGGAGAGTTTGGCCCGTCCAGACTTCCTAGAGATCCATAAGGCCACATTTTCTTTGAGACCGAGAGTGTGCGAAGGCATACTGCAGAGACCGAGGTAGATAAGAGGCTTTAACTTTATCGGCTAGATTGGGTATATTTTTGTGAGGCCAACCTGTTTGGAGACCGTGTTTTCTACGCTCATACAGTGTGGACAGCATTTAGCCGAGCAGATTGTGCTTATTACTGACACTTTTAATTCGTTGTCAACGTGTTGGTTGTCAACAACGCCTTTGAGGGGCAAATACTTGAACCACAACTGCTGGTGCAGAGGTGTCAAATATCAAGATGGCTCTACCATCGTCAGCCGGAGCACGATTCCGGCAACGTAAGATTTCTGTGAAACAAACGTTACAAGTATGGAAACAGAAAGACATACCGGATCTTGAACTTGCTGAACAACAGCGGGATCTACAGCAATTCGAGACAGGTGTCGAGAAAGGGGAAGAAGAGGAACATCATTTACAAAAGGTGATCAATGCGTCTGCAGCCAAGATCCAAGGTGAGAAGGTTGAGCAGGTGTACATTCCTACTCCAGATGCTTCCAAGGTGTGGGCAGATGCACACAAATATTATAAAGACGGGTTTTCTGCCCCTGCTACCTACATCAAATTCTCTGCAACCGTGGAGGACGTTTCCGGATGTCCTTACTGTATGGACGAAGAGGACGAGAAGTTTTTGGAGGCAATGAACAGCAAATCAGACAACAAGTGTACCGAGGATGAGTTTGAGATCATAGCACACCGGTTTGAGACCGTGGTGAATGAGAAACAACCGTTCTTGACCATGGATCCGCAACAGATTTTGAGCTTTAAGGAGATCGTGCAAATTGCGTTGGTTCCAGATAAGTCTGATCCTGCCGACGTTGCACGGACATTGGAGACCCAATTGAATATACATCCGTTCAAAACCTTACTGGATGCTAAACCTACGAGCGGAAAACAGCCAAGACCACTTAAAGTGCTGTTTGACATGTTTGGTCGCAAAATATACGAGCATTGGAAAGCTCGTCGCATTGAGAGACACGGGAAGCCCGTTTTCCCTGCTCTCAAGTTCGAAGATCCTTCTCACAAAGATGACAACGATCCCTACGTTTGTTTCAGAAGACGTGAATTTAGGCAAGCGAGAAAAACAAGAAGAACCGATACCCAAGGTGCAGAGCGACTGGAGCTCTTTTACAAAGATCTCAAGCATGCACGAAATCTTATGTTTATGGTCGCTGAGCGTGAGGTGAGGCGATTTGAGCAGATCAAGACCGATCTTGAGATATTCAATTTGCGGTGCGAAACCAAAAAGGTGAAGCGAGAACTTGGTGTCAAGGGAGAAGAAGAAGATCTGATCACACACAAGAAGAAACGTCCCCCATTACCGGACCCAGAGATGTTCAGAGCTCAACAGATGTCTGAGAAAGAGAGACTACTAAACAAAGAGCGTCGCAAACAACAGATCGAGAAGGAGAAGCTGATGGCTACACAGAGACAACGGTACCAGAAAGGAGGGGCCAATGCGCAAGGGCCACTTGGACAGGGAACGAATCCTGTTGCTGTGCAACCGTATGTCAAGCTTCCATCCTCGCGTATCCCCGATCTGGACTTGACTACGGTGAATGCTGTTTTGCAGGATAAGCTGGAAGGTATCAAGAAAGCTGTTAGCGACAAACTGGTGAAACGGCGTGCTCAAGACGAGGGATGGGTGAATTTCACAGACGACCCATACAATCCGTTCTTTTCGATTGCAACCAACGAAGACGAGGCATTAAAGGAGAGATCACACTTGCCGTACTCATCGATTGCCTCGTCGCTTTACCAGATCGAGAACTCGCAAGAGACCAAGTACTCCTCGATTTTTAGTGGTCACAGGCACTACAAAGACGAAGACGTTGTGAGGATCAACGCTTCAGACGGAAAGCTGGTTGCAAACGACAGGAACAACATGCTTCCTGAGTTTTACGACCTGAGCGGCCAGGACCGGGATTACGAAGACACTGGCTTTTACAATCTCAACAACGAGAATCAAAACAAGCTCTCAGTTTCTGAGGTTCTCTACAAGCTGAGAAAGCGTGTTGGTCGGTACGGAAGAACATGGATAGACCGGAAGAGGGTAAGCGACGACCATGGATTCGAAGACTACGTCGATGAGTCCGATGACGAGATGGAGCTCGAGTCCGACTCTGGCGAGGAGGACACCAAGGAAGAGCCGTTGACACCTCCTGAGAACGGAGAACTGTCTTCGCGCAAGAGACACATCGACGTGTACGACTCTCAGAGCGATGCCAAGCGGCGACTCAAGTCGCGGTTCATGTTTGACTCCGATCTTCCGTCGTACATGCCTTTGGATCCATCCAAGTTGAACCAGATCGGAACACAGACCCAGGCCATACGGTTCGGATGCATGCTTTTGACGAAGGCGTACGACAGCATCCACCACATCCGTCAGAAACAGATCGAGGCACACCAACAGCGAATCTTGCAACAACAGAGACTGATGCAACAGAAGCAAAAGCAGCTGGCTAACGGCTCTGCCGACACGAACGGGTCAGGCCTGTCGAACAAATCAGGTTCTCCTGCTCCTGGTGCTGCTGCCGAAACGAAGAAACTTAAAACTTGATGTATAATAGTAAGACATGTAAGATGAGTGATAATCCGACGATCGTCCGCGATCTGATAAAAAAAAGAAGCCTTGAATTTTTCTTGCATGTCCAAGCGTAAGATCGAAAGTATTGATCCGTTCGATACAGCAAAGAATGTTGTCAAGCTGGTTCCACGGCCGGTGGTTCCGTTTGCGCCCACGAATTACGCCGATCGGAACCATTATTTGCGGATTTTCCACGAACAGCTGAAGAAATTGAACGTTCCAGACGCCGTGGCTGTAGCTGTTGATAAGGAGCACGAGGTAGCTAGTGCGACCAAGACACAGGCGGAGTATGTGCGACTGATCAAGCGGACGATGTATGAGTATGTGAAGAAGAAGCCCAAGGTTGCGAAGGGGCCAATTGAGCCGTCGGCGAGCGAATACTTGAAAAGACTGCAGACCCTGTGTGTTTCCGAGTCGATGCTCAAGAGACACGGGTTTGTGATGGAGATTCCCGAGGCGAGACAGCATGGAGAGACTTTGGAGTGTGGTCATTGTCGTGTGACGTTTCTTGCCGCAAAAGAGTACGAGCCAGATCACAAAAGCGTGTGTCGGTTCCATCCTGGTAAGATCATCACGAGTCTGAGCTCGGGGATCAAGAAGTGGAACCATAACTATGCCAATCGCCATTATTCGTGCTGCAACGAAGTCCCGGGACACACAGAAGGGTGTCAGAAACTGGACAAACACGTTTTCAAACTGACAGACCCAGCAGAGATGCACTATCAGCTACCGTTTGCCACGATCGAGGAGCTCCGACAGAAGTACGACGTGAAGGACCCGCCAAAGTACGACGCGATTGGGCTTGATTGTGAAATGTGTTATACCTCGCGCGGATTCGAGATGATGAAGCTCAGTTTGGTCAAATTCCCAGAATGCACAGCGATAATGGACGAGATTGTCAAGCCAAAGGGGGAAGTGATCGACCTGAACACGTTTGTTTCTGGAGTCGAATCGATTCCAGACGATGCAATGACGTGGGAGCAGATGCTGGAGAAGATGGCCCGGCTCACGGACGAAAATACCGTGATCATTGGTCATGGTTTGGAGAATGATTTGAACGTTTTGAGAATCATCTACCCCAAAATTGTCGACACGGCGATTCTTTTTTCCGAGAGAACGGTGGATCCGCGTCGGAAGGATCCGTTGAAACGACTGGCATGGAAATTTTTGAGCAGAAACATTCAAGGTGGACAGCACGACTCGCTGGAGGACGCTATTGTGCCATTGGAGATCGTCAAGAAACGGCTCGACAAGCTGCCACCGAGCTCGTCCTAATCTGTCTTCATCTGTTTTTCACTAGTTCCATGATTTTCTCCTGGTTCTTGGCCAGTTTCTGCATTAGTTTGGAGTTCTCAAGCAACAGCTGCTTGAGCTCTGAGTCGGAGCTGATCTTCCTATCATGTTTGGGCGACAGAAACACGTTCTCGTCCTGGGGACGAGACAGAGGCATAGAGGTCAGCACGGAGTTCTCTTTGACGGCACTCTGGAAATTGAGCACGGCAGGACGTTCTGGCTTGTGTATCCCAGACTTAGCCGTGTTAAGTCTGCGCATGGCAGAGAGTGGGGTCAGCGAAATAGGTGCCGGACCAGCACGCTTCCGTGGGGGAGACGTGGCGGCGCGCCGCACGCGACGCTGATCCAAGTGTCGTGTTGGAGTGAACGTGGTTATCACTGGTTTAGAGGGAGAGCCCATATAAAAGATAAATAAATAAGTAAATAAAAGCGTCTGGGCTGTGCAAATACACGTCAATGCCAGGTTAAATAAGTTATGCCGATTCATTAAATGCCTAGACAAGTCCACTAAGACTGAGTCTTTCTAAAAACATGGGCAGATCATCTTTTCTGATCTCGATCATGGAGCTCTCGAAGCTGTCGATCCGCGCCTTGGCACCGGTGCTATTTGCTATTTCCTGGAAAGCCAGCGAAAAAGTGTTCAACACGGTGATCTTCTCGGCCGCTTCTTCGACTCCCTTCATGTTGGGGTACTTTGGCGGCAGTCCGCAAACCAGATAAGTCCCTGTGTCAACGTCAAGGGAAGCAATCACCAAAGGTAGCACGGACTTGTCCAGCTCTGCACACGACTCGAGGATCCAGTTGCCGAGCTTGGTGAGTATGAGCGGGTTCTGGAAAAGCTTGGCGTTGTTGCTGAACGTTCTAATTTCGATCGAGTCCGAGTTGCTGGAGTCTGGAACCAACGAATGGTCCGAAACGGTATTATTAGTTGCAAAGTTGTCTTTCAGAACCACGAGTCTGAAAATTCGCAGGTTCTTGATCATCTTCTTTTGGAAGATCTCAAACCCTTTATCAAAGATGAACTGCTGTTGGAGTTTGGCTATTTTCAGTCCCTTGGAAATCAGATCGAAATCGTCCATCGCGTCGTACGCTCTCCAGAAATTGGCCACAAACTGTGACTCTCGTCTTTTGATCAATGTGCGTATATCTTTCTCGTCCTCCTCTTGCTCTGGCGTAGCCGGCCGTGTTTTTGGGGCCTGGTCGCTGACCAACTCTCCATCGTATTCCAATAGTGCCGTCACGGCTTCCACAAAATCACACGCAGAAACAGACCCATGGAACCCAAAGTTGCGCACAAACCCGTCCCTGATAACGTCTGTGAGCCCAAACTGAGCCAGGTTCTTGCGGAAAATGGTATGCAGTTTCTTCTTTAGATTGATGTCCAAATAGTGCCAGTTCTGGTTGGCAGCAGCAAGCGATATTCCCATTCTGGCAAACATGGTGTTAAGTCGCCGTTTCCCGTTGCTCGTGTACAGCTGCAACTTTGAGTTCACGTAATTGGAGTAGAAAAACGAGTTGTACAGGTTCCAATGTCGAAGCAGAAACAGGCTGTAATCCTTGTCGACTTTCAACGCGGTGTTATCTGCCTTCTTTCCTCTGTTGTCGTCGAAGCTCGACTCTGCAGTCGAGGAAATATCGTCCGATTGTTGTATTCTGTTGAGCTCGTCTTTGAGCAGCGGAACTAGCGACTCGTACGCATTTGTGTAGTTAGAACTCAAAGAACTGGTCCCCACGATCGATAACCACAGATAGTCCACGCTCGACTCGCCCAAGGTGGAGACCAGCGAGTACACCTGGATAGCGGCCGACATGGAAACGGTTGTTCCCTGATTGTAGTAATCCTCGATGGTTTTTTCGTGTTCAAGGAGAACGCGTTTTCTGGCCGGAACAGCGTCCTCGCTTTTGCGTTTGCGCGTGAACATCTCGTCCTCAGACCCGCTGGCCAAATCGTCGAATTCTTCCTGTTCTTCCTCCTCGTCCTCGCCCTGTTCTTGCTCCATTGCAACCAGAGCCTCGTACGAAACTCTCTGCGGTTCCAGCTCTCGCTCAGCGGTGCCGTCGTCAAAACACACAATCATGTGCGAACCAAACAGATTATCGAGATTCCACGGCCGGTGGCCGTCAAACACGTAGATTCTTCTGGTTAGCCGGATTTGGGGCTCTGTTGTTGACGAGTCTGGGGTGATTGGAGCACCGGTGCTGTTGACCTGCTCGACGTGTTGCGACACGTCTATATCAAGGAAACTCTCCAAATCAACCATTGAGCCACACCCAACCAACAGCACGTTCGATATTCCTTCGTCTAGCTTAATATACTTGGTCTTCAAGTCATTGTATCCAACAACAGGGATCAACTGAAACACGATCAGATGTCGTTTCAGCATCATACACAGAATCTTGCCCGCACAAATAGAATCAACATTCAAACACGACACGAACACAACCAACTTGCACGTTGAATGGGTCAAGGACATGGTTTTGATCTCCTCGAACGCATTGGAAAAGTCGCCAGGAGTCAAAATCATGGTCCAGAAAATTAGGTCTTGCGCTCACCCCTGCTATCTATCGTTTCACACAACACGTAGCCAAATCACAAACTCGATATGGCAGAGATAGGCGCGGCAACTAGAGCTGTGTTGATTAGATATTTGAAAATAAAACGCGTTTCAAGAAATTATTTAGGGTCTATAATCGGTGCAAGGGTGTTGTATTTACATGACGGACTTGATGTTGTTCAAGAAGTTCTTGATGCGGTGGAGATCGGTCCCGTTTCCCCAGAGAAGGTAGTACCTTGCCACGGACTCGTCGTCCACATTCATACACCGGAGGTATATTTCCGCGAGAATCTTGTATGTGAGCAGATCGGGCTGGATAGCGTTTTTGCTGATTTCGTCCACCAGTCTGCTGATTAGTTGCAGGTTTTCTGATTGTTTCCACACTTGAACAAGGATGGAGTTGTAAACGTCGATGTTGAGCCCGAACTCGTACACAAAGATCGACTTGTGTTCTCTGATGTAGTCCAGAATCAGCAGAGTATCGTCAAAGCTGCTGAAATCGTAAGTCAGCGAGTTTAGACAGTATTCCAGCAACACGGGCAGAGTTTTCATGTTGATGGGTGGACTTTGGGGCGACTTTTCGCATTCGGCTTTAATAGAGACGAAAAACTCGTTCCGATCGGGAGGCACTCCCGGCTTTGACGAGCGGTTCTGTGCAAACCTGTCAATAACTGTGTCTTTAATAAATGCGATCATTTCTTCGTTTGTCTGCACGTTTTCGTCGATGTATGTGAGAGTCGGTTGTAAACTCTCGAGCAGAGTCTTTTTATACTCCAGTTTCGTTTTGTATGCTTCCAAGTTGAAAGAGTAAGGTCTTGGATCCACAAACTTCTTGCCCACCGGATTCTTTGCCTGCTGGTCATTAATGTTCGAAAACTCTTTCAAAGTCTCTGCAACACCAACTGGCTTCGTTTTCTTCATGAGGTAGTCGAAAACCTTACCAAACGTCTTCTGTTCGCTGATTGAAGACAGCTTGTTCTGCGACATAACCGACTTGGAGAAGTCTTCAAAGAAACTTTTATATGATTCATTATTGGTGACGGAATCAATAACTCCCGGCTTCGCTGCCTCCGCAACGCTCTGGCCCAATTTTGAGTAGTAACGTAGAAATCGAGCTTTGTGCATTTGAAGAAATTTTTTACTGGAAAAAACCATTAAAAATCATCAGGACCCCGGAATTTTAGGGACCTGGCCATTTGGACAATTTGGTTGAAACTTTGGCTCAATAGAAGTTCAACTTAGCTCTATGTAGTGCCATTACTCATCTAGTCATCGAATTTCCCCTCCTAACCCCCTCAAACCTCACACTCCTATCATGTACCTTGATGGAATTTTCGGGATCAAATAGTCACCCCATTGCCTGGCTTTACCAATCAGCCGTTCTATCCATAAATTGTATGCATAATTTGTCATAAAACACCTCACAAAAGCTTCACAGACATCTACCCTGGTCACGAAGGCGGTAAACTGACCTGCATGCGAACTGAATAGAAACTCGTAGAAACAATAACCGTCCAGTTCCGAACAAATAGCCCCCCATTACCAGTACTGGAACACAGATAACCTATCTAAACATGACGTGACAACAGGCCGTACACTTCCGAAGTATCACCTCACAACGTTAAATTGACGCAGGCCACACGTCTTCAGAGCCGCACCGCCCCACCCCATGAAAACCGTTTCGGCCTTGCCAACACTATATAAGGCCCCCCCCGTTACCACTTTTCCCCCATCAATCAATCACCAACGAATTCCAATGTCTGAAATCATATCCAACAGCGAAACAGCAGTTCACAACGAGCCTCACGACGAGAAGGCCCGCGCCATTGCTCCAGTTTCCACTGGCCCCCAGTACGTGGTGTATCCGCCAAGAACTGGTCTGCTGAGAGTCAGCTACTACAAGAAGTCTGACCAATGGAGACCTTACCCAACATCTTGTGCCGCCGGATTGGCTCTTTCCGGTATCACACTGTTCTCCCTCGGTTTGATTCTGTGTCAAGCCAATTCTGTCACCAACCCGGCTATTCTTTCTGGTAGCTTCTTCTTTGCTTCGGGTTTGGTCCAGATCATCACCGGTATCTGGGCTATCGTTGATAACAACCTGTTTGGATCCGTTCTGCTGCTTTGCTACGGAGCTTTCTTCACTTCTTTCGGTGCTATTGTCACCGACGTCATGGGTGTTGAGGATTATTATGCCAACACCAGCGATTACGATAATGCTTTGGGAATCTACCTGTCTGCATGGACGGTGTTTGATTTCTTCTTGTTCACGGCAACGTTCAAGAGTACCATTCCGCTGTTTGTTCTGACATTCTGCAAGTGGTTCTTCATGTTGCTTTATACCATTGCTACATTTGGCGAGCACGAGGGCTGTAAGGTTGCATCTGGAGTTTTCTGTTTCCTGACTTCCATGTGCGCATTCTACGGAGTCTATGATGGCCTGTCCAGCGCCGCAAACTCGTACGCACCGGTTCCTGAAACCAAATGGCTTAGAATGCCTGGTGCTTGGAACGAGCCCGAACCAGACAAGATTCCATTGGTCTGAACGGTTCTGTTCTTTTAATTCCTAATACTTTATACGACTGAAATGAATATATGACCTGTTATGATAAGATTTCTGCGCTCTACGCAATCGATACGTAAACCTTTGTATATACAGCGGAAAGGAGATATAGTGATCTAGTCAGCCGGACTAATCATCGGCCTTGCGATGGATCTTTGGCAACAGACGCGATGCGTGGAAGTTGATCATCGAGTTCGATTTCACGGTCGGCTTCTTCTTGGTGTACATGCAATCTCTGAGCTGGTTCTCGAGCTCTTTGCAAACGGCAGCTCCTTCTCCGTTGGCAGCCCAGCAGTTAAGCATCTGTGACATGACCACAGCGCACTTTCCGGCACCAGGACCCTTCTTGTCGGCCGTGCGGACTCTCAAACGCGGAAGAGGCGGGATACTTGGAGTATGCTTTGGTCTCATGATGAATTAATGGTGAAAAATATTCAAGGAAAAAAATCAAGAAAAACTTTACCCGGCACATCTAATATTTTTGTTTTAAATAACAAACATGTCGCTTTCAGCTTCCAACGGCAGCGATCTTCCTGTTCCGCTTGTCACCGGCGAGCCGAGTCTGAAACGGAGCAGAAGTCCAACAGAATCAGAGGATTCCGACCAACTGGCGATCGATGAGCGCTCCAAAATCGCCAAACTAACGGAGACAAACGTCTCGTCCAACTCTAGCTCGGAGTCGGAGGACGAATCTGACCTGGACGACTTCATGTACGACGAACTGGCTTTGAAAGAGTTTCAGTTTGAGGACTCGGATCTGCCGGAGATCTCTTTCGACAAACTAGACTACTTTGATCAGGATCCTATCCCACCCCTTAAAGATATCAAGATCACAAAGAACGTGTGTTCGTACGTTCGAAACTTCTTGAAAACGCGCGGATTTGTTGAGTTCCTGGAGAAGACCATCCCTGTTGACCCAAGTCCAGACGACATCCTCTATGTGACCAATATGCTAGGCTACACCCCCAGATACCATAATAGATTTTTCAAGAACGAGCATCAGATCGACGAATTTATGCAAAAATGCATTCTGTTCCTCCAGAAAGCCATGAACAGGGTTCTGAAGATGCGCACACGACTCCCAAGCTTCCACAAAATAGAACATCTGGTGGAGGCGCTCGAAAAGGCTGAAAACGTCCTGGTACTCACTGGAGCTGGTATTTCCACCTCGTTGGGTATCCCAGACTTCCGTTCGTCGCAAGGTTTCTATTCTCGCATGAAACATCTGGGACTAGAGGATCCTCAGGACGTGTTTAGCCTGGACGTTTTCAAAAGGTCGCCGGAGGTGTTCTACTCCATCGCTCACATGATCCTGCCACCCGATCTTGCTTTTACGCCGCTACACGGGTTCATCAAGCTGCTCCAAGACAAAAACAAGCTTCTCCGCAACTACACACAGAACATCGACAATTTGGAGGCCAATGCGGGCGTACTTAAGGAAAAGCTTGTGCAGTGTCACGGTTCTTTTGCTACGGCCAGCTGCATCACCTGCAAATACAAAGTTCCTGGAGAAACGCTGTTTGGACACCTTCGTCGACAGGAAATCGCGTACTGTCCGTTCTGTCAGCCGGAGCGGAAAGTGCTGTTGGCCAAGGTTGACAAGATGGAGGAAGAAGGCACCTATTCGCGTCGATACGAGTATGCCAATTCTTTTGGGGTGATGAAGCCAGATATCACATTTTTTGGAGAAGATCTGCCCGAATTGTTCCATAGCACAATCAAGACCGACATCGACAAGTGTGATTTGCTGATCTGCATTGGAACGTCGCTGAAAGTTGCTCCTGTGAGTGAGATTGTGAATCTTGTTCCAAACTCTGTGCCACAGATCCTGATCAATAAAGATCCAATCAACCATGCCGAGTTTGACATCGATATCTTGGGATATTGCGACCAGGCGATCACCTGGCTAACGGGCAAGCGGCTAGGATGGGAGATCAAGCACAAGGACTTTGACAAGATCCTAAACTCTGGTCTCGAGATAGACATGACTGATGAAGCAGCGGGTCTCTACATAGTCACCGACGAGAAGCAGCGCGAGGCTATCCGGAAGGAAGCGGAAGTGGAGCAACTACGAGAAGAGAAGGAAAAACAGCAAGATGGTGATGACGCTGCAGGGGAAGAAACGTCAAATTTGTGATAACGTCATCAGGGTTCTTCCTTTTTTTGCTTTTTCTTCTAGAAAATACAAACCTCAATTGTTAAAGTCCGAGAATTTCACGTTTACTAAGACGGTGTTCAGTAAGAAATCCGAATACAGCCTATATTACGTCCGACCGTTATTTTTTGACGCACGACAAAAATCATATAAAATCGCAATAACTTTCCGCATCAATTTAGATTATCCATCATGTCTGCTTCTCCTATCGTTAACAACAAGCTTACTGTTCACAAGCTGAGCTACTACAATTACACTTCTCCTTTGGAGTTCAGAGAGGTCGAACTCAAGGGATACTCTGAAACCTCGTTTTTGGGCCCTACTCAAATTCTGATCAAAACCAAGGCTTCTTCTTTGAACCCTGTGGATGTGATTTTGTACCAGTTGACCCCAACCTGGCTCAAGAAGGATGTCCTCAAGGGATTCGGTAGCGACTATGCTGGTGAGGTTCTTCAGACCGGTTCTGAGGTTAAGGACTACAAAGAGGGAGATAGGGTCTACGGTGACCTTTTGAAACCATTTGGTCCAAATGGTGCCTTTTCCGACTACTTGGTTCTCGATGTTACTAAAGAGGACAAGATTGGAAAGATTCCAGACAACTTGTCTTACCAAGAGGCTGCTGCTCTTCCGATTGCCTTTGGTACCGCTTACGAGTTGATTACGAAGAACCATAACGTGAAGGGCGCCAACGTGATTGTTTTTGGTGCCGGTACCTCTGTTGGTACTTATGGTGTTGAGATTGCCAAGTATCTGGGAGCTAAGACCGTTCTGGCCACCTGCTCTCCTAAGTCTGCTGCAAAGGCTAAGGAGTACGGAGCCGACGTCATCGTCGACTACACGAAGGGTGCTGAGCACGAGTACAAGGAAATCACCGAGTTTGTCAAGAAGAACGGCAAGTTCGACCTCATTTTCGACAGTTGCAGAGATCCTGTTTTCATGGGCCGTCTGAAGGATGTCTTGAAGACCAGAAAGGAAGGTGGAAAATATGTCCAAGTTTTCGGTTCCACCACCATGGACTACAGGACCGTCACTGTTGCAAGCAATTTGCCAACCAAGGGAATCATGAGAGAGTTGGTGGCTTCCCGTCTGCCATTTTCCAAGTACGAGTTCATCTCTGCTTCCATTTCTGACGGTGGAGACTTCATCAAGGCTGTGGCTGACTTGAGCGCTTCGAACAAGCTCAAGATCCCTATCGACTCCGTCTTCAAGCCTAAGGACTACAAGAAAGCTCTCGACAAGTTCTACTCCGGCTCGTTCAAGGGTAAGCTCGTGTTCGACTTTGAGTAGAGTAGCATATAGAATTTCATGTTTGCCGTGTACGGGTGTGTGGTTTTAATAGAGTAACGTTTTCCCAGAACAAAAATAAATAATAACAGACCCTTAGCAAAACTTCTTTGTCAATGAGTAGGGCACCGCCAGTGAAGGGACATCAAAAGACGTCCTCTCATTCGTCAATTGATCTTGCTCGTCAATATGAATTAGACATCTCGAGAATCAACAAGTATCTGTTCAGAGAGGTGGATCAATCTGGCCATCGTTCAGAAAGATACCTGGCTCATGTTCGTGTTATTGAAGACTCCAAGTCCCAATCTGTTCGTCCTCCTGACAACAGTCCTGCCAGAAACAAGAAGGACCGTATTCTGATCCTGTCTGTGAGATCGTCTGGACGGATTCGTCTCCACAAGGCACGAGAAAACCCAGATACAAGTGTTCAGATCGGAAGAACATGGGATTTCGAGGAACTCACCAAAATCGAGCTAGACCCGGTGATCCCTACTGGTTTCATCTTTGAGATGACCAAGAACTACTTCTGGGAAACAGGATCTCCGAAAGAACGCAGGGTGTGGATCACCTCTGTACTCGAGCACTACATTCGCTATACAAGGGGTAAGAAACTTCCTCAATTGGTTAACTGTTCCGTGGAATATTTCCATCTCGGGCCGTTGCTCCAGAAGTATGGTCCTCAGGCTCCGTCGCGGTCTGCCACAGCAGAGAGCAACGGGTCTGGGTCCAGTGGAATCCGCACTGCTACGTCTGCCACGACACCTACAACACATAGTTCGCCTTCTAAGTCTTTCGGACCTCCGTCTTCGGCGCCTACGATGCTTGATAAAAGTGATCCTCGCTCGCGCGAAGTTCAACGTGCAGCTTCCGCCCTGAAGGGGGTTGATAGAGACCAGGAACGCAGAGACCGAGAGCTCAAAGAAAGGCAAACCAGAGAGCGCGAGGCCAAGGAAAGAGAGAGGAAAGAAAGAGAACGGAAAGAACTGGAAGCCAGGGAGCTCCAGAGACGCGAGTACGAGCGACAGCAGGCTGCAATTCGCGAGAAAGAACGACAAGAGGCAGAAAAGCGAGAACGACAACGACAGGAAGCAGCACGTCAAGAGAGAGAGCTGCAACTTCAAAGAGAAGCCGAAGACAAAGCCAGAGAACAGGAACGGTTGGAACAAGAAAGGAGAGAAGCAGAACAGACCGAGGCTCTGCGTACCCTGAATAGCAACACAGGAACCATATCTGCAAGATCCATTGAGTTCGTTGGACACCATAGATCTATGCAGGAGGTTGAGGACTACACACAGGATGATGATGAGTATGATGCGGTGTTTGACGACTATGCGGACAGGGAGCCCGAAACAGCACCACTAAATTTCGGACCAAGTCCGTCGATTCCTGAGAAACCCGAAATTGTCATTGATTCGAGTAAGGTTTCCTCGCCTGTGCCATACAACGTCTCGAATGTGGAGAAATTTGTTCCTGAATTTAGTGACTCAGAAGATGATCAAGAACGTGATACCACGATAGAGCTGTTACGTCCTCACGCCAGGTCCAGAGCGTTTAGTACCAATGGATCTGGAGATCGAAAGACTGGAGATTTGAGCGAACTTCTTGATGAGATCGGATGGGATCCGAAATTGGACGATTCCAAATCTCTGCAGAAGAAGCTGCTGAAGGAACTTGAGAGAATTCAGTTCCAAAGGATCGATTCCCTTACTGACGTTGTCGACTCCACGTCTTCAGTGAGTCAAGCTATCAGCAAGTCATTACGCGAATGTGAGACAATTGATCCAATCCTGTCGTTCTATGGCGTCCAGTTAGCTTCTTTCCAAGACGAGGTTGACCATATCGAGAAACAAGGTCATGGAATACAAGTTGAGGCAACAAACAAAAAGCTGCTGAAGAAAGAGCTGGATGATATTTTGCATTCTGTTGATATTTCTGACAGAGAACTCAGTCTTTTGTTGAACGAACGCATATCTACTGGCCAGCAAAACGGTGCTCTGGAAACAGTTTTGACCAGCTTGTACGCTGCGCTGACCAAGATCAGAGGAGATGACTCTGACGATGAAGAAATGGGTCAAATGAGAGCTTTGGAGGAGAAGAAGTCCAAGTACGAGAAGGCTACTCAGCTGTTCATCAATAACTTGAAGAAATATGTTGACCAGCTGTTTGCAGCGTCGGTTACCAGCTTGAACTCAAAGCTCCAAACAGACAAGACACTGGAGTCGATCAGACCTTCGATGGAAAGAAAACTCTCAGAATTGATGACATTGCAAGGGTTGATTGCCTTTGTTAAGCAAGTGTCTCCAAGTGATTACAAGGAGATCTTGGCCAGCCACCAGAACGCTTTTGCGCAATTCTATGTCAACTTGGTTACTGTGCTGACAGAGAAGTTCAATTCCGAGCAGCAGTCAGTGAAACATGTTAAGTTTTCGTTTGCAAACGAGCCAAAAGATCTGATCACACACAGATCAAAGAGACCGAAGTCGTCTGCCGGTTCTAGGAAGCCAACTTCCAACATGAAGATTTTGGAAGAGTTAGGGTTTGGGGCTTCGTCCCAGACAACAATATTGACATCTCCAGAACCTGCCGAGAAAGATACCCGTGGATCGCTGTTGCTCGAAGTGCTGAGACTCTTTTTCGACTCGTTGATTTTACATCAGCGTTTCGTGATCCAATTCTTCTCTCTGTCATCGTCTGAAGAGTATAATTTCTCCAACTTGACCAAGAAACCGCTTGCGTCTCGCGTTCAGGAGTTCACCGAACCTACAACTTCGCCAATGGAAGCCGATCGCGATGTCAGCGACCAGATCTTTAATGTCATGCATATGATAGTCGGAAATTCAGAGAATGGGTTGCTGAAGTTCCTCATGAACACCATCAAGCAAGACATGCTCCAATATCCAATCACAGCTCTATTTACACAGAAACTAGCACACGAGCTCTCCTCGACCAGTCAGGAGTACGTTGTCAACATGCTGACACGTACCGAGTCCAAGTTATCGTTGATCTGGACTAGACATCTTGACAGTCAACTGCACATTATCGAGGAGGAGCCTGCAGCATTAAAGGTCTACAAGTTTGTAAAGGCCTTCCCTGAGTTTGTGAGACGGATCGATGAGAGTCTGGAGCTGAATGGTGTGACTAACATTGCTGACTACTCTGTCCACACACAGCTTGTGCAGGACTACGAAAGACTGTGGTCTGCTATCAACTCAAGCTTGAACAAGAATGCCCAATTGACTAGCCACATTGACCAGGCTCTTGTGAGAAGCACGACACTGGAATCGTCGCGTTTGGATCTGACACAGACTATCTCGTCCACCGGAGACGGGGCCGGCAACCATCTTTCGTTGCTGTTGAACTACAACTGGTTAAGCGGAGAGATGAAACAGCTGGCCACACTGCCTCAATCAATCAAGACAAACATCGAAGAGCTGAAATCCAAGGAGCTCAACGATTTCTGCGATACATACGCGAGAACCACCTCGATTGGCGAGCTGATGTCTGCTCTGGAAGGAATCGACGGTCTTGTGAAGTCTCACACCAACCCGTCGCGCACCAACGCGTACTCCACTGCCAACATGAGCAAACTACTGAGCCGGTACGAGGCGTCCAAGCTGAAGGTGTCGATCAAGGAGATTGCGACGGAGCTGTCGAGCCAGATCACTGGTAAGATGACCAGCGACGAGGAAAGTGAGGTGAGTAGCTCCATTGCCAAGGATATGGAGAAAGAGCTGTTCAACAACTGTCTGAATTCGCTCAGCATCATCTACAACGTGAACTTCTCGAAACTGAACCAGGTTCTCAAGGAGTACTACGACACGCTCTCGAACCCGGTCGACAAGATCGTCATCAACTACAACTTCAGCAAGGAGTACCTTTAAATAAAGATCAAGGCTGTGCAAGTCAAATACAAAAAAATCACATTGCAAACGCGTTAGCAGTACAAGACAAGTAGACAGACATGTCGTCTGACGACGATTTTAGCGACGATGGAGATATTGTCTTACTCAATGAAGTACGCCCAATTCAGAATACCAACACAGCCATCAACAGGTTCTCCGAGGTGCGCAAGATCGGACAAAGAACGCTTGATGGTAATGTGGTGATGTTCCAACATGGCGACCAGACCACGATGTACGAGGAGATCCGTGAGACCAACGTTCGATTTGGGCCCACACATCATCCATTGAACTACAGCCAGCTCGAAACGTACATTTACCCAACCAATTTGGAATTAAGAGAATACCAGTTTGAAATCGTCAAACAGGCGTTATACCAGAACGTGTTGTGTGTTCTTCCCACCGGTTTGGGAAAGACGTTCATTGCGTCGACGGTGATGCTGAATTTCTTTAGATGGACCAGAGACGCCAAGGTTATTTTTATGGCGCCAACAAGACCGTTGGTTGCACAGCAGATCAAGGCCTGTTACGGTATTACGGGGATCCCAAGCGACCAAACGGCGATCTTGCTGGATAAAACAAGACGCAATCGTGCAGAGATCTGGAAGGCCAAAAGGGTGTTCTTCACCACTCCGCAGGTGGTGGAGAACGATCTGAAAAGCGGGACCTTGAATCCTAAAGATATCGTGCTCCTGGTGGTTGACGAGGCCCATAGATCTAAGGGAGCATACGCATACAGTGCCGTGGTGAGCTTTTTGAAGAAATACAATACGAGTTTCCGTGTTCTGGGGCTTTCGGCCACTCCAGGTTCTGACACTGAGTCTATCCAGGTGATTGTCAATAACCTGTTGATTTCCAGGATCGAGGTCAGAACAGAGGATAGTCCAGATACAGAGAAGTACATCAAAGGCCGGGATATTTTGAAATTAGATTGTGAGATCACCGACGAGATTGCATATATCGTGGACCTGATCTCAGACGCCATTTTGCCTGTCTTACGAAAGGCCAATGCTAGTGGAATCTACGACATTACAGATCCAGCGAAAATCAACCATTTCCAAGCAATGGAGAAGTCGCAGAAAGTTATCAAGAATCCAACGTTATCAGAAGGAATCAAGTGGACCTATTATTTCCAATTGCAACTTTTGGGGACGGTTGGCCAGTTTCTGCGAAGATTGATGGTCTATGGAATCCACACGTTCTATTCTTACTTTTTGGACAAGTTCACCGAGTTCACAACCAAGTACGACAACAAGAAGTCCACCAACAAGATTGCGGCTGGGTTCTACTACCATGCCAGGATCAAGGAGCTGAAAAACAGGGTGTACAAGATGATCACTGAGGACGAGACGAAAGCGTCCAGAGGAGAAACCATTAGAGGTGTGTTCTCGCACACCAAGATGCGATACATGGTGGAAGAGCTGGAGAGTTTTTTTGAGGAGCGACAGAAGTCCGACTCCAAGGTGATTGTGTTCACGGAACTTCGAGAGAGCGCGCTGGATCTTGTCAAGTGTCTCGAGTCTGCAAACACGACGCTTCGTCGCAAAAACCCGAACGGGCCAAAAGAACCATTCAGACCGCATATTTTCATTGGACAGGCCAAAGAGAAGGAGAAGTTTGACTCTGACTCGTTTGTGAAGAAGAACGGGCCCAAGAAGCGTGGCCAGAAAAAAGAGCCAGAGCCAAAGAAAGAAACCAAGGTCAAATCAGAGCTGAAATTACGGCCCACAGACAGAGTGGGCAGCTCAGAAGATGCACAACTGCGTGGAATGACACAGAAGGTTCAAAAAGAGCTGATTGCCGAGTTCAAGAAGGGCACGTACAATATTCTGGTTGCAACCTCGATCGGTGAGGAAGGACTGGATATTGGCGAAGTTGATATGATCATTTGCTACGACTCGACCTCCTCTCCGATCAAGAACATTCAGCGGATGGGAAGAACAGGAAGAAAGCGAGACGGAAAGATTGTTCTATTGTTATCGAGCAACGAGCGCGAGAAGTTTGATAAGGCGATGGACAACTACAGCTGGATCCAGAACCATTTGCAAACGGGGAATAACATCCGGTTCCACAAATCTGACCGTATCATTCCCAAGGGCTGTGATCCAAAGCCGGAACGCAAGCTAATTGAGATTCCAAAGGAGAACGAGGAGATTATCCAGGAAACAGACGATAGCGACAAGTTTTTGCGTCTGGCTACGCAGTTGAGTACTCGTGGAAACAAGGCTAAATCCAAGGCGAAAACCAGCAAGAAGTCCACCGACACGCCAGACGAGAAACAGCCCTCGATCAAGACATTCTTCATGCCTGAAGGTGTGGAGACCGGCTTCAGATCCGCTAGTAAGCTTGTTCGCAAGACCACGGCGTCGGATCCAGAACCAGAGGCCAAGAAACGGAAACTTCTGGAGGACTTATCTGATCTGGGCGAGTCCGACGACGAGGAGATCAAGCTACGAGACCTTTTCGGTTCCTCGGAGAACGCGCGTCGTAGCTCGAGCGCAATGGGGTCCACGATTGGGCAGTCGATTCTGCTGGCGAGCGAGGAGCCCGAGGAGCCGCAAAAACCCAATAAGCCGATCGAGCAACCGAAGGAATCGATTCTGATTGATCTGGACGAGTTTTCAGACGACGACTTCAGTTCGATGAAGATCGATACGGGCAAGGCCAGGACGTCGTCCTCGGACCAGTCGCCTCCTCTTGATAGTTTCACCGACGATACAGACCCGGGACTGATGAAACAGGTGGAAGAAGTGGTGGAAGAATCGGACAACGATTTCAAAGAAGGGTGTTCCATCGAGGAGGATATCTCGAAGATGGGGACTCAGATCAAGAACGTGCGGTCGTCACCAGTCAGAGAAACACCCGAGCCTGTTTACCAGCACGTATTATCGTCCGTTTCAAAATTGACTCCGGTGAAACTGGCCTCGTTCAGACAGTCTGCTGCCAAACCAAAAGATCCAGTATACAAGTCGCAGTTCGCAGACGAGGACGGGTACATGACTCCTGAGCAAGAATTGGAGTTCTACACACGGTATTTTGTCAAGATCCAGCCTCCAGATTTCAACCAGCTTGACAATCCGCTTGAAGGTATTTTGAAAGGAGCGGTAGCCGGTAATCTAGGGCACTCTCGATCTGTCTCGTCGCTGGTTGGCGTTGTGAATCTGTTCAACGACAAGTACAAGCTCGACCGACTGGAACGAGAAATGCGCGACTATAGCAGAAGAAACCAGCTTATCGATTTCAACGACGATAGCATTCTGTCGGAGATGATTGTTAACGACTGAGTACGGAGACGCTACCAGAAAAAAAAAGTTGCTCTAACTGGTATAATCTGGGGAAAAAGATTTAAACCATTTAAACATGAGCGGAGCCAAGGCTATAGCTGCTACTTTGAAAGAACTTGGTGTTGAGCATGTTTTCGGGATCGTTGGTATCCCTGTCGTGGAAGTAAGTGGATTGTGATTGCGCCTAACCAAAGGTTGCTGAGTGTTTGGTGGAAGAGGGAATAAGATTTATTCCTTTCCGGAACGAGCAACAGGCGTCCCTTGCAGCGTCTATCTACGGATACCTGACACACAAGCCTGGAGTGCTGCTTGTTGTTGGCGGCCCTGGCATTGTGAACAGTGTTGCTGGAGCGTACAATGCTGCATCCAACAAATGGCCGTTGCTGGTTCTTGCCGGGTCCAGTAGTCTAGCCACGCGCGAGAAAGGAGCGTTCCAGGAACTGGACCAGGTCGCCATGATGGATCGGTGGACCAAACACTCGTACAGAGTGGTGAACCCTGCTCAAACCGTGGATTATCTGGCCCAGGCTTATGTTCTCGCCCAAATAGGAGTCCCCGGCTGCACATATGTCGACCTGCCAGAAGACATCATCCTTGGCAAGACAGAGCTACTTTCAAAGATCAAAAACATCAACAGTTTAACTTTTTCGTTTACAACACCTGAAAAAACAAAAATCAAGAAAACAGGGGTGCTCCTCAAAAACGCAAGATTCCCGCTGCTCGTCGTCGGCAAGGGCGCCGCCCGTGCCTGGAAGAGTCTGCGGCAATTTGTGGACACGCACGAGATCGCGTTCCTGCCCACGCCAATGGCAAAGGGAATCATCCAGGACAAATCAGAATACAACATTTCTTCGGCAAGATCGTATGCTTTAAAACATGCAGACGTGGTTTTGGTGGTTGGTGCCCGGCTCAACTGGATACTGCATTTTGGAGAGGCTCCAAAATTCAACAAAAACGTGAAATTAATCCAGATCGACTCCGACCCGCAAGAGCTAGCTCGCGGTGCAACGCTTCTGACGCAGGCGCTTCACGGCCACGTGGAAACGACAATCAGAGCCCTGGATGACGAATTGAATGCCCACAAGTTCCCAAACCTGCCGGCAGAGCTTAAACAGGTTGTCTCACAAAGAGAGAAGGTGCTGCAGCAACGCGAGAGCGTGCAAAATCCCGACCTGATGCCCAGCCACAGCCAGGCGTTGGCCGCTGTGGAACGCAACGTACCGGCAACGGCGACTATAGTTGCTGAAGGGGCCCGCACAATGGACCTCTCCAGACAGAGTCTGTTGATGAGCGAGCCCAAACAGAGACTGGATGCAGGGACCAACGGCACGATGGGCGTTGGACTGGCGTACGCGGTGACGGCGAGACTGACAGCGGAGAAACACAGGATGGTGGTTGCGGTGCAAGGCGACTCTGCGTTTGGGTTTTCTGCCATGGAGGTCGAAACGTTGGTGAGAGAAAGATTGCCATGTTTGGTTGTGGTGCTCAACAACTCTGGAATCTATAATGGAGTACAGGATCCACTCAAGTACTTCCCCTACACACAAACGCCGCTGCCACCCACTTCGCTGAGCTACGGCGTCCGGTACGACCAGGTGTGCGCGTCATTGGGCGGAGGGGGATATTTTGTGGAGAGATGCAGAGAGCTGGACACCGTGCTGAAAAAAGGGGTGGAGGACGTTCTGGGCGGAAAGGTTGTTGTGGTGAACGTTTTGGTCGGATCGTATGCAAAGTTATAGTGGGATAACAGAACCGGTAGTGTTATTGAGCGAGCGGCTGGCTAATTGCCTCGTCGCGGGGGACTGGTTTGTCCTCCTTTTTGGGGTCCTTTTGATCAGGCTTCTTCTTTTTGATGTACTTGGACTTTTCTCTCTCTTCTAACGGAGGAAGCTTGGGACGCCCCCTTTTGCGCTTCTCTGTGGGAGGGTCAGCAGTGGCCACCGGGAACTTGCGAGGCCGCCCACGTTTGCGTTTTTCCCCGCCGGTCTCTGGCTTCTCGCGTTTGATTTCGGACGGTGCCGTGACCTCTGTTTCCGGGGTCGTTGACACGCCCGAGTCCTGCGACTCCTTCGGCGACGACTCTCGCGTCTCGGGAGACGCCGACAACGTGTACGGAAGCAGGTTCGATGACACGGGCCTCTTGTTCTTTGTCACTGGCGGGGGAAGAATATAATGCGGTTTGCCAGTCAATGCTAACGACGAGATCGGAGACGGAACATCCGGCGGCAAACTTAGCACCGGCAGTTTCACAGACGAGCGACTTGTATCTGAAAGCATCTGATCAGCGGCTCATGCGTTCGCGTGGAATGAGTGCAATAAATAAATCAGAAAAAAATTCCCAAAAATCAATCAATCACACGGGAAAAAAAAAGAATATATTAATTTATTTTTAAGATAACATTAATTCGGGGTGGTCGTGCGCCCACCAGGTTATACAATCTAACAAGTGCACTGATTGGCTGCTCTTGGGAACGGGATGGTGTCTCTGATGTTGTCAGCACCGCTAAGGTACTGCAAAAGACGCTCGAACCCTAGCCCAAACCCGCCGTGGGGAACGCTACCGTTTTTGCGCAGGTTTAAGTACCATGTAAGCGGACCGGCATCCATTTTGCGTGCTGCCATCTCCAGCTCCAGTTTCTGCAAATCGTGTTCTCTCACAGACCCGCCGATCAGCTCGCCGATGTCCGGGATAAGCAGGTCATAGCAGGCCACGGTTTTTCCGTCCGTGTTCTTTTTCATGTAGAACGGCTTTTCTTCCACAGGATAGTCCACCACAAACACCGGGCCCTTGAAATGCTCGCCCGCCAGCCACTTCTCGTGCTCCGACCCGAGCCCAGACCCCCATTGCGGCACCGTGGTGAACAGCTCGCTGTTCCTTTGTACAAGATCAATGGCCTCAGTGTAGGTTATCTGGGTGTACTTGCCGTGGGCCAGCATCTCCCAGCGGGCTTTTGCAATCTCCGGTAACCCAGATTCCCCGTGCTGGAGCAGTCTCTGACCTACGTGTCGCAACATGGCCTCCGAGAACCGCGTCAGTTGGTCCACTGTCTCGACAAACGAGATTTCTGCCTCCAACATCCAGAACTCAGATAAATGCCGGTTCGTGTCGCTTTCCTCGGCACGGAAGCACGGACTGAGCGTCCACACACGGCCCAAAGCAGCACTTAGAACCTCCAGGTGTAGCTGTGTCGAAACTGTCAGATACGCCTCTTTGCCGAAAAACTGCTCTTTGGAGCTCAGCTTCGAGGCAGATTCGACCCGAAACAGCTCACCGGCACCTTCGCAGTCGCTGCTGGTCACCATCGGTGGGTGCGTCTTGTAGAACGAGTTTGTGTCGAAGAAGCTTGTCAGCGCGCTCTCCAGCCGCGACCCCAAACGCAGCGTAGCACCGGCCTCGGGGACCCGCCATCTGTACTCGGGGATTGTCCGCAAGAACTGGCTCGTGTGGTTTCTTTTCTGAAGCGGATATAACTCCTCAACAGAGCCCAACACCTTCACGGCAGACCCAGGGTCCGAGGTCACCTGGATCTCGTGGCTCTGTTTTCCCTTACCCTGGCTCCAAACACCGGCAATCTGCACTCCCGCGCCCGTGCTCACGTCCTTTGGCAGCAAAGACGGTGGCCGAATCACACACTTGACGTCCTGGTCCGTGGTGCCGTCCACCAGATCAACAAACGCAACGTTCTTGGACACCCGCGACGATTTCACCCAGCCGTTGATTTTGATCGATTGGCCTATTGCCGGCGCATCTTGAACAAGGTCCCGCACACAAATGGGCAACTCGGTCGAACCTTCCGGCAGACTGCTGTTGCAGCGTATAAACCGCACAGAAACTTGTCTCGTTAAAGCTCGAGAGAACATTAGTCACTACTCATTATATGAACCAATTTTTCATTAAAATCTACACCTTGCACCGCCTGCAATCAGTAAGATCTACCAAACATGGTGAAGTTGATGGCCGGCTTGTCACACTTGACACACTTCTGGCCCTCCTTGAGCTCTGGCTGGTCGAAAGGAATACACAGCGACTTGGCACCCATCGAAGGAGCCTTCTCGTCGGTCTCGAACTCCTCTCCGCTGTCTTTCTTGGCGGACGAGTCCTTAATATCGTCCTCACAGTCAGCGTCACCACACCATGGGGCCAGGATGACATTCTTCTTGTTGAGCGTTGGCACAAAGTCCTTCCACTCGGTGACGATCTTTCTGTGGGTGTCGAACTTGTCCTTGGCGTTTTGGTAAAGAGATTGTTGGATGGTTTCCAAAAGCTTTGGAATGTCAGTCTTGATAGAGTCCAGCGAAACAGATACCTTTTCACCAGTGTCTCTTCTCACTGCCAGGGCAGAGTTCTTGGCCAAGTCCTTTGGACCAACCTCCAGTCTGATTGGAACACCCTTAAGCTCCCAGTCGGAGAACTTCCAACCCGGAGAGTAGTTTGTTCTGAAATCGGTGATAGTACGCACCTCCGAGGCAGACAGCTGCTCCTTCAACTCGGAACAAGTCTTGTACAGCTTCTCTTCGACCTCCTTGGTGGTCTTGTTGGTAATACCAACAGGAATGATCACGACCTGGTTCTGCGACACTCTTGGAGGAATCACCAGTCCCTTGTTGTCGGAGTGGATCATCACCATGACACCAATGACTCTAGTAGACAGACCCCAAGAAGTCTGGTTAGCAAAAATCTTTGGATGCTCAGGACCAAGAGGGTTTTCCACAGAAATGCCGAACATCTTGGAGAAGTTCTGACCCAAGTGGTGAGAGGTAGCACCCTGAATACCTCTTCCACTGGTTGGAATGTAACCTTCACATGTGGTGGTGTACAATCCTCCAGCAAACTTCTCGTTCTCGGTCTTGACACCCTTTATCACAGGAACAGCAAGTAGTTCCTCGTACACTCCGGCGTAGAGGTCCAAGATTAAACGCACCTGTTTTCCGGCTTCTTCTTCGGTCAAGTGAGCAGTGTGCCCTTCTTGCCACAAGAACTCTCTTGTTCTCAGGAATGGCTGTGGGTGCTTGAACTCCCATCTGACCACAGAATTCCACTGGTTAAGTTTCAAAGGCAGGTCTCTGTGAGAACGGATCCACTTGGCATAGTATGGATACATAACGGTCTCACTTGTTGGTCTAATAGCAATAGGCTCCTCCAGGTCCGAGGATCCGGCCTTGGTCACCCAGGCAACCTCTGGAGCAAAACCTTCAACGTGGTCCTTCTCTTTCTCCAGAACTCTCGAAGAAACAAACATTGGGAAGTAGGCATTGGAAACACCGTCAGCCTTAATCCGGTCGTCGAACCATCTTTGAATCTTCTCCCAGATGGAGTAGGAAGCAGGACGCATGATGTAACAACCGGAAACGTCGTAGTAGTCAAGCATCTCTCCCTTGGTCAAGATCTGTTGGTACCAGCCTGAAAAATCAAGATCTCTATCAACGGTCACACCAATGAGCTTGGCGTCGTCGATCTTGGCGTCAGACTTGACCTCCTGTTTTGGCTCCTCCTTGGCGGCAAAGTCGACCACAGTAGGCTCGAAAGTGGCCAGGAACTCGTGGATCTTTTCTCCAGTCAAAACAACCTTACCAGTGGAGTTGGACAAGTAGTACAAAGTGGAGTCAGATTTGATGCTATGTTCAAGAAGAACACGAACCTTGCCAACATGGTCGTTTCCAAGAGAGGCAATAGTGAACTCCTTAGCAGCAGTGTTGAAAAATTGCTGGGTGAGCTCGTCGGCAGCCAATCTAGGCTCCTTCACAGAACCTGCTTTTGCAATAGCCCCTCCTGGAGTAGGCACAGAAGCAGGCGCAACAACAATAAGAGGAACTGGAGTGGCTGTCTTTGCGGTCTTAGGCTTGAAAACCAACGACTTCAGAGCAATAGCACCTTCTGGTGTCGGCTCGCTAAGCGAGAGCATTGAAAGCATTGAGGAAATCATTGAATTTTTTAAAAAATTTGTTGGAGGAAAATATCCCCAAGATAAGCTGCTATGGAGAAAAATTTGAAGACTCTATTAATTTACCAGCGAGAAAAAAATTATCTATGGCTTACATCTTCCGGTGAAACGAGGATACAAGGAGCATTCTCTAACGGTGAACCGGTTGCACAACCACGCGAGGATTCTCTCGGTACCCAAACCGTAGCCTCCGTGTGGACATGTTCCGTAGATTCTTTGGTCGGTGAACCAGTAGTAGCTGGCAGCATCAATTCCTTCTCTCTTGAATCCATCGAGCAACTCTTGAGTATCCTCAATTCTCATGGATCCTCCAGTGATCTCACCAACAGTAGGCATCAAAACATCAACAGACTCGGTGACTCTTGGGTCGTCAACACATTTCTTCATGTAGAAAGACTTGATTTCCACAGGGAATCTGATAAGCAAGATAGGAAAACCAATGGTGTCCACCATCTTTCTCTCGGCAGCCTCAGCAATGTCGTCTCCGAACTTGAACTTCTCTCCGTCCTCGTTTGGAATGCCGTTTTCGTTCAACCATTCAAGAGCCTCAATGTACTCCATGCGCTTGAACGGAACTTGTGGTGCCACAAACCCAGGATGTAATTGTTTCACCAATGGACCAGCAACAGGATCTTCCAACACATAGGTCACAGTCTTGCTGATGACCTTCTCGATATGTGCCAGGAGATCATCAAACGTCAAGAAAGCCAATTCTGCCTCGATATGGGTATATTCACTCAAATGTCTTCTGGTGTGAGACTTTTCGGCACGGAAAGACTCCTGGATACAATACACGTCTCCCAAAGCTGGAAGACAGGTCTCCAGATAAAGTTGCGAAGACTGAGTCAAAAAGGCTTCCTGACCATAGTAGTCCATCTTGAACAAGGTTGAGCCACCTTCAACCTGAGTTTGCACCATACATGGAGGAGTCACCTCGGTGACTGCCTCTTCCTGATAAACTCTTCTGATGGCAGCCAAAAGAGCGGCACGCACCTTCATCACAGCAGACAAAGTTTCTCCTCTAAGAGCAAGATGTCTTTGGTCCAACAAGATGGAAGGATCGGTACCTTCCTGGATCTTGTTGGTGAAGGAGTCCTTACCAGATGGTGCCAGACCCACGACTTCGTAGTAGTCCACCACTAATTCCACTCCGCCAGGAGCAGACTTTCCTTCAGGCAACTTCTTGATTGTTCCATAGATGGAGAGCGTGGATTCGACGGTCAAACTGAGTGTTTGATAAGCGTTGGCAAGGTCGCCGGACAAGACACATTGGACGTATCCGGTACCGTCTCTCAAAACCACAAACGCCAGACCCTTTTGCGAACGCAAACGGTGGATCCAACCTTGGACTTTGACTCTCTGGTCCACATGTTTGCTGATGGAGCTGATTTTAATTTTCTGTGCTGGAGGAAGAGACTTGTCTTCGGTGACGGTAATCTTCATGGCCGCCAGCAATTTAGCGTTCTCTTCGTCAGATTTGGCAGCGGCCTCTGCGGCCTGCTTGCGGGCCTTTTCTTCCTTCTTCTTCAAGGATTCAACACCTTTCTTAGCCTTTTTTAGCGCGGTTGGAGAAATCTCGACATATTCCTCCCCTTGTTCGGTTTCTTTCGACACAAACACCTTGGCCTCAGGAGACTTCAGCAAAGCGTAAGAAGCAGACTTGAACGGCTTTGCTTCCGAACCATCGGCGACGGTGTCGTCGGTTCCTTTCTTTTCGTGGACAAACACACTCATGAAAATTTTGATGAAAAATAATTTGGCAACAGCTTTTTATATACAAGGGTTATTTCTAATTAGTCATTTTGATTGGTATCGATAAAAAAAAGTTTGGGAAATCGATTTGACTGAAAAAAACAGCAATTCTATTTTTACGACCCAATTTTCGCTCAATGGCCAAACGAATGAGTCTTCAGTCGCTTCCGAAAACTTCTTCGTTCACAAAAAGACTGACCCCGGATCCTCGTGTTCCTACCGTTGCTGTGGCAAAGGACCCTAACACCTCTCCGGAGGTGTTCCATATTGCCAGACGGCTGACGGACGGCGCCTTCACATATTGTAAACCGACTCCGAGGAAAGAGTACCATTTTATTACTGCATCGCCCGCAGCATTGGACACACTCGGCCTTGACCAGTCGGAGGCCTCGTCCAAAGAGTTCCAACAGATCGTTTCCGGGGAAAAAGTTATTACGGATCCGTTCCCGTATGCCCAGGCGTACGCAGGTTATCAATTTGGCCAATTTGCCGGGCAATTGGGCGACGGCCGTGTGGTGAACCTGTTTGAAGTTCAGAGTGCCAAAGATGGCGAGAGATACGAGTTGCAGCTCAAGGGAGCTGGAACCACGCCGTTTTCTCGGTTCGCAGACGGAAAAGCTCTTTTCAGCTCGAGTCTTCGGGAATTCGTCATTAGTGAGTCTCTGAACGCCATTGGCATTCCATCCACCAGAGCGTTGGCTATTAGTGTGCTACCAAGAACCTACGCCATGCGTGCACGTCACGAGAAATGTGCCGTTGTGTGCAGAATGGCTCCAAGTTGGGTCAGAATCGGAACTTTCGACCTGTACAAGTGGAGAGGAGACAGAAAGGGGCTGATAGAGCTCAGCGATTATGTGATTGACGAAGTTTTCAAAAATAAACTTCTGACCGACCAGCAGGTCTGGAAAGAAGTCGAGAAACAGGTGACGAGCAAAAATATTGTTCTTACTCGCTACGACAAAATGTATCTGGAGATTGTTGCTCGAAACGCTAAAACCACAGCATTATGGCACGTCTATGGGTTCCTGAACGGTGTTTTGAACACAGACAACACCTCTGTTTTGGGACTCTCGCTGGACTTTGGTCCATTCGCATTTATGGAGTATTTTTCTCCAGACTATACCTCGAACCACGAAGACAGCTCCAAACGGTACAGTTTTGCAAATACTCCGAGCGCCATCTGGTACAATTTGGTGAAATTGGGCGAAGATGTCGCAGAGCTGATCGGAGCCGACCAGGAATTGCTCGATGCTCCAGATTTTAATGCTGGAATAAAAGAGGAATGGATGGAGCAGATGATGAAACGGGCCAATGTGATTATCGATATTGGTGCCAGTGTCTATGAGAAACTGTTCATGGACGATTACCTAAACATTATGTGCAAGCGAATTGGCATTAGTCCTAGGTCGTCTGATCATTCTGAGGTCCTTGCTCCGATGTTTGAGATGTTGCAGGCTACCAAGATCGACTACAACGGGTTCTTCAAGACTTTACAGTCTGTTCCGTTGACGGGCGAAGTTGACTATGACTCGGTGGCCGAACTGTTTGTTCCTGACGATTTCCAAGAAGATTTGGTTAATGACTACACCAAGGAGAATATTTTAAAAGAGCTCAAGAGTTTTCTGGCCGTGTTCAAAAACAGAGTCGACCAAGAGGGTCTTTCAGACGGCGAACGGTTGGCAAGAGCTTCTAGCGTGAATCCGCTATTTGTGCCTAAAAACTGGATGCTGAACGAAGTCATTGAATACACTGTGGAAAATGACTTGCACCCAGATTACATTGACAAAATGATCAAAATGGCCACAAACCCGTACGATAGCACCAAATGGGGCGACGAGTTGCCAGAAGTCCAGAAGAGATGGTGTTCGGATGTGAGGTTTGGCCTGAAAATGGAGATGCGTTCGTGTGCTAGTTAGATGTTCTGGCTGTTCTGCTTGGGTAATTTTTCTGGTTCTGTGTGAGTACCATGGATGATTTATCATGATATTCTAGCCTGTTTTCGAAAGCAGTTTTGCGATGCTGAAGCGATCCAAGACGTTCACCAAGATCATGGACAATTTCAAATCCAAGCCCAAAATGAAGAGACAATTATCTTTTTGGCGCAAACCGGCTCCAAGGGCTAAACACTCTCACGAGATCATATCTGAGGATAACAGCTTCGTTTTGAATAATACCCCATCCAGTGTTCTATTTTCAGACGGAACAAACGCGACAGAACAGACTACAATTGACCAATTGACTGCGGTCAGCTCGTTCAGCAAAGAAAGCGCTTTCAAAGACCATTCGGAGAAGTTCTATCTGGTTCCAGGAAAAGAAAGACAGTTATCATCAGAGGCACCAACAGAATCCTCTTCTGTGTACTCAGATCACACCGACTTTGATTGGGTGTTTGATCTGCTCAGCTTGTACATGGATCAGGACACGTATGGGACTTCGTTCATGGACCCTGATTACGACTACTACTCAAACTTTTTGTAACGCAACTAACAATTTCATTTACCTAGCCATATAAACGCAAGTTGTAGCTTCTCAGAACTTCTCAATTGCCTTGGCAAATTCGGTTCCCTGGATTTTTGCAATCTCCAGCTCTAATGGAGTAACTTGTCTAGATCCGTCAGCTCCAGCAATAGTACCTGCTCCCCATGGAGAACCGCCGTGAACCTCGTTCAAGTTGGTCAATTGCGGGAATGCGGCTGCGTATCCCAAAGGAACGTAGATCATACCCTGATGGACCCAGGTAGACAAGGAGTTGACTGCGGTAGTTTCGTTACCCCCACCGGTACCTGTAGAAACAAAAACACCAAACGGTTTGTGGTATAAAGTACCTGCAGCCCACAGACCTCCGATAGAATCGATAAATGCCTTAAATTGGGCAGGGTAGTTACCGAATCTGGTTGGGATACCAAACAAGAACCCATCGTACTCCTTCAAGACGTCCGCGGTGATCACAGGGTAATCTTTCTTAGGAGGAGCATGCAATTTCTGCAGAATGGTATCTGGCAACGTCTCAGCAACCTGGTAGATTTCGGCCTTGGTACCTGTTTGTTCCACACCTGCCTTTGCAGACTCGGCCAGAGTTGCAATATGGTGATATAAAGAGTAGATGATAATCTGACGTCAGCAATTGATCCTAGCTCGCCATACTTACTGCAACTTTCTTTGCCATTTTATTCAGTTAAATAGAATAATGTCAAAATGATCTTCCTTGCTCCCTTTTTGTAACCTTTTTTCTCGCCCCACAATTTTTACTCAGCTATTACTCAGATTTCTAAGAATTACAAATTATGGCTGTGCAACCTTCAAACAAAATAATTGTCAATATTTTTTTCCCTTTGGCTTGCACTGCCCAGAGTTTTTTAGCTCCGTTCTTGAAACATTTGTTTACACTTAAAACATAATTTAGAAACAAATGGATAGCTTGTTTGAAACGAATAAATTTACCTATAAATGAGTCGTCAAACAAGTGATCAAGTGTCCCAGGGTGGCTCTACCATCAAGCCCTCGTTCTATTCGTCTTTCAACGAATCCAACCCCATCAGACGCAGCAGTTCTCAGTACATGGACGATCTTGGCCCCGAGACCCATCCCGAACAGGCTACCGAGCAATACTGGCGTTCGTTGCTTCCGAACGCTGTGTATTTCGAGGGCGACGATGTGCTGTTTGGAAAGATGTTGTCCATGGTGTATCAGAATCAGACCACTAAAAAGCTTAGCTCCATGGTTATCAGTGCTCATGGCCAAACCATTGTTGATTCCATGTCCTTGGGCAAAAACTCAAAATACTATCCCGCGATCCAGAATTTGCAAGGTGAGTCCAGAAAGAGCAGTGTCAGGAAAGCCCTTGCGGTCTCGAACCTGCGCACATTCGCTACTCTCAAACCGTCTACATTGGCTCTGATGACCAAAGTAGCTAAACTGGACCCAAATTTTGACTGGGACGAGACCATGGCAGGGAAAGTTGCTTCAGAGATGAAACTCATCGACAACAGAGCCCCCGCAGACGTCGGAGAGATGATCCTCAAGATGGGGTTCGCCCAGCAACGGAAACAACGCAACTCTCATGTCATTGACGTTATTTATTCCAACCTCGGGTCTCCAGAGGAAACCGACAAAAACAACGAGCTGGCGTTTTTCATCGGCGAACAACTGGAACATCTGTTTGATCCACTCACAGAGTACTCGCCAGAACCAACAGAAAAGGCCTACAAGCCTCCTTTCGACGGATTGATAAACGACGACTTTGACGATGTTCTGATAAAAAGTATATGCAACGAGCTGGTCAATGTCCAAACAAACTTTACGGTCTCCTTGGTGCATTTTTTGCAAAAGTTCTTGATCCCATTAAGAGTCGACGTGTTGGAAGGTAAAATCCCAAACTATACCACAGCCAAACTTAATCAGATTTTCCCGCCAACGATTGATGAGGTCACCAGAATCAACTGTATCTATCTGGACGTGCTCAAAGCTGCTTTGCCGTACGGAAGTTTCGAGATGCTCAGAGCTAGTGGTACCACAATCCCGTATTTCTACAAAGCACACATGAGACACGAAGCTGCCACGAAAAATTTCCTCAACCAGTTGGATGCGTTTCTTGTGGATCTCCAGCAAATTGGCTACCAAAAGCTGACGTACGACCAAAAAACAATCCAGTCGATCATGAACGCGTCGCTTAATTTGCCAAAGCTGCAGTTGATCTTGGATAGACTGGTAAGCTCGAAAAAGTGGCCTCATGAATTGCAACCACAGGTGGACGAGTACTACCAATCTTGTACCAACACCATCATCGCTTTCGGAAAAGATAAGCTCGCTCCATACAACCACAGAATCTTCACACCAACAGGGAAGATCCTAACAGAACTGGCCAGCGGATGGCCGTCCGACTTACAGTACGGTTGGCTCACCAGACGGGTGGTTGCAATTTTCGATATCCAAAACGTTCTTAAAAGCTCAGTTAAAAACAATGGTGTTATGATCATCTTCAGCGACCATGTGGTCACATTGGAGATCGTGGACGACTCGTACTACTACGAGCAACTGGAGACCACCCGCACGTTGCACAAACCGTCGATCGCAGATATCCTGATGCACTCGTTGGTGAACGAGGTTCCATTCTCGAGTCTGCCTAAGATGAGGGTTGACAAATGGTGCGAGATTGACAGCGTCGAGGCCCAGTTCTACAATTACAAAGGTGCGGCCTACGTCCAGCTGTTCAACCAGCAGTTTATTGGTGTCTACGAAGTGGCCAAGTACACCGGATCATATGTGATTGAGGTACTCAACAAGGCCAAGATCCTCAACAAGTCGCAACCTTTCCACCTGTTCCGCTCCAACGAGGGTCAACGCTCGCTGTATTACACTGCCCACGAACTGGAGTCGTACAAGATGGAGGAGATGAAGTCGTCGTTTGCAGTGTTTCTCAACATGCCGTTCGACAAGAGTCTTTTGAAGAAGTACTCCATTTTCGGGTTCCTTACTCTCAACTTTGATTCCGACAGAATTCTGATCGAGGGTGCCAGCGTTTGTCACAAACACGTCAAGTTTGATGTTAGTGCTGAGCAATTGTCGTTGCTAGTGTTGGAACAGGTTTACGAGATGTTGGACTACCAGCTATCGTACGAGAACCCAATTGCCAATGAGAACTTGTACAACAGACACAAGGAGCTGATGGTGAAGACGTTGAAGGTAATCAATTCGAGTCAGGAGGCCCGTGCAAAGGAGCTCAAGAACATCAAGAAAGCACACGAACTGCTTACCGAAAAGAAAGAAGAGCTGCCGGAGATGGTGGTCTCGAAACCGCGTTCCGACTCGCTGGACATGCTCAACAACAATAGAGTGAGTTCCACCAAGATCACCAAACCAAAAACTGCCAGTGTTCCGTTCTTCAAGCGGATCTTCCGCAGAAAACGGGCTTCTGTTGTGCCAGTTCCTGTTTCTAAGAAAGCTTCAACTGAGGAGCCTAAGAAGATGAACACAGTTAAGGTTGTTCCTGCTGTTCCTAAAGCAACTTCCGCGATGACATACCAGCTGCCTGCAGCTTATGCGAAACGGAGGAGTTCTGACCGGTCAACCATTCGCCAAGTCTCTGCTGCCGAATCCGACAATCTTGTGGACAGTTTCGGGCTGAACATTGATAAGGTGAGACCGGAGAAAGTCAGGGCTACTGTTCCTGCTGCTCCTGCTGCTGCTGTCGAACCTCCTGTCGATAACGCTCGCGAAATACAGTTGCAGAGATACTTCAGCGAGGCAAGAAGACAAAGGGCGGAGCACGAGAAGAACATCAAGGAACGGGGTATCAGTGCTGTGGTGGAGCAGAGGAACGCTCCACTAAACTCAAGGGGCCTGCTCTTTTCTCCAAGCGTGACTGCCAAACTACAGAAGCTGGGAACCGAAGAGCCAGGCGACAACTGGGCAGTGATGTCCAGCCGCAAGGGCTCTATGTTCGAGGCAGACCGCAGCATTGAGTCGATGGTGCAGAAGGTGAAACGACTGACCACCAAGTCTGTGGGAGAGAAGAACCAGGAGAAACACCACTTTGTGGTTTTACGAGATGCCCGGCCACTGAGCCAGCTGCCGGCGGAGCCCAAGAAGCCTAGTGCTCGGGTGGTGACGCCTGTGCAGGCAGCGCACGAAAAGTTCAAGCAGCCCGAGCCAGAGCCAGAGCCCGTTGACGAGGCCGACATGTTTGGAGACATCGACCTCACCAGCTCGTTCGACGTGTCGCTGCCGGATCTGACCGAGGACGTTGTTGTTTCGGACAACACGCAAAACGACAAGTCGGAGGAGGAGGAGGAGGACAAGTTCTTCACTCCAAGAGAGCCACCAGCAGAGGTGTTTGAGCAGTCAACCACCACTGTGAACGATGTTGACCAAACGTCGTTATGTTCTGCGCTACAGGAAATGAAGGACAACACTGTCGGAGAGGTTCTGGTGGACGTGTGGACCGACAAACGGTTTATGTCAAGCTCCTCGTTGTACACGGGGATTCTCAACGATGAGTCGTACGCTTATCTTGCTCCACTTCTGGCCGGGAACGTGACAGTGGACGGGGCTGCCACCAAGTCCAAAGAAAACCTCGACTACGATACTGTCTTCGCACGCAATCTGAAGGACAGCTCGCTCAAGTACCTGGCCACGCTAATTGATAACTAGACAGTCTAAATTTATAGTGTACAAAATAATTCAAGTGAGAAAAAAAAATTTCAAGAACCATGTCTGAACTACACGAGCTGTGTGCACTGCCACGGCCAATCACACCTGACCATCTGGTGAAACTGAAGGAGTATCTGTCTGCTGGAATCCCAGCAACGTACACTTTGGAAGAGGTGGACCAGTTTGAGCGCGGAGTGGAGGAAGAACTCAGTTCCACCACTACTCCCTTGCATATTATCTGCGAGAACGTTGCGGAGGACTTCACGGACGAGGAGACGCAGATTGTGGAACAGATGATTGACGAGCTTTTCCTGAACGGTGCGGGCTGGTGTCTGGTGAGCTCGAAGAACGAAACACCGGGATGTGTGCTGGATAGACGTGGGTTCCGTGGATCCAAATATTGGGAGCAGATTGTTGCTGCTGGTGTTCGTGCCGAGGTTTTCCTGCGCCATATGGAGTCGAATGTGGAGTTCATTGACGAGGACGAGATTGACGGATTTGAGGAGGAACAGGTTGCCGGTACGGTAGAAGAGGAGAAGAAAGAAGAGTACGATCCTGCTGGTGATAATGCCACCTTTTTGCAGAGCAAGCTGGAATACACCGATGACGCATTACTGACAGACAGAAAGGACGGTGTGATGATGCAGTGGGAGGACAAGCTCATGAAGGCGGGATGCGACAGTCTGTTCAAGAGCGCAGAGGACCCGGACAACGTGGTGGTTCTCAACATTGGATTTGGTATGGGTATAATAGACACCATGATCCAGGAGAAAAAACCAAAGAAACACTACATCTGCGAGGCTCATCCGGACGTGCTCGCAAAGATGGAGAGAGACGGGTGGTTTAAGAAAGAAGGCGTGGTGGTCTTGAAAGGAAGGTGGCAGGAAACGTTGCCACCACTTCTTAGTCAGGGTGTTTTCTTTGACGGGATATATTTCGACACTTTCAGCGAACAATACTCCGACATGCTGGAACTATACGACATAATAGTTGGTCTTCTAAAGCCGGAAGGTGTGTTTTCGTTCTTCAACGGTCTGGGCGCTGATAGACTGGTGTGCTACGAGGTGTACAAACGGGTGGTTGATCTGGACCTGAACAACTACGGACTTGGCGTGGAGTACACGCAGTTGGACGTGCCACAGACGACCAAGCCCGAGGCGGAGGGTTCGGTCTGGAATGGCATCTACAGACCGTACTGGACGTGTCCCGTTTACTACCACCCAGAGGTGCGCTTCATGACGACGGTGTAAGGGTGGGTCTCTGTATATCTTTTTGGTTAGGTAATCGGTTAGAATTTATTCCGACATATAGTGAAATCAAAAGCTCTGGATACACAACACACGAGCATGTTTTCCAAGATCTCTCAGATCGGCAAGAACTTGACCGATGAGTTTTCGCGGATCAACGAGGAGGTGAGCAGCACGCGGAAACAGAGCCCCGGTGCACCGAATGGCGGGATAGACCCGGCCACCGCGACAAAAATCCTGTCCACGCAGACGCCTGACCCTGAAGGGATGACCCAACCGAGGGAAATGAGCTCGTCCGAGCCGAGCAGTGACAACAGTGTGGTCAATTTGAATGTCCCGGGCACAAACATACGGTATTCGGATCTGCCCGCAGAGATCAGGGGCCGTTTGCGTAAGTTCTCCAAATACGACGAAAAGTACCCGATCTTGTTCGAGGCCTATAAGGCCGAGAGGCGCAAGACTGCGGTGATTGGTGCGTTTGAAAAGATGTTGGCGGATGTGAGTCCGTGCACGAGCATTGGCGAGATCGACGCTGTGAGAGACTATTTGAGTGGACTACAGTCGAGCAAGAAGTTATTAGAGACAGAGTTGCGGCAGGCCGAGGCCAAGAACAAGGCCAATTTAGAGGAGATAGAGAAGTTACGGGCTAGTCCATCGGGCGAGGCCAGTTCAGAGGAGGTGGAGAAGCTGAAAGCAGAGCTGGAGACAGTTAAACAGGAGCTTGAGGCTTCGAGGGCCAGTGAGTCTAAGAAAGAGGAAGAAAAGACCGAGTTGGCTACCAAATTAAAAGAGAAGGAGGAGTTGGTTGACAAGGTGCAGAAGTCGTTGGCCGAGTCTGTTGAGGCGAAACAAGTCGTGGAAGGTAAGGTTGCAGAGCTGGAAAAGTCTGTGGAGTCCAATAAAAAACTGACTCAGTTGTTCAAAGACAAGGTTTCATCGCTGAATGAGGAGCTCAAGTCCCATAACGAGCCGGAGCCAACCACGTGCGGGCCGAAGAAGGGGAAGAAGAAGAAGGGTGTCAAGAAGCAGGAGGTTAACGAAACAGAGGTGATTGAGCTGCGACACAAGGTGGAGACTTTGGAGCGCCAAGCTTCTGAGGCTGAGGCGTTGCAAACGAAAGCTACCGAGCTCGGAAAAGAGGTGGCTGCGCAGAAGGAGGAGATAGAGAACCTGCGTGGCATGTTGCGCGATGTTGGCGACTCATTGGTCACCAGCAAAGATGAGCTTAAGAGTCTTCAGGAGACGCACAAGCAAAAGATTTCGGAGCTCGAAGCCGTCAAGTCTGAGCTGGAGTTCTTGCGGATCCAGAACTCGGACGCGTTGAAGGACCACGAGCGTGCACGGTCGTCTTTGGAGAAGAAGATCGCCACGTTGGAGAAAGAGCGGCCTGCAGACTCTGGCGGTGAGAAGGAGATCTTGATACAGAACCTCAAGAAACAGATTGAGGACCTCAAGGCTGGGTTCGACAAGAATTTCCAGACCGTTGGCGAAGAGAACGCACAGTACCAGAAACGCATAAACAGTTTGGTGAAAGAAAAAGCTGGTTTAGAGAAAGATTTGAACGACCTGAGCGGATTAAAAGAGCGCGAGGTGCAGCTGAAGCTGGATCTCTCGAGCGCACAGTCGTCTTTGGCACGCAAGGACAGACTGATCAACGACAAGGAGAGCCGGCTGAAGTACTTGGAGGAGGAAAAGGCACGTCTCAACGACACGGTGGTGGAGCTCAAGGTGCAGGTGAGCGAGCTGAAATCGCAAATGTCGTCCAACACAGAGGCCAAGAACGCGGCCGTGACAAAGACAGAGACTCTGCGACAGGAATACAATGAGCTGATGCTCCGGTTGAACAAGGTGAGCACGGAGAACAACAAGCTGGTGAAGAACTACGAGGAGATCAAGGACCGGTACGAGGACCTCAAGAACTCAAAGGTGAGCTCTTCGGACCAGGTGGACTCGATCAAGCGTCGGTGCGAGGAGCTTTTGATGCGCAACCGGGAGTACGAGAGTCGGACCGACGTTTTGCAGGACGAGCTTTCTGAGGCACGGTCGATGCTCCAGGAGCGTACGCGAGAGGCCGGTACGATCAGACAGCTGCTTGTTGACACGGAAGAGTCACAGAACAACAAGTTGAAGGACCTGAATGCCCGGCTGGATAGAGTGGCCGAGGAGCGGGACATTCTTGAACGGGAGTCGACTTTGACACTGAAGAAGAAACAGCGCGAACTGGACGAGATGAAGGCCAACCTGGAGGACCTGCGGGACCAGCTGGACGGATTGCGTCGTGAGAAGGACGAGGTGGAGGCCCGGGTGGCGGAACAGCAAAAGAGTCTTGCCTCGGCCAAGCCAGCTGCCAACGGACAGTCTGAGGCGTCTTCCGAGCGCGACTACAAGCTCGTGGAGTCTCTGCGCGAGTCGTTGAAGGACAGCGAGACGCGTCTGAGAGACGTGGAGGCGATGAACGGCAAGCTGCGCAAGATCAACGAGGAGTCCTCGCAAAAACTGATCCGGCTCAACAAAAAGTACAAGCTTCTTTCGCAGCAGTACCGCACAACCAGAGAAAGACGCGAGTCCATTGCAAGCGTCGAGTCTGGCCAGACGTCCCCGATCATGAGCCGTGCCGGAAGCATAGTGGAGCCGCCTGCTCCCGAGGCAGTTGCGCCAGACACACAGGAGAAAATGGAGTACGTGAAGAACGTGATTTTAGGATTCCTTGAACATAAAGAACAGCGGGGAATTCTGCTTCCTGTGATCAAGACGTTGTTGTTTTTGACTGACAGCGACGAAAAACGGTTGATGGCATCTGTTCCGTAAATTTATAAATCATGGTATTTAATTCCAAGATCTAATTAAATTATTTACAGTGACAGTCGATAATAGACTTATCGTCCATGTACGGCTGCAAAACGTCTGGGATCGCGATGGTCTGCGTTTTGGGGTCGTAGTTGTTCTCCACGAGAGCCAAAAGAACCCGCGGAACAGCACAGGCTGTACCGTTTAAAGTATGCACAAACTTGAGCTTATTTTTCTCGTCTCTGTACCGGGCGTGCAACCGTCTGGATTGGTAGTCCAGACAGTTCGACGTCGAGCTCACCTCTCCCCAGGACCCTCTTCCAGGCATGTACGCCTCGATATCGATTTTTTTGAACGCAGGGGCCCCGAGGTCGTCCCAGGGCATGATGAGAACCCGTACTGGCAGCCCCAGACTCGAAACAAACTGTTTCTGGAACTCCACGAGTCGGTCGAACTCGGCGTTGCTGGCGTCCACGTCGCCCGCCGTCCAGCAGAACAGCTCCACCTTGGTGAACTCGTGCACGCGGTACAGTCCGCGCGTGTTTCTGCCTGCTGCCCCGGCCTCTGCACGGTAGCTGCGCGAAACTCCAACAAGACGGCGCGGCAGCTCGGCCAGTTTGTACTCGGACTCGATGCTCAGCGCGGCCAGCGGGATCTCCGCCGTTCCTGTCAGACACAGGTTGTCGTGTGTGAGCTCGTAAACTTGCCGCTCGTTGTTTGTGTCTCTGGGCTTGAAGCCACAAGCACTGGTAATTTCTGTTCTCACAATCGACGGAGGGATGGCCATCTGGAAACCGGCCTTGCGCGCCAGTTTCAACGAATACTGCACCAAAGCCTGCTCCAGAAGTGCCATGTCGCCCAGCAGGTAGTACCAGCCGCGTCCCGAGACGTTGGCGGCGCGTGCAAACTCCACGAGCCCGGCTTTCTCCAAGATCGATTTGTGGTCGAACGTCTCCTGGGGCGTGAGGTCGACCTGGCCGTCGGTGTTGATGTACTCCACGAGCTGCTGCTGTTCGCGCGAGTCGTCGGAAATCAGGTTGGGTAGCTGCTCGGCCATTGCGCGGAGCTGCGACAATATGCCCTGTTGCGTCTCATCGACCGATTTCAGCACCGGTTTCAGGGCGGCCAGCTGGGCCAGCACGTATTGCTCGTCAACGACCTCCTTGCCCGCCTTACTGGCCTTCATCTGCCGCTGCAAAACGCCGGCCTCGCGCTTCAACTGCCCCGCCCGCGCACGGGCCGTCCTGAGCTGCTCGTACAAGGCTGTGTAGGTCTCGAGCGGGAACGGGACCTTTCTTCGCGCACAAATATCGCGAAACTGGTCCACCGTCCTGCTATACGCGTCCAGATCAAGATCCGGTCTCCGCAACGACCCCAAATACCTGCGGCCAATTACACACCCAGATCGATAAACCCTCGACATGGCCCGAGATTGTGTTTTCCTATACTAATTTTTCAATTTGCAAATGCGAGTAAAAAAAGCGCGGCTTAAATTGAGCCGCATCTCCACACCAGCCAAAATGCTACCGCTTTCTCCCCGTATATAGCGGGAGGTGCGTCCGGAAAGTTGTGGTCCTCGAACCTACATGGTATCGGTGACACTTCTGCTCCACCAGCCGCCAAATAAGAGCGAAATCTATACCCAACAGAGCCCGAACGTCGATGCCACCGTCAAGCTCCGCTTCCTTACAACCACAGAAGTGGTGGCTGTAAGAGCATACTTTAAAGGACTCATGAATACAAGAATCACGAAAAAAGTGTTTGTCGACTCCTACACAACAAACATGGACGGAACACAAACTTTGCACAGACTGCCCGACTATCAGGACGTGGAGGACTCGCAGGAACTGTTCTGGTACAAGAAAACCTTGGCACCAAAACAGAATCTGCCATCCGTTTATAACCACGGCGACGCTGTTTCGTATCCGGTCTCGTTCCAGTTTCCGGTCGACAGCCAGCTGCTTCCGTCGTCGTGCGACTTCCACGGCCAGGACGGCGTCGGCCACGGCAGCGTGTCCACCGAGTACTTCATAAAGGTGGTGGTGACGCTCGCCAACAGCGACCCTGTCGTTGCCTTCTTCCCCATCAGCTTCCAGTGCGATTCCGATCACGTGACCCCGATCTTGACCTCGAGCAAGCAGAGCATGTGGTTCGAGCAGAGCATGAAGCGCAAGGTGATGTGTGCCGGATCGCTTGTGGCGAACCCGCTCGCCGCAAGCGCAAAGCATGCGTTCAAGCTGGGCCGGTATTTTTCGGGCCCCAAGAAGAGCCAAAGCGTAGCACAGCTAGCTTCGGACATCATGCTGACGGTGAGTCTCAACACCGTGGGCTACTTGAACCTCGACAGCAACATCCAGCAGCTGGGTGACCTGTTGATCGCCACGCCTCAAACACACGAATACGCTGTGGACGGAGTGTCCACCGGACTGGGAGAGTTTGCGATCACCAATGTGCGCCTGAGTATCGTTTCGCAAATGACGCTGAAGATCGGACACGACCGCGTTTGCAACCCGGGAACGCCCGTGGAGCTGCTCAAGCTGGGCTTCAGGCCCGGCACCGAGCCCCGTTTCGACGTGGCAGAGTTCAGCGAGCGCAACGGCATGCTCTACCACGAGATTCCGCTGAGTGCTGTTCTGCCCGCACGGTCACTGATCGACTCTCTGCCGCGGCCATTTGTGCCTAATATCAGCATCGGCAAGTATTTCTGCAACCGGACCCAGATATGTGTGAGTGTGACTCTCAAGAACACCAACGCGTCCAAAAAGGGTATCAACATGTTCAGGTTTGCGCACGACATTGTGATTGGGTCATCCGAGAAGCTGGCGCCAAACTACGACTCGATCGAGCACGCTCCAGCTCCGCCGTACACCTGTGTGCAGCCCATGGTGGCTCCGCCGGTGTACACTGAAAATGTATAGTCCACCTCGCACCAGCATATAAAGATGTAGATAGCTAATAATTATTTAATATTGCTATGTCGCGTAGAAGAGGCAGACAGACGGAGACTGGCGAGGAATTCCAGGTGCAGGGCCCGAGCAGCGCGCTGACGTCGTTTCTGCGGGAGCAGGGGATCAGCGCAGAGGCGATCCGGACGCGGTACGAGGAGGGACTGCGGCGCCAGTTGGAGGAGGAGGCAGGTGGCGAGGAGGTGGAAAATGGCGGTTCTGACGAGTCTGACGAGGAGATTTTGGAGGGCGAGGAAGAGACGGCCGAGATCAAGCGGATCAGAGAGCGGGCGCGCGCGAAAAGACGCCGTGCGCAGCGCGAGGACGGTCTGGACGACGACGAGAAGGCAGACGGCAACAACTTCTGTATCGAGTGCGACCGCGAGTTTGTGATCTCGGTGTACTCGAAGCGGATCGAGAAGTACGGGCGGATCGGGTACCTGTGTCCGGAGTGCACGACGAACGAGATCAAGCGGCAACGGCTGACGAAGCGCAACGAGATCGAGGCTCGCAAACGGCGGAAGAAGGTGGCTGCCGCGCTTCTGGACAAGCAGGAGTTCAAGATCCCGACGCTGCAGGATTGCTGCATCAACGTGATCTCGAAGAACATCGACGCGGTGGACTTGTTGGGCGATATTGGCGTGGTGAACATGAAAAAAATCGGCCGTATCTTATCCAAGAACAGGTCTCTGGATAACCGGACCATGGCGCTGTTTCTGGACCCGGCCATGCGCGAGATCGAGTTCTGGGACTGTTCCAACATCGACAGCGTCGCGCTGAACAAGATCGCCGCTTTTTGTCCCAACGTGGAGCGGCTGGTGCTCAACATGTGCGGCCGGCTCCACAAGGACAATCTCAACTACTACGCACAAAAGTTCACTAATTTGCAGTACATTTATTTGAACGGCGCGTTTCTGATCAACGACCAGACATGGCAGGACTTCTTCGACAGTCCTGTGGGGAAAAACCTCAAGGGAGTCCACATTAAAAATACACACAGGTTCACGCCAGACTCGCTGATCTCGCTGCTCGACAACTGTGGCAACAACCTCGAGGAGCTCACGCTCAGCAGACTCGACGGACTCACGTCCAAGAGCGTGTACGACCTGCTGCCGCATTATCTTCGCAGCCTCAAACACCTGGAGATCTCGTACCCCAATAAGGAGGAATTGATCGACGACGAGCTCATCATCAACCTGATGGGTGTCAACGGCGAGTCTTTGGAAACGCTAATTCTGGACGGATGCAGCGGCCTCACAGACACCTTCTTGGTGTCGGGCGTCAAACCGTTCTGTCCCGCATTGACAAAACTGTCTTTGGTGATGCTCGACCAAATCACGGACTCCGGAGTGTCGTCGCTGTTCAACGACTGGGCCATCAACGGCGGACTCATGGACGTCAACTTGAGCCGGTGCATTGACCTGGGCGACGACGGAGTATATGCGGTCCTGGAGCACTCGTGCCAGACGCTCGTGGAGCTGAACCTGAACTCGGTGAAAAACATCAGCAGAGGCCTGTTCAAGCAGATCGGCCGCAACTTGAGGTTCCCGCTGCTGACTGCGTTGGACCTTGGGTTTGTTCGTTCGTGCGACGACTCGGCTCTGGCCGTGATCTCGCGAATCGCTCCCAAACTCACCATTTTGGAGGTGTACGGAGACAATCGGTGCACCAGCGCAGCAATTGTGAGAGACAATCTGCGCATCATTGGCCGTCAAAGCGACAGCATATAGACAGTGTAAATAGTACAATCAGTTGGTTTCGGTCTCGACGGCGTCCATTTGTAGGTACTTTGGGGCCATGTTGGCGCGCTCCACGTTGGCAAACCGCGGCATCGCAGCAGCCTGTGTCTGTGCAACCAGCGACTCCTCAAAGTCGATCGGGTCCACCAGTCGCGGCCGGTACTCTGTGACTGCGCCGGGGTGACCGTTCTCCTTGACCAGCCGTTTGTTGGTCGCGTCCTCGTCGTGGTTGATATCCAGACGGGCTTTCAGAAAGTGTTTCATGTGAGTGGACGACTCCGGGTCCGTTTCCAATATGTATCTGATCAGCTCTCTTACTGGTTGCAACTGGTCTGGCGTTGAGGTTTTCAGCAAAAAGTCTCTGTACTCGTCGATCATGAGGTTGATGTGTGATGTTGGGATCTGGCCGTGTGTCTTGACGTAGTTGACAATACTGGCCAAACCTTTGGCGTTCTTTTGGACCAGCTCAAACTTGAAAAAGAACGTCCAGTACGAAACGGACGCTCTGGTAAGTTTGCTTTTGAAGTAGATGTTCAGCAAGGAACGGGCTCCTTGAACATCACTGCGTTTGAGCCACCGCAGCTTGGCAAGCTCCACAACCACTTGTGGAGCCGTCCAGATAGTAAGCACCTTGAACAGGTCAGCGAACTCTGAATCGAGCTCTGTATCAGTCTCACCGGTGAGCTTCTCCAACAGCTTCTGCGACTGCTCGTTGACCTTGTCGTAGCCGAGCACGTCGTACAGAAACTGGTAGTATCTGGCCAACGGGAACGGTTTGTCTGGATGCGACACAAGCATGCCAATGTAGATTTGGCGGGCCTTTTCGAGATCGGACAGCTTGAGCTCGTAGTATTTGGCGTACATGTATCTGATTTCCGGCTGGTCTATGCTGACAAACACGTCTGTTGCTTTATTGAACACCGAAACAATGAAGTCGGTGTCTGAAGTGTTTCGGATCAAATATCTCAGATACCTGATCCAGAAGGTCTCGTAGGAACATGTAGGGACTAGTGCGCGTTCATAGAGCGACTTAACCTGTTCCAAATCACCACGTGACTCCTCAAAGTCCAAATAGTTCGTCCATTTGGTCATATCTTGCTCGGAAACCGGTAAGAAGTCAAAGTTCTGTTTCGGCAGCTGGCTCTCGTACTCCCATCTTTCGGTGACCCCCGTGTAGCACTGGGTGAATATCCCGTTGAAATACTCGTCGCTGATTTGTTTGAGCTGGTCTGCGTCTAGGTCCTCGAGGTTGGTATCCTGGAAATGCGTAGCCACCAGCGAGTCCAGCTCCTTGGTAGGGACCAGGTCTGCAAGCGTGAAGTTGGTGATGGTCTCGTACAACGACTCGAAGTACCGCGCGTATTGATGAAGAGGGTATTTGACAACCTGGAGCAGGATTTGGACGTAATCGAGTGACATTGGTCCTGCATGCTTAGACTCCCAGTCCAGATACAAATCCCAGATCGGATGGGCCATGAACTGACGGCCGACGTGCGAAACGGCCTGTTTGAACAGGTCTCTGATCTGCGGTTCCTCTTTAAGGTTGTTGGATATAAGAACGTTCAAATAGTCGACCCAGAGCTCCAACGAACAAGGAAACGAACTAACGGCCTGTTCCAAAACACCAATAGACCGGTCCAAGCCGGCAATCGAGTACTCCAAAGCAACATAACGTTTCCAGAAATCCGCCAGGTACGGGAATCTTGTGAGTAGGTATTGCATATCGGCGTCTAGCAAGTCACAAAGACTGGAGTTTGTTTTGAGGGTATTCAACTGAGAGGAAACAAGCGACTCGAACTGGGCCACCAGGTCGGTCCAAAGTTGCGGATCCTTGTCGTTTTCCACCAACTCGGCGCGTATAGCCGCCCATTGCGGGAAATCGGCGAGTAATTCGTCAATTTCAGGGGATAAATCCATTTTGTTTTTTTAATGTGAAAAATTACAAAGGTTTAATTAAGTGCGCTTTATTTATTTGTGATAATTTTGAATCAAAAAAAAAACACTGTTTTTCTTTGTTGGGTGACCATGCAAGTGATTTTTAAGGACTTCAAGAAGGAGAAGATCCCGCTGGACGTGGAGTTGTCGGACTCTGTGCTGTCTGCAAAGGAGAAGCTCGCTTCTTTGAAAGAGTGCGAGGCTTCGCAGGTCAAGTTTGTGTACTCTGGTAAAGTGTTACAAGACGACAAGACATTCGAGAACTTCAAGATCAAGGAAAACGATCAGGTGATATTCATGATCTCGAAACCGAAAAAGGCCCCTGTGTCAGCAGAACCCGCCAAACCTAAAGAAACTGCAACGGCCACATCTACAGCTCCGGTGGCGGAACAGGCTCCTGTTGCACCAGCAGGCGGTGAGTCTGCCCCAGCACAGTTCGACGCTTCGACTTTTGCTTCCGGTAGTGTGAGAGAGACGGCTATCCAGAATATCATGGCAATGGGTTTCGAAAGAGCCCAGGTTGAACAGGCCCTCACTGCTGCGTTCAACAACCCAGATAGAGCTGTGGAATACTTGCTTTCTGGCATCCCGCAGAGAAGCGAGCCGCAGGCCGACAGCACGTCGAACCAGGAATCTTCTGCTGAGCCTGATGCTGCGGGCGAGGCCTCTGAAGATGCGGCCGCCGCCTCCAACCCTGATAATTTATTCGACGCGGCCGCTGCGGCAGGTACACAGGGAGCAGAGACAGAACAGAGTCAGGAGGGCGACTTTATGACGTCTTTGAGAGAGATCTTGCAACAGCAGCCGGAGATGGCTGAGGCTGTTTTGCAGCAACTGGCTGCTTCCAACCCACAGCTTGCCGAGATCGTGCAGTCGAACCCTGAGGCCTTTATGAGATACATTACAGACGGAGACCAGAGCGCACTTGCCGAGGCCCTGGGTGTGCCTCCGGAGTACATGGAGGGAGCCGAGGGCGAGGGCGAGCTTCCAGAAGGCGTGACCCAGATCCAGATCACTCCTGAAGAAAACGAGGCTATCAACAGACTGTGTGAGCTCGGGTTCGAGAGAGACCTGGTGATCCAGGTGTACTTTGCTTGTGACAAGAACGAGGAAATGACGGCCAATTTGCTCTTCAGCGACCACGCTGAATGATACATGTAATAAGACGTAAAACAAGATGAAGAAGTTGAACAGATGGCGTAGGTACATTGGGTGCGGTAATTATATGGAGAGTTGGTCGAACGAGGTGATTTTCGTGGCTGTGGAGTCGACCGGAGCGTTTCCTGGCCGCACCACCAGGTAGCTTTTCATTCCAGCAGCAATTGCGGCATCCACCTCTTTTGGGTTATCACTGAGAAACACACATGAGGAAGGGTCGGAGCCAATAGCGTGTGCGATTTTCAGGTAGCTGCTGGCCTCGATTTTGGGGCCTGCGTTGTTTGTGTCGAAATAGCCGGAAAGTTGGCTGTTAATGTCCTGAGATTCGACCGGACCTGTGCTGTCAATGGGTTTGACGTACTGGAACAGCAGTTTCTGCGCCTTGACAGATCCAGAAGAGTAGATGTACACATTTTTCGCAGGGTCTTTGGACCACGTGCCGATGGCCTGCAAAGCGTCGTTGTACAACGGGGCCTGGATTTGGCCCTCGTGGTAGCCCTTTTCCCAGACAAAGCCCTGGAGTTCCTTGAGAACCGGGTCCTTGACGTCGTTGTCGACCAGCGACTTGATATGGCTGTGCAATTGGGTCTTGGAAACCAGTGTGGCTTGCGGGAACTTGGCCAGGATGGATTCCAAGGTGTCGGTGGAGTTTTGCGAGATCGGGTAGGTGTATCTATCCAGGATGTCGGGCAATTGTGCCAGAAAGTACGGGAACAACACGTCCTTGACAAACGAGATCGGGCAAATTGTGCCCTCAATGTCCAAAATCACACTCACAGCCATGAAAAGAAATACAAGACAATATAATTTTTTCTCCCTTGTGTTAATTATTCTTCAGGACAGGTTTTCATAACCATTGGTCTGGGGAAGATTTTTGGTAGAGGACGACTTTTTCAGATCGATGGATCCATTGCACGCGGCCGTGGTTGCAGAGGCAGCCGCAAGAGCCATTAAAAACTACCAGGAGGCGGACGATGTCTGGTCGGGCAATACAGGGGCGCCGGACAGCCACAACGTGCCGGAGGCAACGCGGAACCCCAAACACGAGTCGGAGGACAAGTTTGTGCTTGATCCCGCGTTGCAGCTCGAGTTCGAGAAGTACAGCAAGGCCCACGAGGCCGACCACCAGCACGAGCTGCCCAAGAACTCGCCGTTTGTGACCACCACTTGCACGCGGTGCAAGAAGGACTTTGTGCAGCGGCCTGAGAAACAGTTCCGTTTGTGTTTGCACTGTCGCGAGCTGCAGAGACAGCGGTCGCGCCGGTGGCAGATGCGCACAAAGGAGAAACAGGGTGTTTGCAGACGGTGTGGTATCGAGATTCCTCCGGAACAGGCCCAGTTCGTGCTGTGCGAACACTGTCGGATGTCGCTGCGGTCCAGGAAGGCCAGCAGGGCGGCGCTCGGCAAGTGCGTGCACTGTTCCGGACCCAACGACTCTGTCGAGGGCAAATTCAAGGTGTGTTCGCGGTGTCGTCAAAACGACAAAATTCGCCGGTCCAATCTTGAAAAGATCGGCGCGTGCAACAGATGCGCACAGCCCCTCAACGACTCTGACAGAGACCACAAGGTGTGTGAGAGATGCCGCACAAAGAAGAAGCGTGGAGCCGTTTCGCCGGCCGCAGTGGCACAGAGACCTTCGCACGGTGCCAGAGACAAACATAACGGCCACCACACGTCGCCAGAGGCCGTGGCCACCGCCGTTCTCAAGGGACAGCACACACGGCACGACCAGGACATCCTACTCCAAGGAAACTTCCACGGAATGCCGCAGATCCACCACTCCCAGCTCAACCAGCAGCTGAACCAACATTTGCACCAGCAACTGACCCAGCTGCAACACGATCACTCGTCCTCAAACACAGACGAGGAAGTGGACACGGTTTCTGCGCACGACGAGGCGGTTGGTGGTTCGTTGACCATCCCGGACCCTGACAAACTGTGCCTGAAATGCGGAAACCACATTCACATCGACGACCTGAGCTTCAACCCGGCCACAAACATTTGCTCGAAGTGCCTGGATCAGGAGGACGACCCAGAAACCACAGCCAACCTGTTTATGAACCCAGAAGGTGACGACGAGATCGACAAGGAGACATGAGCTGCTGCCGGTGTACGGGTGTGGTGCAAAAAGCGTCTCTTTGCGCGAAAAAAAGGCTACCACGACCTGTTTCGCCTACGAGTTGCCGAAAACTACTATAGAGAACCCAACCGGTTGGATGCCGACGACACGCACCCCAACTGTATGTATAAGTATACAATTATATTCCAGATGACAAAATTTTAGTGTCGATCTTCTGTTGGCCTCAAGTGTGGTGCTATCTGATAATCGCACTTGTAAATCACACGACTGACACATCTGATTGACGTTGCCACTATAGATGGACATGACACATGAAAGTGTTTGGAATTCGTGAATGACCAATCATACTCAACGGAAACTCAATAGCAAGTATTTGTTGGCCGAGAAAGACCGATGGGCGCATGATCCGTACCAACGATACTTTGCAGTGAAAGCGAACGAGCCATTACCTGCTGGATGGCGTATATCGTTGGACAATAAGAACTCTCGTTTCAGCCACGAATATATCCCACTTGCTACCAAAACCGCATCGCACCCAAAAGACGCGGTACCTGAATGCACATCGCATTTTAGTTACACCACGCCTAATGAAACGCCTCATGAATTGCCAAGTAAATCGCCATTGATATTGTGCAAAGGGACTTTGAAATGCAACGACACTTACCCCACATATCCATCGCCAGATGACTCTGAGATCGTCACTGAGCTACTTCCGAAACCCATTCATGTGAGTTCACTGAGTCATACCACCACAAAACCGGATCTTGGCGAAATTAGTCGTTCACATACGAAATATGTTGGCCACTCGGAGCCAAACCTTGCAATTCTCAATCAGGGCAAGCAAAAAAGCACAGCCAAGTTCCCTCGGTTGTTCACAGGCACTTGACTCAATTTTGTGCACGGAACAGGTTGGACGAGTACCGCACGTTTTTCGCAGCCAGGCCTGGGTCAGGCCCCTTTCTCGACTTGGTGCGGACTTTTCTCGTTTTGCTCTTTTTCGGTTTCATCAACTTCTTTGGCCATGTTTTTTCAACCACATCTTCTTCGGCTTCTTCCTCCTCGCTGCTCCATCTGCTGCTGTCGACGCTCAGAAGATCGTCCAGATGTTTGATGGCGTCGTCCCGGTTGCTAAAGCTGTCTTTAGACTTGTCCATGACCTCGGAGTCGTAAATCTGTTTCCAGGTTGCAAACTCCAATTGCAAACTCATTTCCTCTTTGGGAGCAACCGGACTGCTGCTCCGTTCTCCAGAACCGAAAGTTTTGGAAACAATTGAGGAGTCTGGAACCTGTTCTGCCGGAGATGGAGACCCATTCTCCACAAACAGCTTCTTCATCTGGAAGAACTTCTGTCTCAACTTTTCACTTTCTCTATTCAATTCTAACAATGCACGGCTGTCGTCTTTTCTTGCACGTTCTTCGTCTTTGAAGAAATCGCTGGTCAACGCCGAGTCCGATGCCTCTTGGATGTCTTGATCAAGCTCGTTGGAAACGATTTTTGTCTTGTTCAGCCTCTCAACAACCTCCACCTGGCTCCCATTGATAAACACTCCCGAATTGGGCTTGTTTGTGTTCCACAGCCAGTAAGGCCGAGCAGCAGGCGCTGGAGCAGGTCTTGACTTCAAATGGAGATTGAACTGCGGGTTCTCGCTCAGCGAGGGTATGCGCTCAATGCAGGTGCCCAAAAAGTGGTCTCTAGCGGCCAAATAGTTGCCAAACGGACATTTTTCAATCAAACAGCCCAGTATATGGGGCCGCGACTCACACAGACACGAGAAGTCCAGATGGTGCTTGTTGCACGAGAACGCCTGTGCGTTGATACAAGCCAGAACGCACGCCGGCGGCGTAGCCTTCACAAGAACCGCGAATACACAGATCACTAGGAGAAACCGCATGGTAAATAAAGAGGGATATTTCCTCAAGGGATACTTTTTGTAGCGCCCAAGATGTGATTACGTAACGCTCTAATTCGAATATACGGAGGCTGAGATTTGGATGGAGGGCCAATACGACAGGAAAGGCGGGAAGATTACCACAAAGGGTATCAAAGAGAAATACTAGCAAAACCAATACGTACTTAAAACATCCAAAAAGCCCCCGTTTTGCCCCAATCGCTACCTATTTGTGCACACCCCCTCGTCGGACCGAGATCCGCATCTTTGCACCACGAGTAAATAACGAAAACTGAAAAAAACAAGGCACCTATTCTGCTTGAGTATATGGCGACCGCGGACCATGTTGAGCTTGTGGCCCGCCACGGTGGCCATCACTACGACAACATAAAATACGGGTACGTGCTGTTTGCGTTGTCGATTATTTATTTGGTGTTCCGCCAATCAGCTCTTATTTATTACCACAAGGCTTGGATTCGGTCTGGCCGGTCCACCACAAATTTGGGGCTTGTTAACACGCCAATGGTGTACACCGTATCGATCATGAGCGGGATCATTCTGATTCTGGAATTCTTCAACCTCAACATCGAAGAGTACGGCGTCCACCTGAAGCGGTTCGGACGTCTCGCGTACGCCCTTACACCACTGGATCTGGTTCTCGCTGTGAGGCCGAGCCCGTTTCAGTTGGACAATTACCTGGATACATTGACCTTGCATAAATGGGTGTCTCGTATAATTTTAGCGCTCGGTATTTTGCACAGCATGGGGTATCTGGTGAAATGGCTTGCTGAGGACACATTAGAGAAATCGCTCAGACTGCTCAATTTTTACGGGGTGATAATTTTTGTGCTTTTTGACGTGCTATTGTCGGTGAGCTGGCGTAAAGTTCGTTCTATCAACTACACTTGGTTCATTGGATTCCACAACGTGGTTCTGTTTGCGTATGTGGTTTTAATACAATTGCATGCTCGTCCAGGGGTAACTTTGCTGTTTCTGATCAATATGGCTATTTTGGCTTATCAGTACGTGGTGAGGCTTATTTCGACGAAATCTTTCACTACCGAGGCTGTTCTGAAAGCGCCGGATTCCAACCTGGAAATTGTACAGGTGCCCAGACGGCTGCTTCCGGCGCAATTTCTGCCAGGCTGCCACATGCGCATATCGAGATACTCTCTTTTCAATCCGCTCTTTTGGCTGCTCCCCTCACATCCTTACACGGTGGCATCGGTCCAGGAAAACACTGGCGCTTTTGCCAAGCTCGTGGTGAAGGAAACCCGCTTCAAAATCGAGCCTTTCGAAAAGTACTGGGTCCAGCCCTATTTCCGCTCCTCGTTATCGCTGGAGTTTTTCCAGACAGCAGAGAATGTCACAATCGTATGCGGAGGCTCCGGAATTTCTTTTGGCACGCCCATATTCAGCCACTTACTAAGAAAACAACAAGTGGAGAACAAAGATATTAAGTTATCGTGCATCTGGATTACTCCAAACGTGGGTGACTTGTTTGTGCTGAAAGAACTGGAGATTACCGGGATTAAAATCTATGTTACCCGCTCGGCAACAAATCAGGAAGTAATTGAAGACCCTGTCAGCGACGAATTCGAGCTCCAGACTTTGGAAGACGATTTTCAAATACAGGATGAGGAAACTGGAGTTCCGGAACTAGATGCCGAATCTGCTCAGACCACCAATACCGTGCATTACGGCAGACGGCCAGACCTGGGCCGCTTGTTTGTCCAGAACGTGAACCGTACAATCGATTATGCCAACAAGTGGATAGTGTCTTGCGGTCCTCCTTCGTTGAACGAGGAATGCAAACGTCTCGCTGACAGCTACAAATGCCGGTATTTCGGCGAAAACTACGCCATGTAAGTGCCGTTTATTTAATCGCCAGCTCGCAAATAGGAAGCTGCACAAGCGCTCCCGAGAATAGGTTCCTCTCATCGGCGCTGCTAGGTCGCCTCATTTAGCAAATCTTGCCTCTTAAATTTTATTATCGCTCTATTAAATACGGCACATACTGAAATTTACTTTTATGCTGGGACCATGTATAGGCGCTTTTGTGCGGAATTGGCGATATGTACAGTTTAACTTCCGCCGTCCGAAATTAAACGCGGTGACACATCGCTGAGGCATCACGGAAGATGCTGGAATTACGTGGAGGAAGGCAGTTTAGTAAAAGGAGGTATGACATAATTGGATTGTGCGGCCATGTGAGATGCCGACGGTTAAAATCGTGATTTTCCATGCAAAGTTTCTGACCTAACTGAAGTGAGATATTTCTATTGCAGGACGCAAGAATTTGACCATGCGGGGCAAACAAACTTGGTATTTCCCAATTGGGCTCGGTAAAAATTCGAGTTCGGATGAATTTCGAAAAGGGAAAGGCTGTACATGGGTTCTGTGATGTAAGACATGCTAAAATGAGTGGAACAGGGTAAAAACATGTATTTTTTGCAGCTCGGTACTGTAGCCGAGCCACTGAGTGCTTTCTTTTCCAAGTACTGGACCAACTCCAGTCGGAATTAGATACGGAAAATACAGCATCTAATTACAAAAAGCCGATGCCTCACAGCCGCACGGGATATCCTTTCACTGCAGCTGACGGGATAAGGATAGGTCCAGGCGAGTAGCGTATGTATTCCAGAGTAAGCAGTATGTGCAGCCAGTTACTACACAAGCACAACTGGTGATGGAACCCCGCTAGGTTTCGCCGAGGCAGGATGACAAATAAGTCATAACGGTGAATCATGGAAGAACTGCCCTTCGGGCTGTCCCTACACTTATATCACAATCCCACATTGTTATCAGCACGATTGTTGGGCTTTCCGCGACAACTCCGTCAAAAAACCGAGCTTTGACGTTTAGTGTACGAAGTGATATGCTATCTTAGTGCGTGCTGAGCCACTCCGCGTAGTGAAGTCGTATACCAAAAGTGATGTAATGTGGCGTGAAATGAAATTCGCCACGCTTAGCAGAAGCCCATAGAATACCGGCATTTTAATTCTTTCGGCAAAAATGAGCCTTCCAACAGAAGTCGTGCGTCGTGGTTACTCTTCAGAGGTGCATATGCGAGGGGATTTAAATTTGGTCGTGCAAGATGCGTCACGTCAAGCTATCGTATATAAACCCTTTCTCTCCTCTTTATCATTACAGCTATCCAGCAAACTATTCACTATGTACTCTTCAGAACAAAGCAAGTGGGTAGCATTCCAATTCAAGGACCCTTTTGCCGCAGACAAGTTTTTCGTCTGCCACGTGGGCAAGGGAACCTGCTGTCGCCCCAACTGCGACCTGGGATTCTCCAGTTTCAACAAGTCTGACATCAAGTTTGTGGATCAACTAAGCGAGGCGGTGGCCAATGGCTTCCGTCCTTGCAAGCACTGTCTTCCAGACAGAGAGTCCCATCCTGAAGGATTATCAGACAATTTTGTGTCAATCAATTTGGACCTCCTTGTCAAGACGGTTGAGCACGTGAACGAGTCTATTGGGTTCATCAAGCCGCTGATGGACGAGGAGGATGACAAGAACAGCGCTCTGAAGGAGACTCTATGGAAGAGCAACAACAGCGGGCTGAAAAAACGGCTCTCCGGGGGTCCTGTGGACGACTCGGAGGAGGTGCCGTTGACTCGCAACAAGTTTGACCACCTGAAACTGATCGACCTGGCATGCCGCCACATCGCACTAGCTGCTCTCTCTGCAAGCTGTGGGGTTTCCATGGGAGAGGAAGCTGTTTCCAGATCGCCCTCGCCGCCTGAGAGCAGACGAGGCAGCGTTGCCCGTCCAAGCCGCAAGAAGAGGCGGAGAGGCGGAGTGCTGGGATTCAAGGAGTTGGCGTCCAAGTCGAACCTGAGTCCATGGCACTTCCACAGAGTGTTCAAGAGCGTGACCGGCCAAACCCCTAAGGCGTACGGTGACAAGTGCTGGGAGTACATCAGCAGACAGGAGGCCAAGCATCCTGATCTGCACAAGAGAAGAGACTCCATCATTATCAACACGCGCATTGCCAACCCTACTCTTGCCAACGAGGAGGACGAGGTCAGACACTCTGACGACGACAAGGACGAACGGTCCACTATCAGCAGCTCCGAGCCCGAAAAGGAGCCAGAACATATTGTCACCCCACTCTCGGCCCCAGTTGTTCCTGTGGAGCCAGACCAATTATTTAAACAAGACTTCAACCTCGCGGTGATGGACGACTTCACTTCGCCGCTCGAGGCCACTACGCCGCTCACTTACGACCCTTCTGTTGCATTTCCTGGTTCCGCTACAATGTCGCCTAATGTGATGTCCACAGTGCCTTCTTCGGCCACCTCGTTCCAGCTGTTTGACGAGATCGACGACCTCATGGCCACTAAGGCGCCGGAGGCGCCGCTCGACTTCGAGTCGTACCAATACACTCCGTCAATGGCGTACATTTCGAACCAGCAGGCCCAGCTGCAACGCCAGCGCCAGCTCGAGGAGACCGAGATCGGCGATGATTGGCTAGTGGGACTTAAGGACGACCCAACAAACTTTATGATTAAGGACGAACTGGTCAACTATATAGGATAAAGACCCGGAGGTACACTGTTATATCCCCCCGCCGGTAATGAACGTTTATGACGATATGTGAAATTTTTGGTATATGTAGTAAAATTATCTGTATGTGTGGGGTTGTGGCTTTCACAAATCCATTTCCCCCACCATTTCGTCCACGCTGCTGAGGTCGGCATCGCTGGAGTCTTCTGAGTCCTCCTGTTCCTGCTCGCCTCCTCCGTTGCGGATCAGGGCCGGGTCTGCGTAGTTCTTGACGTACATCTTCACCTTCTCCAAATAGAGGTTCTTATCTCTCATGTACAACGAGCTGGCATCACCATTCAATGGATCCGCCGCATTTGGATAGTTCAACAGCTGCGGCAGAAATGACTCAAAAATGTTGTACACCTCGAACATCGGCGACCAGGTCTGGTTGATCACGTCCAGACAAACTGACCCACTGCTCTCGTCAATGTTGGGGTGGAATATCTTGTTCTGGAACCCAATCGACGGCGACTTGTACGGATACTGGTCCGGCAATTCCACGTGGATCCGCCACAACCCGCCCTCGTATGGCGAGTCCTTGGGCCCTTCAAAATTCACGTAAAACTCCTGCATATTGTCATCCACAAGACTCACTTCATAATCACTCATCAGCCTATTCCGGTTAGTCCCCCCACTGCGGAATACTTACAATTTCATCACATCGCTCTCGATCCGGCGCTTAGGCGAACTGCACGTTAGTTTCCATGGACCTAACGGACTTACCTCATAATTGCTCGATAAGAAAAGGGGCGAACTTTTTTTACAACACTTATTTCCCTCTATATCACGCTATTATTGTTACATTTATTTCACACGGTACCAGTACCCCTTATTTCCCGGACCGGCCTCGTCGTTGTCCTCCATCCCGGCATCAAGGTCCTCGTCCTCCTTGATCTCGTACACAACCTTGTTGTATTTCGCGCAGTACTCCTCCAGCAGGGTGTTGTTTTGCTGTCGCAGCTGTTCGTTGGACGGGTTCAGAAATTCCTGTTCCAGCTGCTTGATTTTCGCGTCCAAATCAGCAAGCTCGCTGTCCACCTCGTTGGATGTGGGTATCGTGGCCGGTGATTCCAATCTCTCTTTCCACTTTTGTAAAACCTCCACCGCGTCCTGTCCGTAAACATCCCCAAGACTCACCCCGTCAACTTCGGAAACACCCCCACCAAGAAGCTGCATCAGAAGCTCGTTCTGTACCACATATTTAGCCGCCAGGTCGGCCTTCAAAGTAATGCTTGTCATTTCACGAAAAAAAAAGCTCAACACTTTTATTTTTCCATGCTCCCCATCGACCTCATCGCATTACCCTACCAAATCACTTTGAAGGATAACCGCTCGTTGCAAGGAACGCTTGTCGCCATCGACGACCAGCTCAACCTGCTCATGGCCAACGTTTCCGAACAAACTGGCCCCCACTCGCGCCATCTGGGCCTCGTGTCGGTGCCCAAGAAAACCATCGCCTCAATACTCGTCGACAAGTCGGAATACGCAAAGGCAAACCGCTACAGACAACAAGACTCCTGAACCATAAGCCCGTCACTGTTACTACATAGAAATTAGCAATCATTCATCGTCGCTCTCGCCATCAACGCTCGGTGCAACACTCACTCCACGCAGCGTAACATCCTCCTCCTCATACCCGCTGTTGTTCAAGGTCCAGTTCAGGTAATCTGTGTCGTTGCTCTCCTGCAAGGTGCCCAGGTCCCCGGGAGTCATGGCACCGTTCACATAGTGGTCCCGTGGAGACCCAGGAACACTCAACGGCCGCGAAATCTTGACCCCGGCAGAGTCAAACGGATTACCAGGCTGCTTGAACTGGTCAGGATACGCCCGTCTCAGCGACAGCGCGCGTGCCTTCACATACTCTAATCCCATACGCTTCCAGTCCAAAAGATCGCTCAGTCTCTCCACCCGGTTTCTCTGGTTGATTCTTTGTCTTCTTGATTTCTGCGTAAAGTCAAACATCTGCTGGCACAATTGGTCGATACTCTCATCCACGCCCTTCATTCTACGGTCAACGATGTATATTCCGTAGTCTTCAGAGTTCTCGATCAGGTCCTCCATGTAGCATCCAAATCCTGAAAGGTTGGTTGTGATCGACGGAATACCCATCACCGTACACTCGGCAGGAGTGTATCCCCATGGCTCGTAGTACGAGGGGAAAACTCCCAGGTGACACCCTCTCACAAACTCGTCATAGTCCAAAGGCAGCACAGGGTTACTCGAGTTGAGAAACTCTGGGTGGAAAATGATCTTCACCTTGTCTTGGCTGGTGTTGAACAATTGGCACGAACGGATCTGGTTCAAGATCGGATCGTTGGCATCATCCACCATGTTGTGGGTCACAATTGGCGGCAGAGAGTCTCTCTTCAACGCAAACATCCGTCTTTTCAGGTTGACTCTATCGGCAGGACGAAGAAGGTCATCCAAAGATGGCAGCTCGATCTGAGCAGAGTTCTGGGTATTATTTGGCTTTTGACAGAACTCAAACAGCCGTTTGCCCATGAGACCTTGCACGTCCTTGATGGTGCTTTCGAGCTGCTTGATGACTGCCTGACCACGCAAAGTATCGACAGTGTACGACTTGGTGGCAGCTGGCATAATGATGAAAGCAACCACATTCATGTCCGAGTTGACGGACTTGAGTTTGTGGTTCAGCCGGGCAAGGGCTTCGATGAAAAAGTCAACACCTTTGTTTCTGTACTCATATCTTCCCGCAATGAAAAAATAAAGGGTGTTTTCCAGCTTGAAATTGAGCTGTCCGTAGAAATGGCCACGAACAAACTCGTTGATTTTCTCCTTCTTCTCGGCATGCAGGTTTTGGAACTCGTGAACAGCCTGGAACTTGACCACGTTCAGTCCGTTCGGAAGAACTCCATCTGGCTTCCGTTTCAGCAAGTGCTCACTTTCGTATGCGGTAATGTGGGAAACAGTGGTGAAGACGTCTGCAGAGTGCGCAGCCGCCCTTTCAATGCAGTACCGATGATAGATGCCTCTTTTTCCAGCCTCGTAGTCGACGTCGAACTTATCCAGGTTGTTGTAAAAGTCCACACTTCCCGCACAGAGGTATCTTCCCAGCAAAGTTGCATGGGTCGTGAAGATGGTTGTGCAATCGATTTTCCGCTGTCTACAGAGCGGAATGGCCACGCCAGCAAGCCACTCATGGGCATGCAAGACGATTGCCTTTTGTGTCTCATGGCAACAAAGTTCTCCAAGGAACCAGGCAGTGAGATACCCCAGCATGACTGCATCGTTGGTTTCGATATCTCCTTCAGGAGACGGGATTCCGGCAAGCCCCCACAGGTCGGTTTTCCATTCGTTCAGATACGGAACAGCAGAGCCAATATCAAACAAAATAACTCTGGGTGCCCCCTCAATTAGCCAACGCCCATACAAATACCGAATGCCTCTTGACTGCATGGAGTCCAAAGTTGCTTTCAGTGCTTCATTTTGCACAGGCAGTTCCTCCACCTCCACAGAAGCACTGCGATGGTTCAGAGGCCCAATTAGAGTGTATCTTTCGCGATACTCCGCAACAGTGACCGGGGCTTTTGACTTGAGAACGGAGTAGATTCCCCCAACCCTATTGGCAACTTCCGTCGCCACTTCGAACAGTAAATGGTTTTCAGTTTGTCTGGACATATGCTAACAGTCTAATGCTTAGTAGTACAAGAGAATATCACCTTCTCCAACAAGAGCAATTTCGGTTGACCCAACTTATTAAAACAAACAATATAAAATTATGAGCACCACCTGTTTCCAATGTTTTTCCCTCCTCCCCACTGTGGGGGAAAAACAATAGAAGTCACCAAATTGAGAAGGGAAATATTTATTTATCATGCCATCTTATCAATGGCACACAAGTTGGCCGGCCGTGGGCGCAATGCATCGGATCTTTGCACCGGACGAGGTCGTTTAGAAGCTGCTGTTGTTCCTGGTTGGTCAGACTCTTGCCAAACCGGATTGCCTCTCGACATGCTCTTTGTTTGATTGTTTCCTGGTAAAAATCGGGCATTTGTGCGAGGCTGGTCCACCAGGTGTCCGAATCGGCAACTCCTCGCTTCCTTTTCAGATCCAAATCTTCCAGAAACCGAATTACCCCCTGCTGCACGTACTGGTCCGGTTTCTCGCCAACTAGCTGCGAAATCTGCCGAATGGTTATTCTTTGTTCCTGGATCTCAATTTTTATCCCCCATTGAAACAACTCTGCACCAAACTTTTCAAACAGTGCCAGCTCCAGCCGGTTCACCACAAACACAACATCGCACACACACACACTCATAGACGTGGTCCATTGCTTGTACAGTCGTTCCACAATTACCCGTTCGTCGCACGCATGCTGGTCCAGAGCAACAAGCACAGAATCTACTCTTGCTAGGATAAACTTGTTTTCCACCTGGCAGATCGGCCGACAGCGGATCAGACTCTCCTTTGTCAGAGATATAGAAGACACGTTTGTGAAGAACCGAGACGCACCAATCCATCTTCGCGGCCCTAAACTCTGTCGTTTGCTGCTTTCTCGATTGGTCCATTGCTTGACTAGTCTGCCAATCACGGTTCTGATCTTGTCGAACTGAACAGGCCGGTAGCACCGTTTGCGGGGACTTTGCAACAAATCAGACTCCTCCACAGAAGTCGTGATGAAAAAGATAAAGCTCGCCGACCGGTCTTTGCCAAACTGTTTGTTGACCCAGCTTAAAAGCTCTCTGTTTTCCAAAACTCGACCGTTCATCACAAGAAACTGATACCCCTGAGTGAGTGTCTTGGTAATGACACCCTCGACAACGATATTGTCCATTTCATCCTGGACGGTGAAAAACGGACCAGGGAGTCCTAGCAGCAGTTGCATCAGATCAGCCACTCCTTTAGTCCCCCCAGAGTTACAACCCTTAGAGACCAACTTGCCATTCCGTTTCAAAGTCACCGCCACGTTTGGACGACACGCCAGAACAATAAACGTCATACTGCCCAGCTTCGTGGTCATATCTCTCCATTCGGCTTTGAAATGGCGCTTTCGAACAGGAACTCGACCAAAAACATCCACAACATTGACAATCGTTCCAGAAGAAACATCAAACTGGGTCTCATTCAAATCCCCTCGACTTGTATCACCAACAAAATGCAATTTCCATGCTGTGTGGTTCTGTTTGCTAATAATCTCTGTTCGGGTACAAAGACCCATTATTGAGTGCAAGGACTCGCCCCTGGAGCCAAAACTCGAAGTTTCCACCTGTTTCGAAGACCAGTTCCTTCTTCCAAGCAGACTCAAATCGCCCTTCGACATCCCAGCGCCATCGTCCTCAACTCTCACCGATAAGCAGTCTCCATCATAATCAATGTCGATCTGCACGTTGGCAGCCCCTGAATCAACACTATTCTCCAGAAGTTCCCGAACAACATCCAAAGTGTCCACAATGACCAAGCCAGACCGAATTATGTCAGAGATCGACCCGATTCTGACATGGTTCATAAAAAAATGGCACAAATAATCGATTAATTTTTTTCTCGTACTAAAATTACATGTTTTCCGGGGAAAGCTCTTCCAACAAGGAAGATTTGCGTTCTGGCTCAATCACAGGCCGTGGAATCACAGAAATCATCCGGTACAGTTCCTCAATGGTTCCCATCAAAAGACCTTCTTCTGGACGCAAAGAACCGCACTTTCTGATAGACAGAATTCCAACAGCGTTCTCAATACGGGTGACAATATGCTCAATCAACAAAATCAAGTCGATTTCAGAGTTGGTCAGCTGGTTCATGAAAGATTCCTCTGCAGTCTCGGTCATCATATCAGTGGCTGACGCTTTGGCAGCGTTTCCAGTGCAATAACTGCACACTTTCTCCAGTCTCAGCGAAAGACGTCTCAGTTTCCAGATGCTGTCGGCAGTCAACCCTCCAACCAGCAGAGGGTTTCCGCGGTTCTCTGTTTCTCCATGTGAATTGTTGATCACATGCAACCGTTCCGCAAGATGGCTAGGGAAAATAAGCCATATTTTTTCTGGAGTTTCCAATCCTTTCAACTTTTTGGATCCAATGGACTCTTCAACCCAGCCGATCTGGTCGAGCTGGTTCATCTGGCTCTCAAGAACATTGCCCATGGTCTTGGACCCGTAGACCTCACCAATACCGCCGCTTTTAGTCTGAACTCTTTCGTGCAGGTTCTTGAGTTTGTCAAACTCATAATAAAAGTCTGTGCTCATGGCGATCTGACCACCGTCGGCCACAGAGCTCACACGAGACGCTCTGTTCACCATCGGTCCGAAATAGTCCATTCTTTTGGTCACAATGTCACGCTCACACACAGGTCTACCCCAATGAACTCCCATTCTCACAGAAAGACCTCGGAAAATGATATTATCGTTATCGTCTCTGATCTCGCATCCTTGGTCGCTGACCAAGATCTCAGACGGCCACTCGTCCGTTGTCAGCAACTGCGATTGAACAGTGAAACACCAAAGTAGAGCACTCGAAGGAGTAGGGAACGAAACCATAAACGCATCACCTTCTGTCTTCACCTCGTATCCTCCTATGATTCTGAGCTGTCTTCTCATAATGGCATTGTGAACTTTGATTGCAGAACGCATGGCAATCGGATACGTATCCCATAGCAAGGTGGAGTTCTTGATATCTGTGAAAACCATGGCCAGTTCTCCTGTTGGTGGTTCAATTTCTTCGTCCAGTTTCCGCAAGAGCGAGTCTTCAGGCAAAGAACCCCGCTCATGGTATTTTTGCTTGGTGGAGAACTGTCTTAGCGACAAAACCACAGCCGTGGCTTTGTCTCTGGATCCATAGGAAATGGCAAAGTCTCTCAATTTCTCGGCAGCAATTCCTGGATTGCTCTTCTCCTGACGGATGATATCAGCTGCCAGGTCGTATGGAACCTTTTTCCAGATCTCCGACGTCGCAATCGCAATCATCTGCTCGTTCTGAGTGAGCTTGTATTTGGAAATACTTGGAACAGCGTTGATATGAGGAATCAGTTTGAAATATCCAACTGCACGAGAAACATCACTTACACCGTCAAGAAAACCGTCTGTGGTCACAAATCCTCCAGATTCACGGATTCTTGCGTACTCCTCAGGAGCATACGGTTCGTGCTTGCTTGTCAAAACGGTATATTGACCGTCAGACTTTGTCAGAATACCCATAATGTCTCCAATATTGGCAACATACAGCTCGTCCCCACGAATGTAAATGATGGTGGCACAACACCCGGTCAATCCATCTTTCTCCATGGTCAGTTCGTCAGTTGTTGTTGTACGATGGGCAGCGGCAGAACTAAAGGTGGAAGACTTATCCTTGTTGATGAGAATACTCATTTCCGAGTTCATGGTAAGAAAAGCGGCTCTCAAAGCGTCTTCAACAGGTTTGTCTGATTCGACCGTCTCGAGCTCTTTGGCCAGATGCGATTCGAAAGTCTCTTGAATAATCTTGGAAATTTTATCACCGGTTTCGTCACTGCAGTTTTTTCCGTCATAAATGGTGATGAGCTTCTCGTTGGAGTTTCCACGGAATCTTTCAATGACAACGTCTCTAGTGGTCAAACTTGACTTTTCTCCAAGCGTGTCCGAGATACCATAACCGTATTTGCCTAACTGAGAGACAGTAGAACGTACACGGACATCAACGCTTTGATCTGGAACTAAGTCAGTGGTGATAGTAACATCCATCAGACCCAGCAACTTGATATCCTTGAGCACCAAGAACGAGTCCAAACTGTCCTCCATGCCCTCACGTTTGTGCAATGGCTTGATTTCGAGTCTCTTGTTTCCTGAGAAGTTAAGGTACTTGAGTTTCGGGTTGTAGCTCCAGTTCCAATCGTACGGGATATTTCCAATGTTGTACTTGAGGTTGTTCGATCCAACGTCGAGGGCCGTCATATTAGGAATCTTGGAAAGTTCAGCCGGCAAAGTATGGAATCTGTTGCCGTTGAGATGAAGTGTCTCCATCTGAGTGAAAGCTTCGAAATCTTCCACCGGTAAACTCGAAAGATGGTTACCGCTGAGGTACAGCTTTTTCAGTTTCGTCAAGTTGTTGAGATGGCCAGCAGGAATGTCAATCAGCTCGTTGTATGACATGTTGAGAATCGTTAAATTTTTGAACATTGAAACGGTTGGAATAGCAGAGTCGGTGAACTTGTTATCGTTCAAACTGAGCACTTTCAGAGACTTTTCCAAGCCCAAGCTTTCCCAATTGTTGACCGTCATTGTGGAGATCTCCGAAACACGTCTATTTGGACGGTCAGAAGCCATAGCTGTTGGGTTTCTTGTTCTCTGGGTGTTTGTTCTCGTCAGAGAAGACAGACCATCGAACATTCCAGACTGATCAGGAGGGTCAGGGAAGAACTCCAAAAGATTCGAAGAAATGTTGAAGTATTCCAATGACGATAGATACCATATTTCTGGGGTCAGAAAACTGATGTTGTTCAGATGCAGATCGAGATATTTCAACTTGGTTAACGAGCCAATACCACTTGGAAGCGATGTCAAGTTGTTGCGGAAAACAGAAAGATACGACAGATTCTTCATTTGAGAAATGTCGTCTGGCAAAGACACCAGATGGTTGTAATCTAAAATGAGTCTCTCCACAGCAGGAAGCATGGAGACAAACATACACGAAGTGATTTTATCTTTGGAAAAGTCCACAACCTTCAATTTAGGCATCACCTGGTCGAATTTGACCAGAGTCACCGGGTTTATGTTGAGCTCAACGTTGGTCAGATTGATAGCGTTTGTGCGGAAAACAGAAATGTTGTTACCGGTACCACGAATCACTTCCAAGGAAGGAAGATTCTTGAGCGAGTCAATCGAGTCGAACTTGTTGAACCGGATATCAATGCTGACCAGAGAGTCAAGCTGGCTGAAGAAGTATGGAAGGTCCTTGGAAAGCCGGTTAGCAGCTAGCTGGAGATCTTCCAAGTTTGTCAGATTGGACAACGATTCAGAAATCGTGGAGATGTTATTGTATGACAAGTCCAGACGTTTGAGTCCTTTGATCTTTGTGATTGGTTCTGGTATGTTTTTGATGCGATTTGATGATAAATTTAGACTTTTCAGGCTTTGCAGCTCAGAGAAGTATGAAGGCAGCGTGGAGATCCGATTACAAGCCAAATTCAACGTGGTCAAAGAAGTCATCTGTGAGATCTCTGGCGGAATCAGCTTGATATAGTTGACTTCCAAGTCAAGCTCTTCCAGGCGGGGTGCGTACACCACCGATGTGGGGAACTTGGGATTACCGTTTCTGGTGAAGCTCAGGTTCACCAGGTTGCGACAATCATGCATGAACTCCTTGGTGAACTCGAACGACGGGTTCTGTGACACGTTCAAAGAGACGATTGGCTCTGCGTACAGGAAGTTCGGGATATCTTGCAAGTTCCAGTTGTCCAGGTCAACGTGCTGCGGATCGATCATTTGCCGTCTCTCGTCGCTGATCAGCTCGACTCCACGGTCTTGAACAACAAACTTGAACAGAAAACTCAAGTCGGTACGCTCGATATAGTCCAAGTTGTCCCGTTGGTTGTATCCGTACAAGAACAGCATTGTTCTTTGGATTTTTAATGGCTTCTCGTCCATAGACAGCGTCCGAATAAGACCTCCACACTTGAGCACAATGATATGGTCGTCGTCATTCTTCAAGAACCGTTTTCTGTGAAGCGAATCCAACACGTCTTTACACGTAGTGTCTAGAGTGCATGGTAGCACCGAACTTTTTTCTCCGATGAAAATACGAACTGAAGAACGAGCTGCTCCCTTCAGTTCCTTTGGATGGTAAGCCACGCGAGGATGTTCGTCCGACAACGAGCTCTTGCTGTCCTTCTTATCTCCCGGAGTATATAATTGCAACTCTGACCGCGGACTCGAAGTGGACGGTGGAGTCATTGTGTTCGCCTTTCTTGGACCGTGGTCGATCGACTTGGTGGACGAGATGGTCGACCCGGACGACACAGACTTGGAGCGTTCGTGGAGCTCGACGTGGCGGGCCATTGGGTCGGAGTTTTCGCGCGCGGTCTTGACTTTCCAACTTTCTGGCGGTCTCCATCCCGCGCGCTCGGTGGACGGCTGCGGAAGCATGCTTATTGCGGAGCCCATCCGGGACATCTCTGAGTTGGACGCACGTGTGATGTTTGTCATCTGCTCGTTATCTGTATCAAGGTCGAGTCCGAATGGAGAATGCTTGTACTGGCTCTCCAAGCTGGTGAGCTGCAATGTTTGCGGCAGAGGAATGGACGGCTGGCGCTGGGTGCGAGGAATTGGGCCTTTGAAGCGGGAAGCTAGCGAAACCGACTCCTTGGACTCGGACCTTTTCTCAGGTATGCTCGACGAGGCGCTTTCCCTGGACGACGGGTCTGACTTCCGAGAAAATCGGCTTGAGGTGCTGCCGTGGTGTTTAGCCTTTGCAGGCTCCGACTCGCGTCTGGACGGCAGGAATCTGTGGAGCAATGAGGAGCCTCTTTTGGACTTTTTGGGCTTGATGGGCGCGGCCAGCGGCGGAACAGGCTTGTCACTGACGTTTCGTCGAGCATGGAAGCCCGAGTACGTTGACGGAACACCAAAGCTCAGCAAGGAGTGCCTATCGGAAGAGTCTTGACGAGACTCCGCAGGACTGTCCTCTGGCACGGCAAACGTCTTGGGCACGTTGTTATGGTCAGCATTGAGGGCCGTAGACGACGTGGAGGGAGAAACGGGTTTGGCAAGCACTATACGGGAAGAATGCCTGGAGGAGTTTGGAGAAGCCAAGGGGCTGGACTCTTGCGAATGGTTTTTGCGGAGCGGCTGCGAAGACAAGCGGTCGGTTGTGGGAGAGGACCCAAATCCTTCCACGGTGTACTTGGAGTTGAATTGCGGAATAGCATGGTTTGTAGGGAAATCATCGTCGTGGTTCAAAGCACGGTGTTTATTGGATATCCCTGCCATTTTGTTGGCAAAATTGACATGCAAATGGGGATTCCGCGGCTAAATGTTTGGAAGTAACAGCAAATGTCACAACCAAGATAATTTTCGAGTCTTTCACAATTGATTTTCGTCTGTAAAGTTACCAAGACAGCAATTTCCGCTTTATTTAGAAAAAAATAGTGTAAATTTGGGTTTTTGGAAGGAAAATTAAGAAAAAAGTCGCGTGATTAAAAATCACATGGTCAAGAAATGTTTTCTTCCGTCGCTTATCGGGAAAAATCAATATACAAAATAATTTACTGGCTAGTTACCTTTTGACGATGGATACCCAATGTTAGGTAATCTGTTGAGAAAAAAAGACGCGTTGTCTCAGGACAGCGTTTCGGATCCCCAGATCCCCCCGCCGGTCTATTCCACCGCCAACGATACCCATTACAGCGGGTCCCAGTTGTATGGTCCAGGGAACAATGTCCCCACTGCGAATTTTAGACTGTCGGATAAATCCAGTTTATGTCGGCTAGTTTTGGTGCAGGATTCGGGCATCCGGTCCAAGCAGGTTCTGTTCGACTCTGCGCTGAGCGTTAGACCCGGAGTCGCCGATACAAATCCTCCGATGTTTCTGAACAAGTCATTCCATCATTCTGTTAGCGAGCTTTCTGCGTTGATGTACGGGTATTATGGAATTCTGCTGAACGATACGGTTTCCACCACAAAACTGCACCATCTGCCCCCGTTGTCGGCGATGCCGGGATCCATGCTGATCACAAGACTGTTTTCCCTGGACTCGTCCTTTGAGATGTGTCACAACGACCAGTCAGACCCGGACTGGAGCCCCCTGCCCTGTGTTTATACAGAAGACGTCCCGGTCAAAGACATGACCACCACGAGGCTTGCGTTTGGTCTCGTGATACCCATCGGGAGAAGCTCCAACGCTCACGAAATAATCACCGATCATTGGCCACAGATCTCGGGACATCTCGAAACAGTGCAGAAAATCATCATCTCGCGCTTAAAAGCAATACATTCTCTCCAACAACCACAAGATTCAGTCAAACTCAGTTTCCCCACAGGATGTCTTCAAAAAGAGCCCGATCTCGTGCATTGTCTGCACCAGTTTGTGCGCTCTCTAATTTATTTAATAGAAACCCCAAGACTATACATTCCTTTGAGACACAGCGACTACACGTTATCGAACTGGGCAAACACCGTGGCAACATGGCTAGAACTGAAAGATGGCCGTCATCCAACAGTCACCACTTCTTCATCGCCAACTTCACCTATGCAACCAAACCCTTCCATGGTTGGCTTCAAGTTCCTGGCTACTCTGTTGACATTTGTGCTTCCGTACAGAAAAGAGATTGTCAGCTGGCCTTCTTCAGACAACAAAACGGGTATCAGGGTGGTCCTGGTGACAGGAAACCCTGTGATATCCCAGAAACTGATTCTGATCATTGCTGGTATTCTTGGCTATGACGAGTACTTGGCTCCTCAGAATCTGTCCAAATCTGTTTCCGAGACCAGCGAAGTCCCGCAGCCAGCCACTGCGTCAAAACCTATTCCTATTCGAAATCGAAGCTTCCAGGAAGACTCGAGCTCTGCGTCGACGTCTCCAGAGATCACCAGCTCAGGTTCCACCAAGGGCTGGGAAATCCCAACGAAAGCCACGCCCATCATCTCTGGCTCGCCCAAATTCATGGAAATTGCCCGCCCTGAACGCCCGCCCATGTCGCAAATCCACAGAACCTCGTCGTACGCGTCGCTCCAGAACCTTTCCACGTCGTACGGCTCGCAATCAACCACGGTGTCGTCCTCGTGGAGAAATAGGTTCTACTTCGGTTCGTTCATGGAGCGTTGGCGAGGTGGCTCCGAAAACCCGGAGTTGACACACTCGCCCGCCGCAGAGTACGAGGAGTACCCGTGGAAACCGCTGTCGTCGAGCCACAAGGTTTCAAAACTATCTCGAAGTCTTGCTTCGCTGGACATGGGCAACGAAAAACCGGTTTCAAGAAACACCCGACAGATATACGGCTCCGACGCCCACGTGAAGACGGTCAAGGCGATCATGTCCAGCACCGTGGAAGCAGAGTCTCCAGAGGAGAAAGTACTAGACGTGGCATTGAATCCGCAACAATCGATCAAACCAACACTATTGCCAATGATGACCGGGTTCATCGACCAGTACCGACGCGAATTCTCGTTGCAGTCGTGTCCGACAAACTTCAATCTGGAAGAGCAGATCGCCATGTCGATGAAAGACGACTGCTTGAAAATGGGGCCTGGGTCGTGTTGCAAAACGTTTGTGATCAACTTGAAACAACGTGAAATCAGGCTGGTGGAGACAAAATACCAGCTTAACGAAGACTGCGACCAAGCGCAGTACCCAAGACCGCTGGTCACCAAACTGTTTTCTCCCTACAAGAGAGACTTACCGGAGAAGTTCTCTCAAAAAGTCGAAAGATGCGATACCATTTTGAATAAGATAGCATATCTGGTAAAGGACCGCAACCAGAACGACCAGATCCGCTCTTTGATCAAATCACTCATTAATTGATTGTCTATATACATACTATCAGTCTTTGCGCAAAAACGACTGATAAGCGTCTGTGGAGATGTTGACCTGGCCAACAGACTTGAGAGCTTTCTTACCCTCTTTCTGTCTGACCAGCAGTTTTTTCCGCCGCGTGATGTCTGCAGCATGCAATTTTGCCAGCACGTCCTTTCTACGAGCCTTGATGGTTTCGCGCGCAATGATCTTGTTGTTGGCCTTTGCCTGGATGACCACCTCGAACTGCTGGATTTTGAGAAACTCCTTGAGTCTCACAACCGCTTTTCTAGCGGTCTTTTCGATCTGACTGCGGTGCATCACCGTCGATAGGGCGTCCACGCCGTGGCCGTTCACCAGCAGTTCCAGCTTGTGGATGTCCGAGGGCCTGTATCCGTGGTCCTCGTAGTCCAACGAGGCATATCCTCTGGTTGCACTTTTCAGCTTGCCAAAGAAATCGTCAATCAACTGCGAAGTTGGTAGCAGATACTTGATCAACGTCTGGCCAGACGATAAGTACTGCAGATCCACCTGTTCGCCACGGTGACTGTCGCACAACGACATCACTGTTCCGGTATACTCCCCGGGGAACGTCATCAATGCCTCCACATACGGCTCGCTGAAAAACTTGATCTTTTGCTTCTGCACTCCGTCGGGGAACTCGTCTGGATTGCTCACTATTTTCTCTGTACCGTCCGAATAATGAACTTTGTATGGAACTGTTGGCGACGTGATGATAAGGTTCTTGCCGTGCTCCGACTCGAGCCGGTCTTTAAAGATAGAGGCGTGTAGTGAGCCCAGAAAACCAAGTCTCCAGCCCTGTCCAAGAGCGTTCGAGGTTGCTCGTTGAATAGTCACTGAACGGTCGTTCAAAAACAAATGCTGTAGACTCTCCTCGATCTTCTTGAAGTCCGAACCGTCTGCTGGAAACGCTCCCACGAAAACCATTGGCTTTGGCTCCTCAAACCCTTCCAAGGGCTCCGCTCCCGACCCGGCCAAAATCAACGTATCTCCAACAAATGCCTCGTTGGGGTCCTTGAACCCGGGAATGATGTACGCAACCTGGCCAGCAACAAGCTGTGGCATGGGTGTCCGCTCTGGATACATGATTCCAACCTCCTTCACCTCGTATTTGGTCCGTGTCCGACAACTCTCGATCTTGGTTCCTTTCTTAATGGTGCCGTCCACCATGTTAACCAGCAAAATCACGCCAACGTACGGGTCGTACCAGGAATCGACGATCTGCGCACGCAACGACGCGCTGGAATCGCAGTGCATCGGCGGGTCGATCTTCTCAATGATCGACGGTAGCAGGTACTCCACGTTGAGCCCCGTTTTCGCGCTCACGTGCACGACGTCACGTGCCGGGAGCTCGAACGTGGACTCGATCTGTTCCTCGGCGCGCGGCACGTTCGCGGTGTCCAGATCGATCTTGTTAATCACAGGCAGCAGCTTGAGGTCCATGGAGTAGGCGAGGTAGAAGTTTGCCACCGTTTGTGCCTTAATACCCTCAGAAGCGTCAACTAGCAGTAAAGCGCCCTGACACGAAGCATACGACCGCGAAACTTCCAATCTGAAATCCACGTGGCCTGGAGAGTCAACGAGATGGAACAAATAGTCCTCGCCCTTGTAATGGTACATCATCGAGACTGTCTGTGCTTTGACGGTGATTCCTCGTTCTTTCTCAACGTCGAGTTTGTCTAGCACCTGTTTGTTCTGGCTGTTAGGGTCGACCACGCCGGTGATCTCCAGCAGTCTATCGCTTAAAGTGGACTTGCCATGGTCAACATGGGCCACAATGATGAAGTTTCTATAATTTTTCAGCGGGATTTTGGCCATTCTCTCGGCGAGTTGGTCCTTTGGCACGCGGATCGGGTTGTTCACCTTGTCCAGCTGGTAATCCAGGTACTCGCGCGTGCTACTGAGCGGTCTAATCGGACGCCAGAACCGGGTCTGGCGCGGGACTAGTCGTCGAAACATACTTTATATTGACACTATATTAAATTTTTCAGAGTCCCGAGACCTAGCTGTGCTGACGTCAGCAGAGGTTAGGAATGCTTAAGAATTACAATCACAGAGTCTCCTCGAAGAAACATCTTGGAAACGAAGCGCTCTCTTGTGGTTTTCTTGTTTCTGTCCTCTGGGTTGGACTCTGTCCAGATTTCCTTGACGTTTTCCAGAATCATGTTGCAATGACGGTCAAAGGCCTTAACTTTGGATATGAGCTTGTGGTTGTTTCTAAGCGAGATCAGAACGGTGGCGTTGTTCTGGATGGCGTTCGTGAGCAATCGGAGCGGCCCGTTGTTGAACTCGTAGTCTTCCAGATCCTGGAGATCTTTTTCGGACAGCTCTGCGCGCGGTTTGTTGAGCAGTTCCGACATGTCTTTTTAAAATGTTTTCCTTTAATTATTTATTTCTCTAATCCTTACACCGTGCGTGATGCTAAGGCGACTGATTGCGAGAAGAGGGCTTTGTTTTACCAGGCCCGTGCGCAAGAACTACTTCTTCTACGGCAACACGTTCAACAACAGCAATGAGGACTCGCAGGCCACTGCTGGGCCCAATATTGTCGACATTATTAACGAGATTAACGACGACAAGAACTTCAAGTTTGACCTTCACAAGCCGGAAAAGAACACCGAGTCGGCGGCGCGGTTGGACAAGCAGATATCTATTTTCGACGGAACCGACCTCTCGGAGGCCAAGCCGGTTCCCGAGGAGGACGACCTAAAGGTGGAGACTTTTATGGACACAAATAAGGTCTGGAAACAGCTTCATGCCAGCGGGTTTTCGGAGGAAGAGAGCACCATTCTTCTGGACCTGATCCGAGCGGTATTGAAACAGAAACTCACGTGGTTGAACCAGAAATTTGTGCCCTTGGTCGACATCGAGAACGAGGCTTATTTATTCGAGGCAGCACATAGCGAGCTGCTAGTGGAAACACGCAGCTACCGCGAAACGTCGCTCACAGACCTAACGAGCTCGTCGATTGGTCTCAGGCGAGTATTCAACATGTTGCAGGACGAAACAACCTCAAAATTACAGCTCAACGATAACTCGATTAAAATGATTCTTACTCAATTTAAGCACGAGAACAACCTGCAACAGAAACGTCTCAACATCCGCAACCAGGACCTCAAGAACAAGATCATTTCAGAGCTCATTTCGGGACTCCGTTCCGAGGTCGAAACCATCAGATGGGCGCTTACTCGGTCCGGTATTGCAGCTATCTTAATTATGGCTGTTGCCATCATGGCCAGCTGGAACTTCACCAAGAACCTCAAACTGGGGCCTGAGGAAGTTTTGGTGGACGGGCCTACATTACGCCAAATCGCAGAGCCGGCCGATGAGGAAAGCCACGATTACGAAGCAGACTGGGACGAAAGAGTGAAAGTCCAGTAAATGGCTATAACTTATGTTTGCGTTTGCCGGCGACGATCTCGTCGAACGCCAGCTGCGGCTTGTTGGCCGTCCAGTCTTCGACTCCCGACATGGTTTCCTGAAGAGCGTGTTTTCTGACGAGTTCGTCGAACGGCTTCCGCATGAGCTTTTTATTTTTCAGGATGCTGTCTCTATCGAGTCCTTCGAGCTCTGCGCCGAGTTTTTCCACTAAATGCGTGTTGAACTTGTCGTACGAGTCGAAATCGTATATCTTATTGATGAGTCCCAGTCGATACAGCTCGGATGCTGGCACGGGTTTGGAAAATAGCACGTGTTCCAAGGAAACACTGAGTCCGAGTCTTTTCGGCAAGGAAACGGCAGCGGCACACTCGGTGGTGAGTCCGATGTTTGTGAACGGGAACGACATGCCGACACGGTCATTCTGGGCGTATATGAGATCGCAAAGCGCCACCAACGACGCTGTGAGTCCAACAACCGGGCCGTTCAGACCAACAGCAAGGATTTTGGAATGCGACGTGAAAAGATGCACAAGATATAGGTTTTTGGCACTGACTTCCGACAGTATCTCATTGCTGGACTTGTTTTTAAGTTTGGCGACTGTTTTGATGTTGGCTCCTGCGGAAAACATTGGTCCCTTGGCGACCAGAAGAGTTACCAGGGTGGACGGGTGATTATCTGCCTGGCAGAGCAGGTCTGCCAGTTGTACGAATTGCGGGATGGTGAGGGCGTTTCGTGCCTGAGGATCGTTTAGCGTGATCACAAAGACCTTTCCAATTATTTGGTGTTCGAGAGGCATTTGGGATGATTGCACTGGTTAGCAAGACATTTTAAACCAGACAGAAGCAAAAATGTGGGGTAGAAAAAAACATGTGATTAACAAATTTTACCACGACATGCCCGGTGTTTGGTGGATGACCAGGACAATGTGTCAGAACGCCGTGGTTGTCCAGCCGACCGATTTTGGAGCGATAAGCACCATCAGATGGCGGCAAAGATACGTGTATGGAATTCTCGCCGACACTTTCCGTTAAATATTTTTCGCTAACGATTTCCGTGGAAAGTTATAGTATCTAGGACACTTATATAAAGCTGAGCTGATCCGGCTCGAAACACAGATTTCTATAATCATGCGGTCTTTATTTGTTCTTCAGAGACGAACTGTTGCTCAATTGGCGCATTTCCAGCCTCCGAAGCACGTGAAAAACGAGGCAGTCAAGGCCTTTGGCAAGGCTGACCAGTTGGACTGGGACCTGTTGAAAAGCGAGCTGTTTTCGCTGTCAGACACGGCCACCAAGGTTCCGCTGGTGATTGGCGACAAGGAGTTCTACGACAGAGATCTGGCCAAACAAACGAACCCGGGAAACCACCAGCAGGTGATTGCAGAGTACGCTTTGGCCAACGAGAAAGACGTCAAATCGGCGATCGAGGCTGCTCAGTCTGCCAAGAAGGACTGGATCAACGCATCTTTCGACGACAGAGCGGCCATTTTCTACAAGGCGGCCGATCTGATCTCGACAAAGTACAGATACCGCATTTTGGCAGCCACCATGCTCGGCCAGGGAAAAAACGTTTACCAGGCGGAAATCGATGCTGTTGCAGAATTGGCCGACTTTTTGCGTTTCAACGTCAAATACGCTCACCAATTGTACAACACACAGCCGCCAGAGTCCACCGACGGTGTTTGGAACCGGGTCGAGTATAGACCGTTGGAAGGATTTGTTTATGCTGTGACTCCGTTCAATTTCACAGCCATTGCCGGAAACCTGGTGGGGGCTCCAGCTTTGATGGGTAACACGGTTGTCTGGAAACCATCCCAGTACGCCATCTTGTCCAACTACACGCTTATGCAAATCTTCAAAGAAGCAGGACTCCCTGACGGAGTGATCAACTTCATTCCTGGCGACCCGGTGAAAATCACCTCTGGTGTACTTTCCGACCCAAACTTCAACGCTTTGCATTTCACAGGGTCCACCAAGGTTTTCGGCGATCTGTGGGCCAACATCGCCAACAACACAGCCAGCGGAAAGTACAAGGACTTCCCAAGAATCGTTGGAGAAACAGGCGGAAAGAACTTCCATTTGGTGGACAAGTCTGCCAACATCCAGCACTCTGTTCTGTCCACTATCCGTGGAGCTTTCGAGTACCAGGGCCAGAAATGCTCTGCAACCTCGAGATTGTACGTGGACGCCAAGGTGTGGCCCGAGTTCAAGAAACAGCTTGTTGAAAAGACCAATGACATCGTGCCAACTAATACCTCTGCTACCAACGGTCTGCACCAGTTCATGGGTCCTGTGATCCACGAGAATTCGTATAAGAAATTGAGCACCGCCATTGACCAGATCGAGGTCGATCCAGAGCTCACTTTGCTTGCCGGTGGTCTCCACAACGACTCCGAAGGCTACTTCGTCAAGCCTACTGTTGTCGAGACTAAAAATGCTACCCATCCGTTCATGAGCACCGAATTCTTTGGTCCTCTGTTGACGGTGTACGTTTACGAGGACCTGGACCAGGTTCTGCAACAGATCGACTCCACCACCAAGTACGGACTCACGGGTTCCGTTTTTGCTTCCGACCGCAAAATCATCAGAAAAGTCCAGGAACAACTCAGATACAGTGCTGGAAACTTTTACATCAACGACAAGTCCACCGGCGCAGTTGTTGGACAGCAGCCTTTTGGCGGTAGCAGAATGTCTGGAACCAACGACAAGGCTGGCTCGGCGTCGATTCTGTCGCGGTTCGTGACTCCGCGCGCCATCAAGGAGAACTTCTACGAGATCAGCGATTACAAATATCCAAGTAATTATCAATAAGTATCGTTAATATGAAAAGGTGCATTAAAATCTGAGAAACTTGCGGAATATGCCTTTCTTTTCTGGCTCGTGTGCCAAAGGTGGAGGATGCTCGTTTTTCGTTTCCTGCGGTTGCTCTGGCTGTTTTCGAGCCGGTGGGGGCTGCTTTGCTGGTTGTGTAGGCTTTGGTTCCGGCTGATCGCGCTTTTGGACACTCATACGTCTGTTGTACTGGTCCACGATGCTATTAGACTTTGTGCAGGCGGACGGCGTGGCCATTCCGGTTTCTGGGTTAATTGCAGACAACGACAGTTTGTGAGCAGACCCAACGCTGCCGACCGGACTGACAACCTTCGAAATGGAGCCAAACGGAGAGTGTCCGCTGCTGTTGGACATGATCTTGACAGGCTGGGTGGATGTGTCGTCGCCGAGCAGCGACTTGACTTTTGTGGCCGGAGTCTCTGTGGTTGCAAACCCCTGATCTTCAATGAAGGGCAGATCGTTGAGTTTGTCAAATAATAATGAATGCGACGTCTCGTTTGTCTTTAGTTTCCGGAAACTGTTGAGCGAGTCGACCGATGCATTTGAGGAAGAGCTGGATGAGATTGCCGACGAGGACCGGGCCTCGGGTCTTTTCACGTAGTCGAACGGATCAGCCAATGTCTTTGGTGGGGCTTCCTGCTCATCTGCTTCATCGATGGTAACAAACGGGATGTGTCTCTGTTCAGAAAACGGGTGTTTGAACCTGATCTCCGATGGTGAGTCTATCATGACCGATCTTTGCTCGTCGTAGTCGACGTTGACGTAGATCAACGGAACAAACGTCTTCGAGCTTAAAACAGAGCCAGATCTTCTTTTCGGATAATTCGACCCCACCAAAATGGCAGTTGGATTGTAAAGGTCCAGGATGTCTCTGAGATAGTCCACGTTCCTAAAGAACTCAAAGTTGATCTGAACCTTCAAATCGGCGTCGAACTTGTAGAACTTGGCAAGAATCATATCCATCAGTTCGGGCAAGTACTCGTTCTTATCTTTTTCGTCATTAATAGAGCAACAAATCACCACTGTGTCGCCGTTGCTGGATTTGGTGTCAAGATAGTAATCAACCGCACCAAGCGACGACTCCTTGCTGGAAATCAGAACCAGATAGAACTTGCCGTTGCTGATCTTCTGCGACCATTGTGGGTGCTGGAAGCTGAAACATAGTGAGTTTGCTCTTATCAAAGGTTTTGTGGGGTAATCTGTAGATTGTTTGCGATACGTCCTGCGGGCAAGTTTGGATGAACTGAATGGGTCCACTGCAATAGAGTACTCGTTTTCGAACCGAAAGTCGTCCATATTGATCTTTCTGGTGGCAAACTGAGAGTCCAGTTGTAATATCTCCTCATCTGTCATCTCCACCAAACTTTTTTTCCGATATCTGTCACCACCCCCACCCAATCCGACCTGGTTCTTATTCTTCAGAATCGGTTTGGGCTTGCTTACCGTCTCGTGTGGATCGTTTGCCTCTGCATCTTCATCTATCACTTGCACATCAAAATCATTAAAAGACACTCGTCTTCGATAATATCCTGTACACATGGCAAAATCTTTAAAATTTAGGCTAGTTCAAATATATATATCAACTGGGCACGGCAAGGGCAATCATAATCAAAGAAAAAATGACATGATTGGCCGCAATTTCAATCATGTCACTCTTGGCACTACTATTGAGGGGTGAACATTGAATTCCGCTGTTCCATACTATGCATGTCGGCTTAGCTGAAACCAAAATTATTAGCAGATTTTTCTCTGTACACCCTAATTAATTCGAGCCGCAACCTTAATTAGGACCCTGGCCACAATTGTCTGCATTATAATAACTCTATATTTCTAAGCCTCACCTTTGACAACCTTTTCGCCGCTACGAGCAATGAATTGCAGCTTGCCGTCCTTGGTGATGTTGGCAATCACCTCCACAGAGCTGCCCTTGCCAACTCCTCTGAGTGCCATTTCTGCCAAAAGTTGGCCCGGCACGTAATGCACGGTCTTGACAATTTCTGGCTCCTCTTCCTCGCTGTCCTCGTCGTCAGAGAACTTTTCTGCCTCGATCACGGTTTCCTTCACCTTGCGTTCTCCCTCGTAGAATTCGATAAAAACGTCATCTGCACCAGCTTCCAAAGTGACGCTCTTTCTGATTGGGTAAGCAGTTTCTCTGGAAATTAGAGTCAGGAACTCGCCGTCGCCGGTCTTGATACCAATAGGCTTGGCAATGTGTTGTGTGTTGGTCACCACGGGCTGCGTAGACTCCTCGATCTCCTCGGCGTCGAAACCAGCGTCGATGGAAGCCTGCAATGCAGCACCTCTGCAGATCAACTCGTTAGGGTTGGTCAACTTGGAGTCAACGCTTGGAGCGTTCACCACAGTGGTTTCTGGGAAAACAGCAGCAATGTTGGCAGCAACCTTTGGAATGTTGGAGGTGCCTCCAACAAGCAGAACCTCGTCAATGTCCAAAGTCTCCAAGCCAGCCTTGGCAACCACAGATTCCACGAAACTCGACATTCTGGTGAAAACCGCGCGACCAGACACCTCGAAACGCAATCTGTTGATTGTGGAGTGGAAATCGTATCCCTCGGCAAGAGAGTCGATCGAAATAGTGGATGTTTGAACGTTGGAAAGAGTCTTCTTGGTGATCACACAGGCGCTCTTCAACTTGGCCAGGGATCTGGCGTTCGAGGTTGGGTCCACCTTGTATTTTTTCTGGAACTCCTTGGAGAAGAACTCAACAAGAGCGTCGTCCAGCTTGTCTCCGCCCAAGTCGTAATCGTGAGCAGTAGCAAGAACGGTCAAAATACCTCCTCTGACAGCAATAACGGCGGCATCAGAACGGATTCCTCCGAAATCAGCAACAACAAACAACTTGTCCTCGTTCAAAGTGTTCTTGGCGACAAGATGCGACAAAAGAGCAGCAGTTGGCTCGTTGATCAGTTGCAAAACGTTGATACCGGCTTCAGCAGCAATCTTCTTCAAGTCGGCCTTCTGCGCATCGGTGAAGTTGGTAGGAACGGCGATCACAGCACCCTCAACTTTCTGTCCAATGTAGTCCTCAGCAGCAGCCTTGATTTGCTTCAAGTGTCTAGCGGCGATCTCATCAACAGAGATCGGCTTGTCATTGATGGAGTAGCCAACCTTTCCGTTGACCTCGATCGGATGAGCAGAGTTCTGCGAGTAAGTTGGGTCGATCTTGTCGAAACTCAGACCAATGAAGTCTCTAAAGTTGACCACAGTGGAGTTTGGGTTTCTAACAAGCTGAGCTTGGGCTTGGGCACCGTGGTACTCGTCGTCTCCCACGTACGAAAGAGACGAGGCGATGAACCGGTCACCGTCCGGGTTGGCAATGACGTCAACCTTGCCGTCGTTGGCAATAGCAATCGACGAGGTGGAGTTACCAAATGCAATTCCAATAGAAGCCATAGTGCAATTGTATGAAAATTATGAACAAAACCGGAGGTTTTTTTATGAAAATAAAATTTTATTGAGTCTTGCACGTTCGTGCTAGTAGCTAAAGAAGAAGCAATGAGAACAAACCGGTCGTCTATTGCGTCTACTCAAATAGGAAACAATGAAGCGTAAACACCAGTCCCAACAGACTGACCACGGTCGAGAGACTAGAGTCTGGGAACGAGCCCGCGCCGTTCAAGAACGTGGCATTTCTCGCCAGAGTGAATGTGCTATTCGTGCTCGTCGCGGTAGCAGACTCGTTTCTGCCGGTTGGAGTGGCAGTTGGTCGACTCACAGACACATAGCTTGTGGTTGGCACCGTGAAGCTCAGGTCTCCCGTGTAGTATACCTCTGTTGGCTCCACATAGTCACGTTTTGCCAGTGTAGGAAGAGCAGGAAGAGACGGCAGCGCAGGACAGTCCACTCCCAAACGTCCCAGAACGGAACAGAATCTGGACGTGAACTCGTTCAGGAGCGTCACCGTCGAAGTGACCGTCACACTTCCGGATCCCGTCATGGTGGTCGTAGTAGTAGCCGTGGTGGTTGTGGTGTCTGTTTTCGTGGACGTGGAGAGCTGTGTGGTTGTATCCGTTTTTGTTCTATCTTTGGTGGTCGTGGTGGTGGTTGTTTCTGTGTCCGTCTCTGTATCTGTCTCTGTGTCGTAATCCGTGATCGTCTTCTTGGCAACAGTCTTGGTGGTGGATTTGATGTCCAGCTCCGTCTCCGTCACCGTTTGCACATCCAAACACGTCTTCGTAGTCACGTCGTACTCCGTGTCGGTGACGTACTGGTAGTCCGTGGTGGTGAGCTTTTCCCATTTGTACTTGGTCAGGAACTCGTAGATGGTCGTGGGTCTCAACGTGACTTTGTAAACGGTCGTGGTGTCTGTGTCGGTCTCTGTTGCGTAGTCGGTCTCTGTTCTGGTCTTGAACTTCTTCTTCACCTCGGTGGTGGTCACCTCCACCGTCGTTGGAGACGCACTTGTGGTCTCGTCGTCGCAGTCGTCGTCGTCTCCTTTGAACTTGCCAACTTTGTCTTTAATGGCGTCCAGAATCCCTTGGTCGGTAACATCAGCGTTGGAAGCTGCAACCGACTGGTTCACAGCAGCCGGCTGGATCTTCTTTTCTGGCGCGGAGGTCTTTGCAACCTTGACAGACTTGGTGGTCTCGTCCTTGGCGATCTTCTTTGGTTTGACCGCCGACGACTTGGCGTCGCTGGATGACGTTTTCTTGTTGTCCTTGGTGACTTTCTTCTTTGCCTGTGTTTTCTTAGCGTCTTTTTCGTCAGTGTCAAACTTGAACTTGAACGGATTGCCTCTCTTTGTCAAATGCGAACTCACATCCACATGAGCCTTGTCCAGTAACACCAAAAGGTCTTCGCGAGTGCCCTGGTTCATGATCCGAACCATATGGTCGATCAGTCTCTTTCCAGAAGCCGTGGACTCGAGCTCTTTCGTTTGAACACGGCAGGCGTTCTCAGTAAGCAGCTGGAGAACAAAATGGTACAACGAATCGTTCTCTTTCAAATAGTCGGAACACTGTTGATAAACCGATTGATGGACAGAGCAGCGCGTCTGTGTAGAAACATTGCTAGTGGTGATCACATCCGAGACGCAGTGTGCAAATTGGGGGCCAAAATGCCGTTCGTTATAAACCGCTAAAAATGACTCTTTGACGACCGCGTCTTGACAGTTGCTCGATAAAACAAACAGGCTGAGCGAAAGTGGAAAAGCGGGCTTCATTAGTAGGAATGGAGTTGGGGGCAAGAAAGTTTTTTTGACCCCCTGTTATTATGTTTACCGCCAAATCGAATCTGATCAACCGGAGTTTTTCACCATTTCCTTCTGTTTGGCTTCTCTCAGCTGTCTGCGTTTTTTCTTGGCCTCGAACTCGTGCCATTCGCCCTCGATCTTGTCCACGAATGCAAGTTTCTGTTCCTGGGGCTCTTCCATGAAGTACGGATGGCGCAGCGCGTCGGAAGCACTGATTCTATTTTTCGGGTTTTTCGCCAACAACTTGGTAGCGAGATTGAAACACTGCGGACTCAGCAAAGAGCCGAATTTGTGACGGAACAACGACGGTTTGTGCGAGTTCGGCCGCAACATCTCGAACCACGGCAACGTGTTGCAATCCGGCCATTCTTCAACAGTAATGGTACCCATAATGTCGTAAACTTTCCATAACTGGTCGATTTCGTCTGTGCCTTGGAAAATCGCGTGTCTCGTGAAAAGCTCAATCAAAATACACCCAATCCCCCAAATATCAACCTCGCGGCCGTAGTCGGTCGACCCAAGCAGAATCTCTGGCGGACGGTACCAAAGAGTGATCACTCTGTTGGTGTAATTAGGAGACTCGACGTTGCTGTTGATGTTCTTCATGCGTCTGGCCAGTCCGAAATCGGTGATCTTCAAAACTCCCTTGTCGTCAAGTAAAATGTTGGATCCCTTGATGTCTCTGTGTATAACTTTCTTAGCATGCAAATAGTTGATACCTCTAAGCAACTGTTTGAATATGTTCTTCTTCTCGCCGTCGCTGATTACAATCTCGGCCTGTTGCAAAATTCCTGCCAGATCGTGGTTCATATACGTAAACACCATGTAAACGGCGTTTTTCTCAACCATCATCTCGCTAAGCCCAACAATGTTGGGATGATTAAATGACTGTAAAAGACCGATTTCTCGACTCGCGGTGATCGGGAACCCTTCGCGCTCGGATTCCAACCGAAGACGCTTCAATGCCACTAATTGTCCGGTGATTTTGTTCTTTGCTTTGTAAACTTTTCCGTAAGTTCCTTCTCCAACCTGGTTTATTCGTTCGAAAACGGCTCCTTTCAAATCCACCGGTCTCATGAAAACCATATCGTTACGTGCGAATTCGTCGTCCTCGTCGTCCTCCATCACGTTCTTGTTGCTCACCTTGGCCCTTTTAAAAGCAGGCTGCGTGTTGCCCTTTGGAGCTGTAGGTGCACTTGTTGCTCTTGGCCCCGTTGGTAGTCGCGGCTCCTCGTAATAGTAGCGGTCGTTGTGATAGTAGTCATTGCGATAGTAGTATCGGTCGTCGTAGTACTCGTCGTTGTACTGCGGTCTGTCGTACCTCTGAAACCTTGGACGTCCCGACATGCTGAAAATACACTAAGAAATATGAAAAAAAAAATCTAGTAGGCCCGGTTTTGATTCACATGGTGTCTAAACTACTACGTTGACACACCCACCTAAAATATATTATCGGTATGAACGTAATCAGATTGTAAACGCCCAACGAGGTTTGCCTAAACGACAAATATTCTCTACATTCAGTCTCCTCCCCCATCATTAATACAAATCCACCCACCCTGTTTAAACACTGTATTTATCTCACTAAATCTTTTTTCTTCCTCGCTCATAACCAAACTTTATCATGCCTTTGGTAAGTCGCAAGACCCCCAACCTCTGCTAACGCCAGATCTCGAAAACAATCCATGTCGCCTTCGATCTCACTCTATTAGCTGGGTTTCTGGCTGGAATCAAGAAAAGTTCCGGAATCGAACCAAACTTCAAACTGCTGAACCAACCCGAACTTGAAAAATACGCCACCAAGTACCTCGACTTTGGAGACTGTGTGTACGATTACTCCGTCGGCTACATGGCCAGCTCGTCCTACTTCAAGAGAAAGTGATGCGCATTTCGGTGGCCCGTTATATCTAATACATATCAATACTACTTTTATTCGCAGCGACGCGTTTCAGGATGGGTTGAACGGCATCACGTACCCATCACCGGTGCCGGTGCCCTTGCGCGGAACATTGTAGTACCAGCCGTACTGCTCGGCCTCGGCCTCTTCTTCCTCGTCCTCGTCATCCTCGACACGTGACTCGCTGACCCCGTGCGAGTACTCGGTCACCTCTGTCACGTACTTGTCCTGGTAGTGGAGCGGGTGGTGGCGTGAAACGGGCTTGCTCCCCACGGTGGGGGCCGTCGGCTGCGTGAGCGACCGCATGGACTCCCAGAAGTCCTGGTCCTCCATCTCCTCGTCGTCGCTCGTGTTTGGTGGAGTGCTTTTCGCACCCCCTGTTTGCGTAGCAGCCGGACTGGTCTCGGTGTGCGGCGAGCCTCCCGAGTTCGATGTCAGTTTTGGCACTTCCGTCAACGGTGGAAGGTAATTAAAGTGGGAATATCTGTTGAGAGACGTTGTTGGGTCCAATGCCGACGTCTGAGCACTGTAATGATGATGAATGTGTTGGTGGATGGTGATATTGACGCCGTTATATTTGGCTAGCTCGATGATGCGGTGCACCTGGTCCTGTGACTGAACACTGCCGTTGAAATTTGATATAGGCTCGTTGGTTTTCGGGTCGATCATCTCGAATCTCCATTCGGTTTGAGACTTGCCAGGAATCATCCCATTCGCAGGTCTTGCTAGCGGTTGTCTTTGGAATGTGGTCTGTGGAACAGGCATTGGTGTAACAGAGACCGGTGGCGCTTGTGCAGGTTCCCGTTTGCCAGATTCGTCGTAGCTGCCATCTATCGCTCCAACGGCTACCATGATCGGTCTGGACGCCTGTTTCCGCGCAACGTCGGTCATAATTTTTCTCCAGCGGTTTCTGCACGTCAGACTTGGCCGGCCGTGGATCGCAGCAGCCACCGTTCTCCATCTTGTTCCGTGTTCTTGGACACTTTTAATTAGTTGCAAGTCTTCTTCCAGACTCCAAGGTTTGGTGCGATCTGTGTTATCTGGGTTCAAAACCTCGATGTAACGTTTTGAACATTGATCTTCGGTACGTCCTTCCACGCGCTCGGACACTTTACCCCAAACGGGCCCCAATTCTTGATACGCTTTCAGAAGCTGGTCGTCTTCCTCAGGGGTCCATTTACCACGTCGGAGTCGCGGATCGAGGGCACTCACCCATCGTTTGCGACACCTCATGGCGCTGTAGTTATCGAAATTGGCGGCAATAGCGGTCCAGTCGATGGAATCGGGCTTGATCCGTTGTTTATCATAACTTTCCAGCTTTTCATGCTCTAAAAACTGACTTATAACGGCCTCTCTCAGAATCTTGTCCTTCTCCTCTGTCCATACCGAGCGTGTTTGTTTGCGAAACACCTTGTATCCCAAGGATTCCGTCACCGCCAAATGGTCTATGGCGTTGGTGGTGGCCTTTTTGGTCATTATCCTTAAATGAGTAACTTAAAACAAAAAAAATTCTTTTAGTCACATTTTCTACAGTATATTTTCTATGGACGCTTTATCTTTACAAGATATCAAATCTATAGTTCGATGTCAATACGAATTGGTGGTCCAGCGTAATGAGCGGGTCAAATCTAGAAACCTGTTTAGTAACGGGTCCAATGCGAGCATCAAGTCGGCCGATTTGATCATCTATTGGATAGAGGTGTCTACAAACTATCTAAACAGCATCAAGGCATTGGCCGATTACCAGGACCCCACCGTTGTGTTGCAACTGTACATTTACAATTTCTTTATCCTCAAGTACATTCTGGCGTCTACCGAGGTGAAAAACGATGAGGATCGGGGTTTTATCGGAACACTAGAAAACGTGTCGCAGCAAATCATAAATACCAGTGATCTGAAAACTCAATTGGAATACGCCACCCAAGAGGCTTACGATATTATAAACCAGGACGTTGATACAGACTTGTATCCTATAGAAGACGAGGTGAGTCTCGGATGTGATGAGTTGGCTACCCGGCTGTTTGATCTCCATGAAAAGATTCTACTGGTGGATGTCAGACCGTTTGACCAGTTTTTAAAGTCCCACATCGAACACGAAGATATCATCAATATCCAACCGGATAGTGTGGAAGCCGTGAACGATTTCGAGGACTTGGTATTCTGTCTTCAGGTTGGAAACATCGATTTCTCCGCAAAACTCGCCTCCTTTAATCAATACGCCTACGTTGTTATATTTGGAGATACAAAGGGTGCCCAACATATCCGGAAGCTGGTCACGGGAGCCATTGAAAAACGCAAACGATGGGGCCAAATCAATGTTGAGACTCGAACGCTGGAAGGTGGATACTCCAAATGGCTCGAACTATATGATAAAGACGAATCCAAAACGTTCACCGGAACGATCCGCAGACCGTCGATTCCATCAGCATCGTTCCGCAACTCCACCAACCTGATTCCGTCGGGAATCTCTTTGCCCCTCGTCCGCCTGTACAACTACGGTAGCACGTGCTACATGAATTCGATGATACAATGTTTGTTCAATATTTCATACTTTCGCAATTTGATGATGGACACGTCGAAAATCCAGCCGATTCTCCGCTCCAACGACAACTCGCTGGTTCTTGCATTCTACACCTTGTTCAATGAGTTTTTCTACGCTAACGGACACTCTGTTGTTCGTCCCACCAACTTTGTTAGACTGTGTTCTCTGCTCAAGCCAGATTTAAGAATTCCTCACGAGCAACAAGACACCTCCCAGTTTTTGTACTTTCTACTTGACCGTTTACACAATGAGTTACGCATCGATGATACCCCTGCAAACCGTCAAAATTTCAAGACGCAGAACCCGGAAACGGACCCATTTACAGACTACGGTACAACCAAGGAATATTTGAAATGGAACGCACAATTGTTGAAATCTGAAGGAGTTTCGCCTATCAACAAATTATTCCAGATCCAGCAGGAAACCACTCTTTCGTGTGAGAGATGTGGCTATGTTTCGCTCAACTATGACAACTCCTGTATGATGACATTGAACCTGAACGGAAAGGAGTACTATTTGAACGACTTGATCTTGAAAAATTTGAAGCCTGAAGAATTGAGTGAACGGCTGGGAAACGCCTGGAATTGTCCGAAATGCCAGAAACTCATAGCCGAGCTCAAACAGCTCGAGGATCTGATGTCTTCCCAGGATACAAAGAAACGCGGCTTCTTCAAGTTCAAAAAGGAAGATCATGCTACCATGAACGATTACCAAACAGGACGCTACGCAGAACTGAAAGCTGTTCTTGACCAACCAAACATTTCGCACCGATCCACCAACTTCATCAAATTGCCCCAGGTTCTCACCATCTACCTAGCAAAATTCGACCTGTACCAGAACAAACTCAACATCAACCTCCATTTTCCTAAAAGACTCAACTTTAAAATAAAACGAGGCAGTGCTGAGATTGTATACAGCTACAAACTAAGCGGGTGGATCGATCACCTAGGCCAGTCTGTTTCTTCGGGCCATTACACCAACATCATCAACAGAGGAGGCCAATGGATTCTGTGCGACGACGATCGACTCAGCTCGTGTCGATACGAGGACGAGATCGCAGATCCAAATGCATACTTATTATTTTACTCTTTAGTTAAGTAAGAAAAATATTTCACGCAAAAGTGTTTTACATAGAAACCAATGATTATCAGCATTAGCGCGCCGACGAAGCTGGAATCGAGCGAGAAGACGGTGGGGGCGTCCATCGTGACTCCTGGCGAGCTCATAACAGACGATCCCACGTGGATGAGGGGCCATGGAACGTATTTTTTGAACGACAAAACGTACTCTTCAGTGGCGGGCAGTGTTTTGAAAGTGAATAAGCTTCTAAGCGTGGTGCCGTTTAAAGGTCGGTACTCGCCAGAAACAGGAGACCATCTTGTTGGCCGGATCGTGGAAGTTGGCCAAAAACGGTGGAAAGTGGATATTGGTGGAGAACACGACGCAGTGCTCATGCTCGGGTCGGTTAACCTGCCCGGCGGTATACTTCGACGCAAGTCCGAGAGCGACGAGCTGCAGATGCGCAGTTTTTTGAAAGAAGGCGATCTTCTCAATGCGGAGGTGCAGTCATTATTTTCCGATGGTAGTGCGTCCTTGCATACACGTTCATTGAAATATGGCAAACTCCGAAACGGGGTGTTTGTTCGCGTTCCTGCAAATTTGATTGTGCGAGCTAAAAACCATTCTCATAACCTCCCGGGGAACGTGAGCGTGATTCTCGGAGTGAATGGTTATTGCTGGATCTACAAGTCGTCTTCTGCTGCATCCAGCGCCGATCACTCGGCCTCGACGAATAGGACGGCGGCTGAAATGTCGTCTTCTGCATCGGGAAAATATCAACCGGGACAGGGAAGCGTGTCAATTACCAGACTGGAACAGGAATCGTCGTGGGACATCTACAGTGACAAAAACGACAAGTTGTCAACAAACATCAAGGACACCATCTCCAGATACAAGAACTGCTTGTTGAGCTTGAGTCAGTGCAACATTGGAATTAATGAGGTCAGATTAGTTAGGGCGTACGAAATCAGTCTTGGCTACGGTGACACTAATATACTGGTGAGAGAAGATATACGCAAATCTATTGGCGAGCAGGTGATTTTTCAAGAAAAAATGCGTGGCACTGGATAAACGGGGTAAATAGTTGCGGTTGCATATTAAAAGGTCAATTAATTTTCCTTATTTTTTTTTCTCCGAAATACGTTTGCATATGGCATTCAAACAAGCAAGAAGAATCGGTCAGATTGGCGCTTGTTCAGCGCTAGCGTTGGGCTTAGGTGGCGCGTATTTGCAAACCATCCACAACGATACGTTGGTTGATTTTAAATCCAAGTTTCCGCCAATCGTTACCAATGTGGAGAAACCCCCCGCAAGGGATGATTTTTTAAAAAAACTGGGGGAACCGGTCACAAAATTGGCCGAGGAATTATCCACCAAAGATGCCCAGTCCAAGTTTGATTTAATCATCGTCGGAGGAGGTGCAACAGGTACCGGTGCCGCTCTCGATGCCACTCTTCGTGGTCTGAACGTGTTGTTGCTGGAAAAAAATGACTTTGCGTCCGGCACTTCGTCCAAGTCAACAAAGATGGCACACGGTGGAGTTAGATATTTGGAAAAAGCCATCTTCCAGCTCTCCAAAGCCCAGCTTGACCTTGTCATCGAGGCTCTGAACGAAAGAGCGGCTATTCTCAACAATGCGCCTCATTTGGCCACCTGTTTGCCGATTGCTATTCCTGTTTACAAATACTGGCAACTGCCATATTTTTACGCCGGATGTCTGTTGTACGATTTATTTGCCGGCTCCCAGGCCTTGAGATTTTCCTACATTTTGAGCAGAGGCTCTCTGTTGGACAAGCACCCTCAACTTGACTCCGAGGGGCTTGTTGGAGGTTTGGTTTACCACGATGGTTTGTTTAATGATGCTAGAATGAACGTGTCTTTGGCTTTGACTGCCCAGAAACACGGTGCTACCGTGCTCAACTACATGGAAGTCAAGCAGTTCTTGAAAGACGGCGCCGGAAAGAGTAAGGGTGTTCGTGTTGTTGACGGCGAGACCAAGAAGGAGTACCTTGTTGCTGCCGATGCTATTATTAACGCTACCGGACCTTACTCCGACGCTATGTTGTCTATGGATGAGAGCGCCAACGGATTACCTGATCCAAAGGTTCTGGAACATCCAAAGATGGTGGTTCCTTCTGGTGGTGTCCATGTTGTTCTTCCTGAATGGTACTGTGCTAAAGATATGGGTTTGTTAGATGCTTCTACCTCTGACGGTAGAGTCATGTTCTTCCTTCCATGGCAGGGCAAGGTTCTTGCTGGAACCACCGACGTTCCTTTGGATAGAGTTCCAGAGAACCCTGTTGCTTCGGAGTTTGAGATCAACGACATTCTGAAAGAGTTGCAACACTATGTTAAATTCGAGGTCAAGAGAGAAGACGTCTTGAGTGCCTGGTGTGGTGTCAGACCTTTGGTCAGAGACCCAACCACGGTCACTAGCGAGAACATGAAGTCCACTCAAGGACTTGTTAGAAGCCACTTGATCTTCAAGTCTCCAAACGGCCTGATCACCATCTCCGGAGGTAAATGGACCACTTATAGAGAAATGGCTCAGGAAGTTGTCACCGAGACCATCAACAGCACTCCTGAGTTGCAAGCCAAGAACCCAAAGCCATGTTCCACCAAAGACTTCAAAATCGTTGGTGCAGAGAACTACGAGATCTCTCTGGCTGCCAGATTGGCTCAACACTACAGATTGACCGATAAACTGGCCACCCATCTGGCCCATAACTACGGAGACCGTGCTCCAGTTATCATCGACCTGTTCAAGGACCCAGAAAATGCCAAGCCGCTCGGTTTGGGTGACCACCCAACTTATGCCACTTTTGACCATCCGTTCACCATCGGAGAGCTCAAATATGCCATGAGATACGAGTACGCCAGAAGACCCCTGGACTTCTTGGCCAGACGGTGCAGATTGGCCTTCCTGGACTCCAAAACAGCCCTGGCCTGTGTTGACGAAGTTGCTGACGTTATGAGTAACGAATACGGCTGGAATGCAGACACCAAGAAACAGTACATTGCCGAGGCTGTTTGGTACATCAATCATATGGGTATCGAGCCTAACCAAGACTCGTACGGAACATTTTAATAATGTAATGTGTTAAATGCTAGTATACAAGTTCTTCAAGTCTGTAAACTCGTGCTCCGTCATGCACTCTTTGAACGAACACCCTTTGGTGTTGTTGATGAGACTTTCCTCGAACTTTGTACGTTGTTTAGTTTGCATCTGGCCGTGTTGTGCCAGTGCCCATATTAGGTCTTCTTCTCCCATCAGAGTGTCGTGCTGTTTTTCTCCCGTGTAGACGATCTCTGCAACGTCGTGGAGAATATTCGCCGTAAGTCCCCAACAATTGCGCGTCCGAACACCGAACTCGTGGTCTTCCTGTGTCTCGTCCTCGCTTTCCGAAGACATGTCCTGGATCTCGTCCAGCCATCTCACCTCGTTATCGTTGTGGATCGGAAACACAAACGACCGCAAATTCCACGGAATGCCTCCCCATTTGGTGCGAACATACGACTGTTTCAAACACTCCTTCAACTCGTACCTCCGGGGCTTGGGTTGCAGAAAGTCCTTTAATGGAACACTGAAAATAGACGACGACTCGCCCGGATTCAGCATGATGTTGCTGATGTGCTGGTCCTCGAACCGTCCGAGCTTGGACTCGCTCCAATTTATAAACGCGACACATGGAGCGACTCCCAGAAAAGTCCGTGCCAGATACGTCGGCATCACCTTCAACTCCTCCACCTCGTAACCAAACTTTTCTCTTAAATATGAATTATCACGATGAATACCAATCTCCTCCTCTGCTTCGCGACGTGAACATTGGAACTCCGATTCCAGCGGGAAATCAACCTTTCCTCCAGGAAGAGAAATATGGCCCGAGAAGTTCTTGAGTTTCTTGGATCTCTTGGTTAAAACAACACGCAACTCGCCTTGTTTTCCTAAAAACAGTAGCACCAGCACAGAAGATCGCCGTATGGCAGGAATCCGGTGCCAAACAGAAACAGACGACTGTTTATAGTATTTGGGCTTGTATTTCTGGAGATTGATCAGATATTGAGACTCCATCCGATGATTGTTGACTAACTGGGCAAATCGATGATCCAAATCTGGAGCCACAGTGGGGGGGTTCGGGATCTGATACTTAAAGAACTGAAAGTTGCCGTAAACGCTCTGAAGAACCTTATTTGTCTTAACAACTCCGTTAGCAACCGTACTTGCCGCACTACTCGAACCGGTCGAGTAATTGATAAATGTTGAAGTAAGCAGGTTGTGTGAGGCCTTAAAATTCTGATAGTATATCATTATTAGCGACGGGTCGATCGGCGTGAACTTTCCCCCGGAGTTGGTTGCAAAACTAAAAGAAAAACCACCAATTAGTTTTCAAACACCACCGTTTCCTTTCATGCGTTAACGTGTCTTTTATATACATCGGCGTCTACATAAAACCCCCATGTTCTGAGCCTACAAATCCCCTCCATTTTGCATTAAATGTTGAGTCAAAACAAAATGAGGGGATACCAAAATATAAATAATGGTGCAAGGGTGTCAGTGGTCCGTGCCCAGCCAAGCCAGAGCCAAGCAGCGATTAGTCCACCTTAGCCTCGGCAAGGCTGTGCAGCGTTGAAATGTTGTTGCCGAACTGTTTGCCCTTCTTGGTAAGTTTCTTGAGCTTGTTCTTCACGACCATCACCGGCACCGTGCTTTTGCGCACCAGGTGGTTTGACAACGATCCGAGTAAAACACCTTTAATGGCCGAAGTTCCCCGAGACCCAACAATCACCAGCGTCGGCATGATATGTTTGATAATCTCCACCATGAAGTGGCGCGGGATCGGGTGGTGGCACGACTCGATCACCAGGTGAACTTGCAGTTTGGTCAATTTCAGCAGATCAAGTGCCTCGGTGGTAATTTCTTCCACGTTCTGTGTCCGGAGCTTTTCTCTGGCACTCTTTGATGGCTTCTCGTTCTTTGGCTCGTGCTTGTTCTCGTGGCTCGCTTGTGGGAACCCGTTCAGATGCATCGACGAGTACTCGTCGTCCTCGATCACGTTCAAAATGTACAGCACAGACCCGTCAACAAGAACCGTTCCAATACACCATTCAAGAGCGTATCTGGACTCGTCAGAAAAGTCCATGCACAGAACAAAAACCTGAGGCAGCTCTTTCTTGCTGGCAATCTCAAAGAAGTCACCACGGGTCACTGTGCGGATGGCCATCTGGTTGGCCAGGTCGGACTCCACCTCGGAAATCACAACCTTCTCGTTCAAAGTGCGTGCCAGCTCTGTGTCCGCCTTTTCCTCCACATCGCTCGTGTACGGAATCGAAAACCCGCCGTCTGCCCCAGAAATGTCGGGCGACACCAGCTTCTTCTTATAAACAGCATACTCCTGCAGTTTCTCTTTACGTCCAGCGTTGTCTTGGTAGAACTTTTCAGGATCATAATGGATGGTTGTTCCCGCTTTCTTTGCATCGGCCTCTATCTTTTCCATGTAATCCTCAGGAACGTGTCTTCCGATCGATTTGGCATTGGCCAACGCCCGCTCCGCAGCAAGCAACTCGTCGATCTTCTCGGCTTGCACCGCATCCTTGATAAGCTTTCTGTTGTTGATCTTGGACAGCTCGTCTTTGGCCATCATCTTGCGGCTCGTGCGGACCTTGTCGTCTTCCACCTGGTCGGGAGAATACGACGCATAATTGGGCAGAACCTTCCCGCCGTCGTCCACCTCGAACTCGGAGTCTGTATCGCTTATTTGCTCCTCGTCGCTGCTGGACACCAATTCCGAGCCTTCCAGCTCGTCCTCGCTCTCTCTGACGCGCGAGCCAGAAGGAGATCGCAGCCGCTCGGATGGGTCGTGCGACGTGATGTAGTATTTGTTGTCAAGGTCCGCGGAACTGGACCGACTCATGGACCTGCGGGCACTGGACAGTCCGCGCGAATGCGTACCCTGCGCTCCCGGCGACATGTCGCGACCACGGCCACGTGCTCCCGCACTGGCGGGCGTCTTCTGACGCTCCAAAATCTCCGCAATCAACTTGCGCTCTTCCTCTAAAGCTCCTTCCAATGACATATTTGCGATAAAAAAAGCCAAATATTGTGTCTCATGCTGTTTGCAGGAAAAAATTAATATCCGCGGTCGATCGTCGCGTTACCGACTTTGCCTGTCCATCTTATCGGTTCCCCGATCAGCATCTTACCAGCGTGGTTGTGAAAAAACTTTTATCCCCCAGACAACCCAACCCAAATGAAGTCGTATTTCCGGTTGTATCTTCTGGCGTTTGCATGTTCGTTGCTCGGGTCGCTGTCGCTGGGGATTCTGGCCCTGTTTTCCATCTTCACGCAGCCGTTACAACGCCAGCTACAATACTCGCAGTCTGCAATCAACAAGGTTATCATTGCGCAAACAGTGGGACTAAACGGGTTCACCCCACTCTGTGGACTCATCGCCGACCTGAAGGGAACCTGGATCCTCAGTCTGCTGGCCTTGGCCTGCTACACCATGGGATTCTCGCTAATCTTGCTAGTATACAACAATAGGATCCTGGACCCAACCCCCGTGTATTTCAGTTTTTTCGTGATCGGATGCGCTCACGGCTCACTCTTGTTCAGTTGTCTGCTAAACTGCGCGCGTTCAATGGGCAAACACTACAAGACCCTGGCAATTGGAACTCCAAACCTCATGGTTGCTTTTTCCACGTTTCTCCAGATCCACGTGCTAAAGCTCTATTTTGATGATCCCGATCCCACGATCGCGTTCCAGAAGACGCTCAAGTTCTTCCTCTACTCGCTGTCGGCCAGCTCGGTGTTTTCCATGATCGGTTGCATGATCACCGACAGAACAGAGAAAAAAGAGCTCCAAGTTGACCATTTCAGCAACTTTGACGCATCACCCCTGCTTTCGGGAGCAGGAGTGGTTCTCGCATCTCCCCCCGGATCACCGTTCTCGTTCAGAGCAACGGAGGATCTCGAATACGTCCAATTGGATGACCAGATCTCGGTCTCCAGTAGAACGTACCAGCAAAAAATCGTCACTTTCCTCACAAGTCCGCTAATGTACCCACTTATTATAGCATTCTTCATGTCCATTGGAGCCACAGAATTCTTCCTGACCAACCTGAGCACCATTCTCAGCTCTCTGCATCAAAACACTCTAGACGAAAAGCTCCAGGTCTACTCGATATCGTCCACTGTTGCCCGGTTCGCCATCATGCTGCTCACAGACTATGTTTGTATGACGTTCCGTATCTCCAGACTTAGCATAGTCTCTGCGGTGATCATCCTGTGCGGTCTGGGCCACTTCTACCTGTCCTGTTGGCCGATATCGACTCTGCACTTAAACGTGATTGTGGTTCTGAACTCAATCCTCAACTCCAGTTTATATACCCTGTTTCCGGCCATCCTCGCCTCCATATACGGCCTGGAAATCTTGGGAACAACGTACGGGATCTTCTCGTGCTCCTCCATCATCGGAAACCTGCTGCTCAATCTGGCTTACAGCGCAGACTACACTAAAAATTGCCTGGAATCGTCCCAGGACAACCTGGTCATCTGCACAACGTACACATTCCTGTTCAGCGGCGTTTCGCTCACATTGCTCGGGTTCTTGATCTACTCACTCAAGAACAAATATCTTGCTATTGCACACGAGAGCTTTTAGGCGTAAGGTGTGGCTTTAGCTTTTAAAATCAATACACATATAATTATTTATTTTCCTATTTTTCTTATCGGTGATGTCTGAAAGGGCAAGAGGGGTGCCCGAAGGCGTGCCGATTTGGCAGCCGGATGAGGCCGCGCACGAATGTCCGTTCTGCCACCGGAAGTTTACGTTTTTTAACCGCAAGCACCACTGCCGAAAGTGCGGGCGAGTGGTCTGTGGCGATTGTTCGTCGATCTTCACCTGCTACCTGCCCAACACGTACGTTGTGTCGCCGCAGTCCCAGATGTTCTTGGAGACGCCCCATGTGCCCCACCGGACGTGCGACGAGTGCGCAACGCAGCTGGAACGCTCGGTCAACAAAAGTGGGGGTCAGAACTTGATCAAGACCTCCTCCACCACAGTGAGCACTATGAACGTCCCGAACGACGACAACGACGACAACTTGTGTCCGGTGTGCGGGATCGATCTGTCGCGCGAGACAGATCTGGGCCGTGAAGAGCACATCAACAGCTGTCTATACAATCTGGAGTTCTCTGGGTCTCCAGATTCCAAGAGACACACCAACCGGATGCTTGTGTACACGCTGGAATCCAACACACATGTCAACGAGGACAACGAGTGTGTGATCTGTTTTGAGGAGTTCAACGTGGGGGATAAAGTGGGGAGGTTGGAGTGTCTGTGCTGTTTCCATTACAAATGCATCAAGGATTGGATCAATCGCAAAGGAGCGTGTGAATGCCCCGTCCACGCCGTCGCAACAGAAACATGAGCGCACAAGAGTTACGAGGAACTGGGTTAGTAGGTCGGGATATAATTAATGAGCTAGGTTATAATAATTTTACCGCATTGAGTAATTCATGGGCATTAATTCTACCGTTGATCTACTACGCGTCACTGGCCAGGGCACCGATCATAATGAATGGGCAAAAAGGCAGAGACACAGTTCTATTGTCTTGCTGTTTGTCTGTCAATTGCAATTACCATCCCTTTAGAAATCTTATTATTTATCCTGAATAGGATATTGCCAAATGGAGGAAAAAGCACGCGAACTACAACAGATCATTGTTCAGCTGCCCCTGAGCTAATCATCGCCGCGAAACACTCGTCAACCACAGTTGCAAACACATTCTAGACGCCAAAGCTCAAACATCCCCCACCCTCAGCACTGTTTCAATCTCGTTTCAACACCGTTTGAGAATTGAATCTAAAATTTCGTCCTGTGTCTCGACCAATATTTTAGGCGAGATCAAGTAATAAAAAGTGTTCGGCTATTGCTCGCACCTGCAGCGAACATCCCTATTTTCTACCCCTTTGAAAAAAGGCGCGCCGCGCTAATGACTCTCACACGAATATAAAGCTGTATCTGATCCGTTTTACACTTTCTTCATGTCTCCTTCGCCTAAGTTAGAGTCCTTGTGGCTCGACGAGCCTTCGACAAGGAAAAAAGATAAGGTGCTGCGCTCACTTCAATCCAAACGCGATCTGCTGCTCCAGCTGTTTGAACTCGACGGAGAGTTCCCAAAAAAAGGTAAAAAGTCGACGTTGACCATCTCGACACCATTCGCATTCACCCACACGTCACATCTTAGTGAAAGAGAGTGCTTTGGACTGGAAAAGGCGTTCAGAGAGGAAGACTTGGACTTCATTCCATCTATTCTGAAAACGGAATTGCCAACCTCTGGTAATGCACGTCGGCCTGTTTCCTCCTTTAGAACCTCACCAACTGCTGCAAGCCCTATAATATCGGAATCAAGGCCTGTGTCCAGACATTACAGAGTGAACTCCACCTCCTCCACCTCCCAGCTCTTCAGCAGAGCCAACTCCACCTTCACAAGATCTACGTCTATCTCTACCCTAAGCTCGCTCAACCCATCGATCCAGGAAAGTCCTGTCAGAACTCTCAGACCTCCTGACAGACTCCCTTCCATTCCACAGGAGAATTCAGAACAAGAGGTCGTCAAGTCGCTGGAAAACACACCTGAGAACTGGCTTTCTCTTTCTGTGAACACTGAGCGCAATCACGAACTGTTCGAGCCAGTCTCGGAAGAACCTGAAGACATTCGTCTTCGTAAATTCGAGTTTCCTTCCTTCTTGATGGATACCCCCACCGACACAACCCCAACCGATCCCCCACACATTCGCAAAGTTCCATCGATCGGATCCCCCATCCACTCTCGCGACTCTTCGTTCACCTTTGAACTGTTCCACCCTCTTGATCATGCAGGATCAGGATCTCCTGCTAACAAGCTCGAGCTTCTACCATCCCCTGTGGACTCTCAAGACGTGAACGAGATCTCTGATAACGAAGACACTCTGATCTCGTTGAACGCAGCAAACGTGAGCAGGCTCTCCAGATTGAGCATGGCCACCGATCATGATTTCACCGAAAACTTCTCAAAGACACTCAGCCAACTTCGTTTACCAGACATCCTGGACGAAGAATCTATAGATGAATTATGATTCAATATGAATTAAGTCGGAACACGTCTTTGTAGCTGCCATGGCCTGTGCGATAGATGGTCACCCGCGCTTGGTTGTTCATCTCCTGTTTGGTTTCTTCCATCTTGAATTAAAATTGAACGCATACCCGTCATACGGTCGTACATGGCCTAGTACTGGCGCTAGGTATGCAACTGGTGCATATATGGTCCCTCTGGCTCATGACGTGGGTCTGATAATCCAAAATGGGCGTTACCTCCTATTTTCTCTCTCATCTTGTCTCATCTTCCAAGTTCCAAAAAAGGTAATTTCGTCAATATTGGGGTTTTCGCCAATTTGACCCCACCATTCGATTCTTCAACTCCTCTAGATCACAGCGCCCATGTCAATGACCTTC